>NC_088413.1:74937440-75279940 GCF_034236695.1 Oncorhynchus nerka
AGCCCCCTTAAGTTAATACTTTGTAGTGCCACCTTTTGCTGCGATTACAGCTGTAAGTCGCTTGGGGTATGTCTCTATCAGTTTTGCACATCGAGAGACTGACATTTTTTCCCATTCCTCCTTGCAAAACAGCTCGAGCTCAGTGAGGTTGGATGGAGAGCATTTGTGAACAGCAGTTTTCAGTTCTTTCCACAGATTCTCGATTGGATTCAGGTCTGGACTTTGACTTGGCCATTCTAACACCTGGATATGTTTATTTTTGAACCATTCCATTGTAGATTTTGCTTTATGTTTTGGATCATTGTCTTGTTGGAAGACAAATCTCCGTCCCAGTCTCAGTTCTTTTGCAGACTCCATCAGGTTTTCTTCCAGAATGGTCCTGTATTTGGCTCCATCCATCTTCCCATCAATTTTAACCATCTTCCCTGTCCCTGCTGAAGAAAAGCAGGCCCAAACCATGATGCTGCCACCACCATGTTTGACAGCGGGGATGGTGTGTTCAGGGTGATGAGCTGTGTTGCTTTTACGCCAAACATAACGTTTTGCATTGTTGCCAAAAAGTTCAATTTTGGTTTCATCTGACCAGAGCACCTTCTTCCACATGTTTGGTGTGTCTCCCAGGTGGCTTGTGGCAAACTTTAAACAACACTTTTTAATGATATCTTTAAGAAATGGCTTTCTTTTTGCCACTCTTCCATAAAGGCCAGATTTGTGCAATATACGACTGATTGTTGTCCTATGGACAGAGTCTCCCACCTCAGCTGTAGATCTCTGCAGTTCATCCAGAGTGATCATGGGCCTCTTGGCTGCATCTCTGATCAGGCTTCTCCTTGTATGAGCTGAAAGTTTAGAGGGACGGCCAGGTCTTGGTAGATTTGCAGTGGTCTGATACTCCTTCCATTTCAATATTATCGCTTGCACAGTGCTCCTTGGGATGTTTAAAGCTTGGGAAATCTTTTTGTATCCAAATCCGGCTTTAAACTTCTGCACAACAGTATCTCGGACCTGCCTGGTGTGTTCCTTGTTCTTCATGATGCTCTCTGCGCTTTTAACAGACCTCTGAGACTATCACAGTGCAGGTGCATTTATACGGAGACTTGATTACACACAGGTGGATTGTATTTATCATCATTAGTCATTTAGGTCAACATTGGATCATTCAGAGATCCTCACTGAACTTCTGGAGAGAGTTTGCTGCACTGAAAGTAAAGGGGCTGAATAATTTTGCATGCCCAATTTTTCAGTTTTTGATTTGTTAAAAAAGTTTGAAATATCCAATAAATGTTGTTCCACTTCATGATTGTGTCCCACTTGTTGTTGATTCTTCACAAAAAAATACAGTTTTATATCTTTATGTTTGAAGCCTGAAATGTGGCAAAAGGTCGCAAAGTTCAAGGCGGCCGAATACTTTCGCAAGGCACTGTACATTCTGTTTCCATTGATCATTCTTGAGATGTTTCTACAACTTGATTGGAGTTCCCCTGTGAAATATTCAAATGATTGGACATGATTTGGAAAGGCACACACCTGTCTATATAAGGTCCCACAGTTGACAGTGCATGTCGGAGCAAAAACCAAGCCATGAGATAGAAGGAATTGTCCGAAGAGCTCAGAGACAGGATTGTGTCGAGGCACAGATCTGGGGAAGGGTACCAAAACATTTATGCATTATTGAAGGTCCCAAAGAACACAGTGGCCTCAGTGGAAGTTTGGAACCACCAAGACTCTTCCTAGAGCTGGCTGCCCGGCCAAACTGAGAAATCAGGGGAGAAGGGCCTTGGTCAGGGAGGTGAACAAGAACCTGATGGTCACTCTGGCAGAGCTGCAGAGTTCCTCTGTGGAGATGGGAGAAACTTCCAGAAGGACAACCATCTCTGCAGCACTCCACCAATCAGGCCTTCGTGGTAGAGTGTCCAGACGGAAGCCACTCCTCAGTAAAAGGCACATGACAGCCCTCTTGGAGTTTGCACAAAAGGCCTCTAAAGGACACTCAGCCCATGAGAAACAATATTCTCTGGTCTGATGAAACAAAGATTAAACTCTTCGGCCTGAATGCAGCGATGCTCCCCATCCAAGCTGACAGAGCTTGAGAGGATCTGCAGATTAGAATGGGAGAAACTCCCCAAATACAGGTGTGCCAGGCTTTTGTACAGGAATGAATACATTTTAGAAGGCTGTAACGTAACAAAATGTGGAAAAACTCATGGGGTCTGAATACTTTCCGAATGCACTATATACGACCTATACTTCATATTTTAGTTCTTACTTAAAGCCCAATCTGTCCCTTTTGTCCAACTAACATAGTTTTATTGAATCTTATCACCCAGTCATGCCATAGAGGAGAAACAGCCAAACATGTTTGAATAATTCACGATTTAGCCCGATAGAAACTATTCCCGTTTTCCCATATTGATCATTGCCAGTAATGTCCCCATCGGCTCACCGAAAATACAGCGGGATGTATAAAGCGAATTTTCATTTGCGGTCGGCTTTAGGCGGTTGCATTAACTTGTGTTGTAGTACGCCAATTTCCCGACTGGAGCTGTCCTCCTGTCTCCACTCCAATGGATGTGGCTGAGAGCATTTGTCAATCAAACCCCTGATCTAATCATCACCTTTCATGTGGACAGCATGCTGCAGTATTAAGGGCTTAACCGTCTCTAAGCCCTACTGTAAGCTGCTTTGCTGAATTTCATTACTGTCTTCATCATGATCAGGTGTAGTATTAAAAACAGTTCCTCCGTGTTTCGGGGGGCTGATTGGTTGGTTAGTTGATTGGCTTTGTTTCGGGGTGGGCTAATTGGTTGGTTAGTTTGGCTGGCTCTTTTTCAGAGGGGGCTAATTGGTTGGTTAGTTGGTTGGGATGGGGAACTTTGATGGGGGGGGGCTGATTGGTTGGTTAGTTGGTTGGGATGGGGAACTTTGATGGGGGTGGGGGGCTGATTGGTTGGTTAGTTGGTTGGGATGGGGAACTTTGATGGGGGGGCTGATTGGTTGGTTAGTTTGGCTGGCTGTTTTTCAGAGGGGCTAATTGGTTGGTTAGTTGGTTGGGATGGGGAACTTTGATGGGGGGTGATTGGTTGGTTAGTTGGTTGGGATGGGGGCTGATTGGTTGGTTAATTGGTAGGGATGGGGAACTTTGATGGGGGGGCTGATTGGTTGGTTAGTTGGTTGGGATGGGGAACTTTGATGGGGGGGCTGATTGGTTGGTTAGTTGGTTGGGATGGGGAACTTTGATGGGGGGCTGATTGGTTGGTTAGTTGGTTGGGATGGGGAACTTTGATGGGGGGGCTGATTGGTTGGTTAGTTGGTTGGGATGGGGAACTTTGATGGGGGGCGGCTGATTGGTTGGTTAGTTGGTTGGGATGGGGGCTGATTGGTTGGTTAGTTGGTTGGGATGGGGAACTTTGATGGGGGGCTGATTGGTTGGTTAGTTGGTTGGGATGGGGAACTTTGATGGGGGGCTGATTGGTTGGTTAGTTGGTTGGGATGGGGAACTTTGATAGGGGGGCTGATTGGTTGGTTAGTTGGTTGGGATGGGGAACTTTGATGGGGGTGGGGGGCTGATTGGTTGGTTAGTTGGTTGGGATGGGGAACTTTGATAGGGGGGGGGGGGGGGCATAAAACATGTGAACTCATCATGAGGGGCCGCAGTGGCTTGGAGGTCTGCGTACCCACACATGCAGTCAACTGATTTGCACACTCAATTAATTTCTGCACTTGACTCTCTTAACTAAGTGCGTTATACCAGGAGTCGTTTTGATGGGGGAGAGAAACGTGTACATTTAAAGTACATTTTTGACATGGTGCGGAGAGACAATGTTGCATGTTTTATAACAAATTTCATGCAATTCTAATTATTTTGCCAGGAGGCAGAGAGACAATATTTCAGTTTTACAACTAATTTCCTGCAATTATATAATTTTTGCCATAACTTCTTGCTTGTTAATGTAATATCTGAGTGAGAGTGACTAGCAAAGTCAATGGGGGCCCACATTTGATTTATTTATTGGGTCGGAGGCCCCTGTTTTTGTAAATTGATCCACAGACCTACAAAAGGCAGATTTAAATTCACAGTAATATTTTGTACTCATTTCACCAAAACACATGTAGACATGTAGACCGCTCAATTCTGATCTTTTTTTCTCACTAATTGGTATTTTTGACCAATCAGATCAGCTCTGAGAAACATCTGATCTGAAAAGATCTGATGTGATTGGTCAAAAGTTGCCTGATGACTCAAACTGAATTGTTCCGCTGCTCTAGGTTCTCGACATACTTCAGTCTGAGACTGCCATCATTTAAGTCTTTTGTGGTGATGATAAAATGAGGGGTGTTGTACAAACGTTTTCAGCGATTGAAACATCTCTATCCAGAGTATCAAAGCCAATGATGAATTGTCAAAGTGCTGCTTTACCCTGCTCTGGCCCAAAACATCGGTTTCTGGGACCAATCAGAACAGGTAGAGTGTGTTTGCATTCTAGAATCTTTGAGAAGGTACTCAGATCCAGACTCATTGAGGAGAAGAAACTAATGTCCGTGGGCGTGGCATAGTGTTTGGCCGGAGCATGTAGTTTGGGTAGCCAGACAAGGTCAAAAGCCCAATTCTGTCTTAACGCAGCCTTAGTTATTTCCTATGACTGCATTCTGATTCAACCTGCTTTTTGAAGTATAGTTGAAATGGCCTCTCATGATGAAGGACTGTACAGAAAAATAATTAAACGTTCAGAGGAAACTGCGGAACACTGATCTTCAACCAACTGGGTAAACGATACCGACTGAGATTCTAAATGATGTATTCTGTTATTTTTGTAGGAGTATTGGCAGCCTTGGCTCTGATGGGATGCAGAATACACACACACACACACAGCTGTGTTTTTGTGAAATTTCAGGTCTATTTGGAGTGTAAAAATGTTTCACCACTAAAAATTACATCTACCCTAACCCTGAACCTAACCCCAAAAACCCTAAACCTGACCCCAAAACCCTAAACCATAAACCTAGCCCTTAAGCTTAAAATAGCATTTTAACAAATTCAGGACCTGGGGTCTTGATAATGTAGGAAAGAAAGTGCACACGCACACACACACAGCTCAGAGTTCAACACCATAGTGCCCTCCAAACTCGTCACCAAGCTTAGGATCCTGGGACTGAACACCTCCTTCTGTAATTGGATTCTGGACTGCCCGATGGACTGACCCTAGGTGCTGAGGGTAGGCATCGTCACCTCCGCCATGCTGACCATCAACACAGGAGCCCCACTGGGGTGTGTGCTTAGTCCCCTCCTGTACTATCTGTTCCCCCACAACTGCATGGCCACGGACAACTCCAACAGCATCATTAAGTTTGTTGACAACACGAGGGTGGTTGGCCTGATCACCGACGACGATGAGACAGCATATATGGAGGAGGTCAGTGACCTGGCAGTGTGGGGCCAGGACAACAACCCCTCAGGCAAGACCAAGGAGCATGCCTCCATCCACGGTCAACGGGGCTGCAGTGGAGCGGGTCGAGAGCTTCGAGTTCCCTGGTGTCCAAATCACTAAGGACTTCAAATGGTCCATACACATATGGACAGTCGTGAAGACGGCGCGACAGAACCTCTTCCCCCTCAAGAGGTTGAAAAGGTTTGGCATGAGCCCTCAAATCTTAAAAAAGTTGAGAGCATCTTGACTGGCTGCATCACTGCTTGGTATGGCAACAGCAGCACCCTCGATCGCATGACGCTACAGAGGGTCGTGCGGACAGCCCAGTATATCACTGTGGCAGAGCTACCTGCCATCCAAGACCTCTATATCAGGCAATGTGAAAAGGAAGGCCCGGAAAATTGACTCATGCCGCCCAAGCCATAGACAGGGCATCAAATCTGACACCAACAGGATCCTGAACAGCTTCTATCCCGAAGCCACAAGATTGCTAAATAGCTAATAGAATGACTATCTGTCTCTGTGCACACTCACTGGACTCTACACACTCAGGACTCTGCACACTCACAGGACTCTGCACACTCACTGGACTCTGCACACTCACAGGACTCTACACACTTACTGGACTCTACACACTCACTGGACTCTACACACTCACTGGACTCTACACACTCACAGGACTCTGCACACTCACTGGACTCTACACACTCAGGACTCTGCACACTCACAGGACTCTGCACACTCACTGGACTCTGCACACTCACAGGACTCTGCACACTCACTGGACTCTACACACTCACTGGACTCTACACACTCACAGGACTCTGCACACTCACAGGACTCTGCACACTCACTGGACTCTGCACACTCACAGGACTCTACACACTTACTGGACTCTACACACTCACTGGACTCTACACACTCACTGGACTCTACACACTCACAGGACTCTGCACACTCACTGGACTCTACACACTCAGGACTCTGCACACTCACAGGACTCTGCACACTCACTGGACTCTGCACACTCACAGGACTCTACACACTCACTGGACTCTACACACTCACTGGACTCTACACACTCACTGGACTCTACACACTCACAGGACTCTGCACACTCACAGGACTCTGCACACTCACAGGACTCTGCACACTCACTGGACTCTGCACACTCACTGGACTCTGCACACTCACTGGACTCTACACACTCACTGGACTCTACACACTCACAGGACTCTGCACACTCACAGGACTCTGCACACTTAGGACTCTGCACACTCACAGAACTCTACATACTCACTGGACTCTACACACTCACTGGACTACACACACACACACACACACACACACACACACACACATACGCTGCTGCTACTCTGTTTGTCATATATCCTGATGCCTAGTCCCCTTACCCCTATACATACAGTACTGTATCTACTGTATGTATCACGCCAGTATCCCTGCTCATTGTACACTGAACAAAAATATAAACGCCAACATGTTAAGTGTTGGTCCCATGTTTCATGAACTGAAATAAAAGATCCTAGAAATGTAAGGTATCTGTGACCAACAAATGCTTATCTGTATTCCCAGTCATGTGAAATCCATAGATTAGGGCCTAAAGAATTTATTTAAATTGACTGATTACCTTATATGAAATGTAACTCAGTAAAATCTTAGAAATTGTTGCATGATGCGTTTTATATTTTTGTTCAGTATAAATCTAGTACTGGAACTGACCCTGTATATAGCTTCCTTACTTCTCCTGTTCTTATTTCTTATTCTTATTTTTAGTGTGTTTTTCTTTTACCTTATGTTATTTGTATTACTACATTGATATTGATTACTGGACTGTTGGGTAGAGAGCTTGCAAGAAAGGCATTTCACTGTGTGCGTGACATTGAAACTTTAAACACACACACACACCCTCCTCCCACATAAGCTTAAGGATGTGACGGTGGTAGGCTTAAGGATCTGGCGGTGGTAGGCCTAAGGATCTGACGGTGGTAGGCCTAACGGTCTGATCTGACGGTGGTAGGCCTAAGGATCTGACGGTGGTAGGCCTAAGGATCTGATCTGACGGTGGTAGGACTAAGGTTCTGATCTGACTGGTAGGACTAAGGTTCTGATCTGACTGGTAGGATTAAGGGTCGGATCTGACTGGTAGGCTTAAGGATCTCATCTGACGGTGGTAGGCCTAAGGATCTGACGGTGGTAGGACTAAGGGTCTGATCTGACGGTGGTAGGCCTAAGGGTCTGATCTGATGGTGGTAGGCCTAAGGATCTGACGGTGGTAGACCTAAGTATCTGACAGTGGTAGGACTAAGGGTCTGATCTGACGGTGGTAGGCCTAAGGGACTGATCTGACTGTGGTAGGCCTAAGGATCTCATCTGACGCTGGTAGGCCTAAGGATCTCATCTGACGCTGGTAGTCCTAAGGATCTCATCTGACCCTGGTAGACCTAAGGATCTGACGGTGGTAGGCCTAAGAGTCTGATCTGACGGTGGTAGGCCTAAGGATCTGACAGCCTAAGGGTCTGATCTGACGATGGTAGGCCTACAGGTCTGATCTGATGATGGTAGGCCTAAGGATCTGACAGTGGTAGGCCTAAGGATCTGATCTGACTGTGGTAGGACTAAGGGTCTGATCTGACTGTGGTAGGATTAAGGGTCTGATCTGACAGTGGTAGGCCTAAGGATCTGATAGTAGTAGGCCTCAGGATCTCATCTGACGGTGGTAGGACTAAGGGTCTGATCTGACTGGTAGGACTAAGGTTCTGATCTGACTGGTAGGATTAAGGGTCGGATCTGACTGGTAGTCTTAAGGATCTCATCTGACGGTGGTAGGCCTAAGGATCTGACGGTGGTAGGCCTAACGGTCTGATCTGACGGTGGTAGGACTACGGGTCTGATCTGACGGTGGTAGGACTACGGGTCTGATCTGGCGGTGGTAGGACTAAGGGTCTGATCTGACGGTGGTAGGACTAAGGTTCTGATCTGACTGGTAGGACTAAGGGTCGGATCTGACTGGTAGGCTTAAGGATCTCATCTGACGGTGGTAGGCCTAAGGATCTGACGGTGGTAGGCCTAAGGATCTGACGGTGGTAGGCCTAAGGATCTGACGGTGGTAGGACTAAGGGTCTGATCTGACGGTGGTAGGCCTAAGGATCTGACGGTGGTAGATCTAAGTATCTGACAGTGGTAGGACTAAGGGTCTGATCTGACGGTGGTAGGCCTAAGGATCTCATCTGACGCTGGTAGGCCTAAGGATCTCATCTGACGCTGGTAGGCCTAAGGATCTCATCTGACGGTGGTATGCCTAAGGATCTCATCTGACCCTGGTAGACCTAAGGATCTGACGGTGGTAGGCCTAAGGATTTGACGGTGGTAGGCCTAAGGGTCTGATCTGACGGTTGTAGGCCTAAGGGTCTGATCTGACGGTGGTAGGCCTAAGGATCTGACTGTGGTAGGCCTAAGGATCTGACTGTGGTAGGCCTAAGGATCTCATCTGACGCTGGTAGGCCTAAGGATCTTATCTGACCCTGGTAGACCTAAGGATCTGACGGTGGTAGGCCTAAGAGTCTGATCTGACGGTTATAGGCCTAAGGATCTGACGGTGGTAGGACTAAGGGTCTGATCTGACGGTGGTAGGCCTAAGGATCTGACAGCCTAAGGGTCTGATCTGACGATGGTAGGCCTACGGGTCTGATCTGACGATGGTAGGCCTAAGGGTCTGATCTGACAGTGGTAGGCCTAAGGGTCTGACGGTGGTAGGACTAAGGGTCTGATCTGACGGTGGTAGGCCTAAGGGTCTGATCTGACGGTGGTAGGCCTAAGGATCTGACGGTGGTAGACCTAAGTATCTGACAGTGGTAGGCCTAAGAGTCTGATCTGACGGTGGTAGGCCTAAGGATCTGACGGTGGTAGGACTAAGGATCTGACAGCCTAAGGGTCTGATCTGACGATGGTAGGCCTACGGGTCTGATCTGACGATGGTAGGCCTAAGGGTCTGATCTGACGATGGTAGGCCTAAGGATCTGACAGTGGTAGGCCTAAGGATCTGATCTGACTGTGGTAGGACTAAGGGTCTGATCTGACTGTGGTAGGATTAAGGGTCTGATCTGACAGTGGTAGGCCTAAGGATCTGACAGTAGTAGGCCTCAGGATCTCATCTGACGGTGGTAGGCCTAAGGGTCGGATCTGATGGTGTGCTGACAAGAGATGGCACTGTGACAGCGGAACTTCTCTGTGAAGTCTGTTAGATTTTTTTCTTATTATCAATGACGGCCTGGGAACGGTGGGTTAACTGCCTCAGGGGCAGAACGACAGATTTTTACCTTGTCAGCTCGGAGATTCGATCTTGCAACCATTCGGTTACTAGTCCAACGCTCTAACCACTAGGCTACCTGCCACCCCAATGAGACGGTGATGAGTTGCTCTCTGTTCTGTGTGATGGCGTTTAACACTTAACACCTCCAACTGGGCCAACTATTCCATGTCCTATATCGCCCAGAGGACTGGAGTGTTGCGTTAGCACCGACAAGGATAAATCTGAGGCAGACCCAGACAGGGCGCCATTCAGCAGGGCACAGTGTTGTATAAGTTCACATATATGTGATATGTATAGATATCATATAGACGTGTATTATTTACAACAAACATGCCTATCTGACAATGTAAATTAGAATAAGGAGTTGCGTCAGCTATTTTCATGACATTCCGATCTGCGACGTTCCAAGTGTGTGGTTGTGAAGTCACATCCATAACCATGGGGCAAATGTTAGGTCAAAGTCAGGTCGTTGGTTTGTGTATGCCGAGGAGCTGTGTGATGCCTGGAAATGTTTCCTTCGTGTCTTGCAAGTCCTATGGGATTTGCTGAGCTGTCAGCGTATGAACAATAGTCACATCAAAGAAGGTTTTCATTGTAGCCCGATTGAAAAAATTTTTTACAAAAAAAAAGCCCTGCTTTGTAGTATTCTTACTGCTATGCTTGTATTATTCTTACACAGGCCTATACTCCTGGCATCATCTGGAGTTGGTCAGGAGGGTTATCTGCAACGTCCTGGCTTTTTCACCTCACTGAATACACCCACTTCTGCTCTCACAGCTGACCAGAGTCATCCTCTCCTGACCATTGACTCTGGGTTGTAAATGGCCTACTTGTCGGTCGGTCGTACACCTTCCACACGCTAAACCCAAAGAGCACAGATGGAATTTACAAGCATTATCTTGTGAGCAAATTCTAACAAGGTAATACATCTTTGCTACGTCAGCCTTTTCCCCCCAGTTGATGGGAAAATAACCATGCTGGGTCCTTGTTTACTGACAGCATGGGCTTAATGAGGCTCTGATGACTTTATGTGCTCCTCAGCACTGCAAGGCTATAGCAAGCACAAGCAGAGTGGCACAACGACGTCGACGGAATGGCAAATATTGCTCTATTAGGGGGAAAATAAGAACAGAAACAAGCTTATTCACAAGTGAATAGATATTGAAGATGCAATGAACATGTATTATGGTTGTGATATTGCCTATGGTACAAAGACGGATAGAGAGCTGGTGCTGCAGCAGCAAATAGGATGAAGGAACTCTCAAATTGCTGTGTCATAGGCCACCCATTCATTCATTTCACATCTCTATCCCAAAACACCCACATTCAGTACTCTGGTAGTCTATGCATTAACAAACAACATTAGTCTACAGTACTGTATGTTGATAACATCATTAGTCTACACTACAGTACTGCATATTGATAACATCATTAGTCTACACTACAGTACTGTATGTTGATAACATCATTAGTCTACAGTACTGTATGTTGATAACATCATTAGTCTACAGTACTGCATATTGATAACATCATTAGTCTACAGTACTGTATGTTGATAACATCATTAGTCTACACTACAGTACTGCATATTGATAACATCATTAGTCTACACTACTGTATGTTGATAACATCATTAGTCTACAGTACTGCATATTGATAACATCATTAGTCTACAGTACTGTATGTTAATAACATCATTAGTCTACACTACAGTACTGCATATTGATAACATCATTAGTCTACACTACTGTATGTTAATAACATCATTAGTCTACAGTACTGTATGTTGATAACATCATTAGTCTACAGTACTGTATGTTGATAACATCATTAGTCTACAGTACTGTATGTTGATAACATCATTAGTCTACAGTACTGCATATTGATAACATCATTAGTCTACACTACAGTACTGCATATTGATAACATCATTAGTCTACAGTACTGTATGTTGATAACATCATTAGTCTACACTACAGTACTGTATGTTGATAACATCATTAGTCTACAGTACAGTACTGTATGTTGATAACATCATTAGTCTACACTACAGTACTGTATATTGATAACATCATTAGTCTACAGTACTGTATGTTGATAACATCATTAGTCTACAGTACTGCATATTGATAACATCATTAGTCTACAGTACTGTATGTTGATAACATCATTAGTCTACAGTACTGCGTATTGATAACATCATTAGTCTAGAGTACTGTATGTTGATAACATCATTAGTCTAGAGTACTGTATGTTGATAACATCATTAGTCTACACTACAGTACTGTATATTGATAACATAATTAGTCTACAGTACTGCATGTTGATAACATCATTAGTCTACACTACAGTACTGCATATTGATAACATCATTAGTCTACACTACAGTACTGCATATTGATAACATCATTAGTCTACACTACAGTACTGCATATTGATAACATCATTAGTCTACAGTACTGTATGTTGATAACATCATTAGTCTACACTACAGTACTGCATATTGATAACATCATTAGTCTACAGTACTGTATGTTGATAACATCATTAGTCTACAGTACTGCATATTGATAACATCATTAGTCTACAGTACAGTACTGCATATTGATAACACATTAGTCTACACTACAGTACTGCATATTGATAACATCATTAGTCTACACTACAGTACTGCATATTGATAACATCATTAGTCTACAGTACTGCATATTGATAACATCATTAGTCTACAGTACTGTATGTTGATAACATCATTAGTCTACAGTACAGTACTGCATATTGATAACATCATTAGTCTACACTACAGTACTGCATATTGATAACATCATTAGTCTACAGTACAGTACTGCATATTGATAACATCATTAGTCTACACTACAGTACTGCATATTGATAGCATCATTAGTCTATACTACAGTACTGTATGTTGATAACATCATTAGTGCATATTGATAACACAGTACTGCATATTGATAACATCATTAGTCTACAGTACTGTCGATAGATATCATTTGATAACATTATTAGTCTCCAAAACACTAACAGTACTGAAATGTTGATAACAAAACCATTGACAAGTCACATTCTACTGCAACAGTAGTGCATATTGATTAACATTTCAGGTAATACTTGCTTAGCACCACTACAGTATCACTGCATATTGATAACATCATTAGTCTATTTTCTCATCTAAGGCAGTTTACTGGATGCACCAGGAATATTGATAACATCATTAGCTCTTTGGGGAGAAAGGATCAGGTAGCCTACACTACAGTACTGCATATTGATAACATCATTAGTCTACACTACAGTACTATATATTGATAACATCATTAGTCTACACTCCAGTACTGCATATTGATACCACATTAGTCTACACTACAGTACTGTATGTTGATAACATCATTAGTCTACACTACAGTACTGTATGTTGATAACATCATTAGTCTACACTACAGTACTGCATATTGATAACATCATTAGTCTACACTACAGTACTGTATGTTGATAACATCATTAGTCTACACTACAGTACTGCATATTGATAACATCATTAGTCTACACTACAGTACTGTATATTGATAACATCATTAGTCTACACTACAGTACTGTATGTTGATAACATCATTAGTCTACACTACAGTACTGTATATTGATAACATCATTAGTTTACACTACAGTACTGTATATTGATAACATCATTAGTCTACACTACAGTACTGTATGTTGATAACATCATTAGTTACAGTACTGTATTGATAACATCATTAGTCTACACTACAGTACTGTATGTTGATAATTTTTTATTTTTTTATTTTTTATTTCACCTTTATTTAACACTACAGTGAGAACTGTTATCATTGATAACATCATTAGTCAAACACTACAGTACTGTACACAGAGTTTGATAAATCAAACATACAGTCTACAGTAAAAAAACTGTATGTTGATAACATCATTAGTGAGAAGGGAGTACTGTATGTTGAAAATCATTAGTCTAGCACAGTACTGTATGTTGATAACATCAGAATGTCTAAGTACTGTAGCAAAATAAATAAATAAATTAAGTCTACAGTACTGTATGTTGATAACATCATTAGTCTACACTTAAAGTACTGTATGTTGATAACATCATTAGTCTACACTACAGTACTGTATGTTGATAAGATTTTTAGTCAGTACAGCAGAGAACTGAAGGATGTTGATAACATCATTAGTCTACAGTACTGTACTGCATATTGATAACATCATTAGTCTGACACTAAGGGGTACTGTATATTGATAACATCATTAGTCTACACTAGCAGTACTGTATGGTTGATAACATCATTAGTCTACACTACAGTACTGTATATTTTGATAACATCATTATTGGTAGGACATTTTACAGTACTGTATGAGTGAAGGATGCTTTGATAACATCATTAGATCTACAGTACTGATATGGGTCTTGATAACATCATTAGTCTACAGTACAGTACTGTATATTGATAACATCATTAGTCTACACGGAAGGACAGTACTGTATGTTGATAACATCATTAGTCTACACTACAGTACTGTATGTTGATAACATCATTAGTCTACACTACAGTACTGTATGTTGATAACATCATTAGTCTACACTACAGTACTGTATGTTGATAACATCATTAGTCTACAGTACTGTATGTTGATAACATCATTAGTCTACAGTACTGCATATTGATAACATCATTAGTCTACACTACAGTACTGTATGTTGATAACATCATTAGTCTACACTACAGTACTGTATGTTGATAACATCATTAGTCTACACTACAGTACTGTATATTGATAACATCATTAGTCTACAGTACTGTATATTGATAACATCATTAGTCTACACTACAGTACTGCATATTGATAACATCATTAGTCTACACTACAGTACTGTATATTGATAACATCATTAGTCTACACTACAGTACTGTATATTGATAACATCATTAGTCTACACTACAGTACTGTATATTGATAACATCATTAGTCTACACTACAGTACTGTATGTTGATAACATCATTAGTCTACACTACAGTACTGTATGTTGATAACATCATTAGTCTACACTACAGTACTGTATGTTGATAACATCATTAGTCTACACTACAGTACTGATAACATCATTGATAACATCATTAGTCTACACTACAGTACTGTATGTTGATAACATCATTAGTCTACACTACAGTACTGTATGTTGATAACATCATTAGTCTACAGTACTGTATGTTGATAACATCATTAGTCTACACTAGAGTACTGTATGTTGATAACATCATTAGTCTACACTACAGTACTGTATGTTGATAACATCATTAGTCTACACTACAGTACTGTATGTTGATAACATCATTAGTCTACACTACAGTACTGTATGTTGATAACATCATTAGTCTACACTACAGTACTGTATGTTGATAACATCATTAGTCTACAGTACTGCATATTGATAACATCATTAGTCTACACTACAGTACTGTATGTTGATAACATCATTAGTCTACAGTACAGTACTGTATGTTGATAACATCATTAGTCTACAGTACTGTATGTTGATAACATCATTAGTCTACAGTACTGTATGTTGATAACATCATTAGTCTACACTACAGTACTGTATGTTGATAACATCATTAGTCTACACTACAGTACTGTATGTTGATAACATCATTAGTCTACACTACAGTACTGCATATTGATAACATCATTAGTCTACACTACAGTACTGTATGTTGATAACATCATTAGTCTACACTACAGTACTGTATGTTGATAACATCATTATTAGTGCATGTTGATAACATCATTAGTCTACAGTACTGTATGTTGATAACATCATTAGTCTACAGTACTGTATATTGATAACATCATTAGTCTACACTACAGTACTGCATATTGATAACACATTAGTCTACACTACAGTACTGTATGTTGATAACATCATTAGTCTACACTACAGTACTGCATATTGATAACATCATTAGTCTACACTACAGTACTGCATATTGATAACATCATTAGTCTACACTACAGTACTGTATATTGATAACATCATTAGTCTACACTACAGTACTGCATATTGATAACATCATTAGTCTACACTACAGTACTGTATGTTGATAACATCATTAGTCTACACTACAGTACTGTATGTTGATAACATCATTAGTCTACACTACAGTACTGTATATTGATAACATCATTAGTCTACAGTACTGCATATTGATAACATCATTAGTCTACACTACAGTACTGCATATTGATAACATCATTAGTTTACAGTACTGCATATTGATAACATCATTAGTCTACACTACAGTACTGTATATTGATAACATCATTAGTCTACACTACAGTACTGCATATTGATAACATCATTAGTCTACACTACAGTACTGTATGTTGATAACATCATTAGTCTACACTACAGTACTGTATATTGATAACATCATTAGTCTACACTACAGTACTGTATATTGATAACATCATTAGTCTACACTACAGTACTGTATGTTGATAACATCATTAGTCTACACTACAGTACTGCATATTGATAACATCATTAGTCTACACTACAGTACTGCATATTGATAACACATTAGTCTACACTACAGTACTGTATGTTGATAACATCATTAGTCTACACTACAGTACTGCATATTGATAACATCATTAGTCTACACTACAGTACTGTATATTGATAACATCATTAGTCTACACTACAGTACTGTATATTGATAACATCATTAGTCTACACTACAGTACTGTATATTGATAACATCATTAGTCTACACTACAGTACTGTATATTGATAACATCATTAGTCTACACTACAGTACTGTATATTGATAACATCATTAGTCTACACTACAGTACTGCATATTGATAACATCATTAGTCTACACTACAGTACTGCATATTGATAACATCATTAGTCTACAGTACTGTATGTTGATAACATCATTAGTCTACAGTACTGCATATTGATAACATCATTAGTCTACAGTACTGCATATTGATAACATCATTAGTCTACAGTACTGTATATTGATAACATCATTAGTCTACAGTACTGCATATTGATAACATCATTAGTCTACACTACAGTACTGCATATTGATAACATCATTAGTCTACACTACAGTACTGCATATTGATAACATCATTAGTCTACACTACAGTACTGCATATTGATAACATCATTAGTCTAACATCATTAGTCTACACAGTACTGTATGTTGATAACATCATTAGTCTACAGTACTGCATATTGATAACATCATTAGTCTACAGTACTGTATGTTGATAACATCATTAGTCTACAGTACAGTATCATTAGTCTACACTACAGTACTGCATATTGATAACATCATTAGTCTACACTACAGTACTGCATATTGATAGCATCATTAGTCTATACTACAGTACTGCATATTGATAGCATCATTAGTCTATACTACAGTACTGTATGTTGATAACATCATTAGTTTACAGTACTGCATATTGATAACATCATTAGTCTACAGTACTGCATATTGATAACATCATTAGTCTACAGTGCTACATTCCATGTACCCAATTACATTTTGCACGCGGTTAGATGGCTAATGCTGGGTGTCTGCTTTTTCTTCTTCTGTCGATAGATATCATTTGAACCACCGAGGTCAAAGAAGGCCAATGTATTGGTATTTGTCTCCAAAACACTAACGGAAGTAACGGAAATCTGTTGGATAAACAACAAAACCACCGGTGTGACAAGTAAACACATTCTACTGCAACACTCCTGCTGGGTTAAGTCTC
Organism: Oncorhynchus nerka; assembly: GCF_034236695.1. Lineage (NCBI taxonomy): Eukaryota > Metazoa > Chordata > Actinopteri > Salmoniformes > Salmonidae > Oncorhynchus > Oncorhynchus nerka. The sequence continues at coordinate 74,955,022 of NC_088413.1, forward strand.
TTTATGGTGCTTCAAAAACTATGACTGGATTATTGTCAGTGCATTTCAGGTAATACTTGCTTAGCACCACCAAGCAGTATCATTCCTGCTGTCGTCATGTTATACTCTTAACTTTCCCCACGTAAATATGTCTCAATTTTCTCATCTAAGGCAGTTTAAAGCTTGGATGCACCACAAATAAAGAAATGTATTTCCCAGCAAAGTGGCAATGGATAGAAAGCTCCAGCCGCTTGGGGAGAAAGGATCAGGTAGCCTACACTACAGTACAGTATGTTGATAACATCATTAGTCTACACTACAGTACTGTATGTTGATAACATCATTAGTCTACACTACAGTACTGTATGTTGATAACATCATTAGTCTACACTACAGTACTGTATGTTGATAACATCATTAGTCTACACTACAGTACTGTATATTGATAACATCATTAGTCTACAGTACTGTATGTTGATAACATCATTAGTCTACACTACAGTACTGCATATTGATAACATCATTAGTCTACACTACAGTACTGTATGTTGATAACATCATTAGTCTACAGTACTGTATGTTGATAACATCATTAGTCTACACTACAGTACTGTATGTTGATAACATCATTAGTCTACAGTACTGTATGTTGATAACATCATTAGTCTACACTACAGTACTGTATGTTGATAACATCATTAGTCTACAGTACTGTATGTTGATAACATCATTAGTCTACACTACAGTACTGTATGTTGATAACATCATTAGTCTACACTACAGTACTGCATATTGATAACATCATTAGTCTACACTACAGTACTGTATGTTGATAACATCATTAGTCTACACTACAGTACTGTATGTTGATAACATCATTAGTCTACACTACAGTACTGTATGTTGATAACATCATTAGTCTACACTACTGTATGTTGATAACATCATTAATCTACACTACAGTACTGCATATAGATAACATCATTAGTCTACACTACAGTACTGCATATTGATAACATCATTAGTTTACAGTACTGCATATAGATAACATCATTAGTCTACACTACAGTACTGCATATTGATAACATCATTAGTCTACAGTACTGCATATTGATAACATCATTAGTCTACAGTACTGCATATTGATAACATCATTAGTCTACAGTACAGTACTGCATATTGATAACATCATTAGTCTACACTACAGTACTGCATATTGATAACATCATTAGTCTACACTACAGTACTGCATATTGATAACATCATTAGTCTACAGTACAGTACTGTATGTTGATAACATCATTAGTCTACAGTACTGCATATTGATAACATCATTAGTCTACAGTACTGCATATAGATAACATCATTAGTCTACACTACAGTACTGCATATTGATAACATCATTCGTTTACAGTACTGCATATTGATAACATCATTAGTCTACAGTACTGCATATTGATAACATCATTAGTCTACACTACAGTACTGCATATTGATAACATCATTAGTCTACAGTACAGTACTGTATGTTGATAACATCATTAGTCTACAGTACTGCATATTGATAACATCATTAGTCTACACTACAGTACTGGATATTGATAACATCATTAGTCTACAGTACTGCATATTGATAACATCATTAGTGTACAGTACTGTATGTTGATAACATCATTAGTCTACACTACAGTACTGCATATTGATAACATCATTAGTCTACAGTACAGTACTGTATGTTGATAACATCATTAGTCTAAACTACAGTACTACATATTGATAACATCATTAGTCTACACTACAGTACTGTATATTGATAACATCATTAGTCTAAACTACAGTACTGTATATTGATAACATCATTAGTCTACACTACAGTACTGCATATTGATAACATCATTAGTCTACACTAGAGGTCGACCGATTAATCGGAATGGCCGATTAATTAGGGCCGATTTCAAGTTTTCATAACAATCGGAAATCTGTATTTTTGGGCGCCGATTTGCCAATTGTTTTATTTATTTTCATTTGTAATACCTTTATTTAACTAGGCAAGTCAGCTAACAACACATTCTTATTTTCAATGACGGGCTAGGAACGGTGGGTTAACTGCCTTGTTCAGGGGCAGAACGACAGATTTTCACTTTGTCAGCTCGGGGGATCCAATCTTGCAACCTTACAGTTAACTAGTCCAACGCAATAGCGACCTGCCTCTCTCTCGTTGCACTCCACAAGGAGACTGCCTGTTACGCGACTGCAGTAAGCCAAGGTAAGATTCTAGCTAGCATTAAACTTATCTTATAAAAATATCAATCATCAATCATAATCACTAGTTAACTACACATGATTGATGATATTACTAGATATTATCTATCATGTCCTGCGTTGCATATAATCTGACTGAGCATACAAGTATCTGACTGAGCCGGTGGTAGGCAGAAGCAGGCGCGTAAACATTCATTCAAACAGCACTTTCCTGCGTTTTGCCAGCAGCTCTTCATTGTGCGTCAAACATTGCGCTCTTTATGACTTCAAGCCTATCAACTCCCGAGATGAGGCTGGTGTAACCGAAGTGAAATGGCTAGCTAGTTAGCGCGCGCTAACTAGAGGGACGGAAGCTATACTGTTTCACTGGCAATACTAAAGTGCCTATAAGAACATCCAATAGTCAAAAGTTAATGAAATACAAATGGTATAGAGGGAAATAACTACAACCTAAAAGGAATCACCAGCTTTCATACGTTCTCATATTCTGAGCAAGGAACTGAAACGTTAGCTTTCTTACATAGCACATATTGCACTTTTACTTTCTTCTCCAACACTTTGTTTTTGCATTATTTAAACCATATTGAACATGTTTCATTATTTACTTGAGGCTAAATTGATTTTATTGATGTATTATATTTATTTAAAATAGGTGTTCATTCAGTAATGTTGTAATTGTCATTATTACAAATAAATATATTTTTTTTAATCAGATTTTAAATCGGTATCGGCCCTTCGGTCCTCCAATAATCGGTATCGGTATCGGCGTTGAAAAATCATAATCGGTCGACCTCTAGTCTACACTACAGTACTGCATGTTGATAACATAATTTGACCGGTAAATGTTTATCATCACAATGTGCTCTTACAGTAAAGGCTCCAAAACCTCTGGACTGTTACATAAAAATCTGCTCTCAGAACATCTGGAGTCTTGTCACCCCTGGAGCTAGGTCATACATCCACATGTAGACTGATGGCGACTCTACACCGACTGAATCTGAACTTACTGGAGCTAAGGAGACATGAGTTGTGGTGTGGATTGTGCAAGGAGAGAAGTGCACAGTTCTCTGAATCAGGGCCAAAAGTGGACGAGTCGATTCAGAATGAGTGATTGCGGTTGAAGAATGCACTGGAGCTTATCGTTGGTTCGTTCACCTGCTTGTATTTGCATGTAGAAAAGGGAGAGAACTCTGTGTCACACAGTAAAGCCCTGGAGGTTCTGCTTTGTCATCAGTATGCTTGACAGGATATTACATTCATTTGGCTCAGCCTCTCCATTCCTCAAAGTTCAAGGCACGGGACAAATGGAAAACAACCTTGCCTGCCTCCTTACCGAGATCTTGGATGCATTTTGAATTTCAAATAAAACTTCCCTGGGTTATGAATTGCTTGTGACATTAAGCCTATTTCACAATGGATTTGCTTATTAAGACTCTCTCATATTGACCAGCAGCGAAGATAATGCAGGCCCTGGAAACAAGATTTGCCAAGCTTCCATTCAGCCGCACAATAACCCCTATGGAATTAACAGCTCTGTAATGACCCCTATGGAATTAACGGCTCTGTAATGAAACGTAATGAGTCATTTTGCTGCTCTTATTCAATTGCCACTTCAAAGCACGAGGGGGAATTCCATCAGGCGGTTCCCCCGCGGTGCCTCCTCCAAGCAGTACACACATTCCCCAACCCCATTTTCTCCCATTACACATCATGAGACTCAGAGACGGTCTCTCCCAGTCACCGCCTGCCGGGTCCAGCTATACCTCGTAATCATATTTGGCTCGTCCAGCCAGCGATGGTGCCGGAACCCGAGGAGCAAACCAAGCGGGTGGGCCCGCCTCTCCGTACTTAGCATCTCCATGTGCTGTTGGGTAAACGGTCAGGAGCTTTTCCCAAAGCTGGGGGTGGGAGAGATTAAAGCATTAAGGGAAAGGGGATATAATATGGATCTGTGCTCTGCTACTCTGCCCTTCCTCCCAGAACGCTGTTGTAATGCATTGGTTTAGGGGGTGGTGGGTGAGGGAGATCCAGGGAGTACAGGCCAGGTTGGCAGGCTAAGCCGAACCGCAGTCGGCCCATGTGGCAGGAGCAGCCGGTGGATGTGGCGTAGTCCCCAAGCAGTTGTCCTGTCATGTGTATCTAAGTGATTATCAGGAATGGCAGCGGGCTGCTTCATCCAATCAGGGCTATTATCCTCCTGGCCCCACTGTTGATTAGAGTGATTGAGAAGATAGAGAGGAGCTCACTGTAAAAAGGGGATTGCAGGTCCAAATGGGGCTGTGGCTCGGGTGTGTGTGTGTGTGTGTGTGTGTGGACCCATTGTGACCCAGTCCAGCTAAAACACTCGCTAGCTTTGACAAAGCTGTGATTTGTGTCATTCATTGTAAATACGTAGATCTATTTCCCATCCCCATGTATTTCTGGTTGTTGCTCATACAAGTTTGTCGTTGGTTAATGGTTTTTGTATTAGTTTTTTTTTTGAGAAGCAGTAGTACTGTCCCACTTCTGCCATCCTGGGTCTAGCTAGCTCAAAGTGATAACCATTAGCCAACTCGGTTGCCACTGTGCAGAGTTAGAGTAGAGTGACTGTGTTTATCCCTATTAGTCTTCTGGCACTTGGTTTGTCACTCCCTCCGCTGCTTCTGAAACACTCAGATGTCTGTTCACTTCATGTCAGAGAAGTGAGTCCAACAATTACGCCACCAAAAATATGACAGATGCGAATGACAGTGTTTAATTAAATGAAAACAAATCCTTTTGAAAGCTGAATTTGATATGCAAATGAACACATTCAGTTCAGCGATGATGTTGCTGTTTCGTCCAGACATTCAATTTCAATTTACTGCAGAGTTCATCTAGCTACTGTATTGAAGATTCAGTGACATATGCAGATCTAGCTTCATGAATAAGACATCGCATGGATCCCTTGACCTCAAATATTTTTAACTTCTCCTGTATCCATGATGGGCTGCAGTCAGAGGTAGAGAGATGGGTTGTCGTCAGAGGTAGAGAGATGGGTTGTAGTCAGAGGTAGAGAGATGGGTTGTAGCCAGAGGTAGAGAGATGGGTTGTAGCCAGAGGTAGAGAGATGGGTTGTAGTCAGAGGTAGAGAGATGGGTTGTAGTCAGAGGTAGAGAGATGTGTTGTAGTCAGAGGTAGAGAGGTAGAGAGATGTGTTGTAGCCAGAGGTAGAGAGATGTGTTGTAGCCAGAGGTAGAGAGATGTGTTGTAGCCAGAGGTAGAGAGATGTGTTGTAGTCAGAGGTAGAGAGATGTGTTGTAGCCAGAGGTAGAGAGATGTGTTGTAGCCAGAGGTAGAGAGATGTGTTGTAGCCAGAGGTAGATGTGTTGAGATGGGTTGTAGTCAGAGGTAGAGAGATGTGTTGTAGTCAGAGGTAGAGAGATGTGTTGTAGTCAGAGGTAGAGATGTGTTGTAGTCAGAGGTAGAGATGTGTTGTAGTCAGAGGTAGAGAGATGTGTTGTAGTCAGAGGTAGAGAGATGTGTTGTAGTCAGAGGTAGAGAGATGTGTTGTAGCCAGAGGTCAGAGATGGGTAGCCAGAGGATGTGTTGTAGCCAGAGGTAGAGAGATGTGTTGTAGCAGAGGTAGAGATATGTGTTGTAGCCAGAGGTAGAGATGTGTTGTAGCCAGAGGTAGAGAGATGTGTTGTAGCCAGAGGTAGAGAGATGTGTTGTAGCCAGAGGTAGAGAGATGTTGTAGCCAGAGGTAGAGAGATGTGTTGTAGCCAGAGGTAGAGAGATGTGTTGTAGCCAGAGGTAGAGAGATGTGTTGTAGCCAGAGGTAGAGAGATGTTGTAGCCAGAGGTAGAGATGTGTTGTAGCCAGAGGTAGAGAGATGTGTTGTAGCCAGAGGTAGAGATGTGTTGTAGCCAGAGGTAGAGATGTGTTGTAGCCAGAGGTAGAGATGTGTTGTAGTCAGAGGTAGCCAGATGTGTTGTAGTCAGAGGTAGAGAGATGTGTTGTAGTCAGAGGGTAGAGAGATGTGTTGTAGTCAGAGAGAGATGTGTTGTAGTCAGAGGTAGAGAGATGTGTTGTAGCCAGAGGTAGAGAGATGTGTTGTAGCCAGAGGTAGAGAGATGGGTTGTAGCCAGAGGTAGAGATGGGTTGTAGCCAGAGGTAGAGATGGGTTGTAGTCAGAGGTAGAGAGATGGGTTGTAGTCAGAGGTAGAGATGGGTTGTAGTCAGAGGTAGAGAGATGGGTTGTAGTCAGAGATGTGTTGTAGCCAGAGGTAGAGATGTGTTGTAGCCAGAGGTAGAGAGATGTGTTGTAGCCAGAGGTAGAGAGATGTGTTGTAGCCAGAGGTAGAGAGATGTGTTGTAGCCAGAGGTAGAGAGATGTGTTGTAGCCAGAGGTAGAGAGATGTTTTGTAGCCAGAGGTAGAGAGATGGGTTGTAGTCAGAGGTAGAGAGATGGGTTGTAGTCAGAGGTAGAGAGATGGGTTGTAAGTCAAGAGATAGACAGCAAGTCTTATACCATGATGACTGCACCAAAAGTGAACTGCCAATCATGTTCTGGCTGCTTGAATGATTGGACCTTCCCAGAACCCCGCACAGACGGCTTGGCACTGATAGAATGTCAGACTTGGAAAGAAGAAAAACATTTGAGCTGGCTCAAAACACTAGCCTTTAAATCCAAGTTATTCAATTTGGATCCACATGAAAAAAATACTATGGTCTAAATACTGTAGTATTACTATATTTATATACACTGTAGTGTTTTTGTGGACATGACTGTATTGTACTATAAAGGAAAGGGAAAGGGGGGATACCTAGTCAGTTGCACAACTGACTGCATTCAACTGAAATGTGTCTTTTAACCTAGCATAGTATTTACTGTAGTGTTTTTGGAGACGTGCCTGTGGTATACTATAGCATTCACTGTAGTATTTTTGCAGACATGATGGTAGTGTTCTATAGTGTATTTGCGAACATGACTGTAGTAAATGTAAGCAATAAAGCCCGAGCGGGTGTGGTATTTGGCCAATATGCCACGCCTAAGGGGTTGTTCTTATGCAAGATGCAACACAGAGTGCCTGGATACAGCCCTTAGCTGTGGTATATTGGCAATAAACCACAAACCCCTGAGGTGCCTTATTGCTATTATAAACTGGTTACCAATGTAATTAGAGCAGTAAAAATGTTTTGTCATACACGTGGTATACAGTCTGATATAATATAGCTTTCAGCCAAACAGCATTCGGGTCTCGAACAACCCAGTTTATAATGTAGTAACACCTGCCGACTAGGGTTAGCTAAAACTACCAGACTACGATGGTTACTGTTTAATGAGGAGAACACCTCAACCAGAACATGAGACACACAAGTTTGTGACAGGCCACCTATTGAGTTGGGTCAACAGTTCTGAGCAATGCAACAGACCAGACAATTGTAACATCTAAACTTAGAGAGGTTCTAGGCCCATTTAAAGGGAAACAGTAGCGGCAGATATAAAGAAACAATGTTTTCTAAAGCTTAGAGGATTAGGTTTGCTTGTTTGACAGATAAATAACTGTAACTTCCACTAGAAAGCTTTCTGAAATATAACAGTGCTTTCACAGATATTCAGCTGGCCAAGTTCACAAGATGAACAAACAGTGACAAGCAATACTGTCATTTTGATGGTAGAAAATAAAGAACAGTGAACCACTGCATTTACATGAACAGTAGATATTGTAGAAATAGAAATGATTTCTTAAGAAGACAGTCACCTTTATTTGAGGGCTCAGTCAATAAACTGCCTGGACCTCAAATCAGCAAAGTCTCTCCAAACAAACCAACTGAAAACAAAAGGATATCATTGCAGTGAATACTGCAGTAATGTCCTCAAAAGCACTAAAGTGAATAATCATAATTACTATACTATACTATACATACTATACATGTACTATACATGTACTATACATATACATAATGAACATCTTCAATATTGTCACACATGAATAAACTCACTGATGGTCAAACTCAACACATACCATTCAGAACAATTGACCACAAGCCAAACATTTTTGGGGGCGGCAGGTAGCCTCGTAGTTAGATCGTTGGGCCAGTAGCTGAAATGTTGCTGGATTGAATCCCCGAGCTGACAAGGTGATCTGTCGTTCTGCCCCTGAACAAGGAAGTTCATTCACGGTTCCCTGGTAGGCCATTATTGTAAATAAGAATTTGTTCTTAACTGACTTGCCTAGTTAAATAAAGGTCAAATAAAATACAAATATTCAAGACAGCATGGTCACAAAATGGTTGCTCACAGAAACAACCCAACAACTTATATTCGAAACACACAAATGATCTTCCAGGTACAAAGCCGGAACACCAAGGGGTGCTTCTATACATTTTCTGCACGTCCTCCCCTAAAATGGGGGCCCAGGGAAACTGACCAAAACTTTGGTTCCTAGTCTGTCACACATTCTTCAGTTACAAGACTGATTGAGGTTCTGGTTATGGTGATGGTGATACCTACTATCTACTGTGGAACTCTGGGTGAAGAGCAGGCGGAGGCAGAGATGCACTTCAGTCGAAGAGTCTTTCTAGATTCAGGTACTGGAGATGATACATGGCAGGAAATGATTGACAGTTGTTGACATGAGGCTCGTCTTGAATGGAGACTTGGTTGGCTTTGCATGGAGTATGGTTTATCTATCAATCAAATGTATTTTGTAGTAACCTGGTATATTTATGTTTACCAATATATGGCAGTATTGACTGCAGAATATGTCATATGCTGAAGCAGTGAAGAAAGTAGAGGAGGATGGGTCAAGGGTTTGGGATTCTGAGAGGATCCCTGTGAGTAGTAGATCTGTGCCAGAACAGAGGGATAGGCCAACGAGTGATATACTTTATGCTTCAGTAAGGTTGGCTTGTTAGTGTTCATAGCAATGGTTATCAACTGTACCACAGAGATGAAACACAAATCACAGAATATAGATGTTGTGGTGGCAGCTGCAGAGAAGTATTTGGGTATACAAGATTTGACTTCAGAAGGTTTACAGGGTGTGTTGGGTGTTGGTGTCCCGTTCTCCCAGGCCGTTGGCATGGTGCAGGAGCAGATGGGGTCAAAGTAGTGGAAGGGGGGAGTAGGTTTTTATCATGGATTTATATTATAGTCCAGTTGTGGGTGGTAATGCAACATATTGGATGCCAACCACTGTTAAACCAGAAAGAAGAAGAGGAGAGAAACGTATGAAAGCACCCCTTGGTCATGCTCACGTGAGAGCTTTGTACCTGGAAGGTCCTTTGTGTGTATGGACTGTAAGTCATTGATGTTGGTTGATTTCTGTGATTAACCATTTTGTGACCATGCTGTCCATGAAGAAATGTTTGGAGTGTGGTCGACTGTTCTGAATTGTATGTGTTCAGTTTGACCATCACTGAGTTTATTCACGTGACAATATTCAAGATGTTCATTATGTAAAACCACTGCAATAATGTTCTTCTGTTTTCAGTTGGTTTGTTTGGAGAGGCTCTGCTGGTTTGAGGCCCAGGCAGTTTATTGGCAGAGCCCTCCAATAGTGACCCTTTAAGTAAAGTCATTTGTATTTCTAAAAAAGACTGTTTATGTAAATGCAGTGTTTAACTGTTATTCATTTTCTACCATCAGAAGGACATTAATTGTTTGTTCTTAGTCCTCTTGTGAACTTGGTCAGCTGAACACTGTTGTATTTCACAAAGCTATATAGCGGAAGTAACAGATCAAAGCCATTTTGGTGTACTCTTGTTAATGTGCGTTATTTCTGTCAAACAAGCTAATCCTATAAGGTTTAATTAAACAACTTTGTTTCTTCTTGGGCCTCCTGAGTGGCGCTGTGGTCCACTAGAGATTCTGGGTTCGAGTCCAGGCTCTGTCACGACCGGGAGACCCATGGGGCGGGGCAGAATTGGCCCAGCGTCGTCCGGGTTAGGGGAGGGTTTGGGGAGGGTTTGGCCCGGCAGGGATGTCCTTGTCCCATCGCGCACTAGTGACTCCTGTGGCGGTTCAAGCGCAATGCACGCTGACACGGTCGCCAGGTGTACAGTGTTTTCCTCCTACACATTGGTGCAGCTGGCTTCTGGGTTAAGTGGGCATTGTCAAGAAGCAGTGCACGTTGGTTGGGTTGCGTTTCGGAGTACACACGGCTCTCGACCTTCACCTCTCCCGACTCTGTACGGGAGTTGAAGCGTTGAGACAAGACTGTAACTACCAATTGGATACCACGACATTTGGGAGGAAAAGAGGGGTAAAAAATAAATAAATTACAAAAAAAAGTTGTCTGCCTTTGTACAGTTTTCCTTTAATGGGCCTAGAATCACTAACGTTTAGATGTAATGCATTTTTGCGAAGGTTGTTAGGTGGCCTGTCACAAACCTGTGTGTCTTATGTTCTGGTTGAGAGAATGCCAAGAGTGTGCAGAACTGTCATCAAGCAAACCGTTTGGTGGCTACTTTGAAGAATCTCAAATATAAAATATATTTGTTCTGGTTGAGGTATTTTTTTCATGTGGGTTAGCTGTAGCTGTTGGGCCACAATGGAAATATATTTTAAATACATTTTTTAAAATGTTTTTATTCTCGAACAAATCTCTAAATGCGTTGTATCCACATTTGTGGTTGTATTGTGTTTTTAAATAGTCAAATAAATCAAGGGATACTACAGTGTGGAGTATAGCATACTACACAATTCTATAGTAAGCACTACTCAATCGAGGGAGAACCTCAGAGGAAATCCCCGGCATGAGCTCCACAAGGACAGCTCAAATCAAAACAGCGTTGACGAAGCTAGCAGCTAGCAGTAAAGCTAGCTAGCAGCCCAATCGATATAAAAATTATTTAGTAAGCACTATACGATTGAGGGATACTTCTACAGTATACTAACGTTTACAACAGCATTCTGTAGATTTTTATAGTAAGTACTATAGTAATCTGTAGTATTTTTTTATGTGGGCGAACACAGGCTACATGAACACACGTCCAAATTGTTTGCCTCTCTTTTCTCCGAGGTCGTTTTATTCTATTCAAATCCACACACGAGACGTGATTCCATATGTTAAACCCTGAACATATGCTACTCACTGAACCAAGAAAATGGGTACCCACGTCATTGTCATCCTATGGGGCCATATTTTGGTGAGGCATGCTACAGAGAAGACTGACATCACAGGATGGCCACATTAGCAGAGTCATGTGGGGGTGGGGAGGGGGGAAGAGACTCATTCTCTAAAAATAGACAATAGAAAAGTAGGTCAGGGTACATTGCAGGCAGCTGGCACACAGGAAGTACAATACTTTAAGTTTTTCCCTTTGTTGTGCAATCCGATGGAACAGCCTTAACCTTTAGCTCGTTAGCTATTTTGGGCCTGTGCTTTTTAATTACCATAACCCCCCCCACCCCCCCAATATGAGTAGAAACTAATTTTCCCGGCTCAAAATTTTTCTTATGTTGCGTTATGGCCTCCCAATATTCTCAACATTAAATCATTATTTTCATTTCAAACAGCACATTTCAAACACATTGCAATGAACTACTCTACTCTGCACGATAGGAGGCTACCTCAATAAGAATAGTAGAAAATTACATTAATTTCAAGCTACTTGGGGGAATGACTCATGAGTATATCATTGAAGCTCCCCAGCTCTGTGATACTGAAGGCTTCAGTTCTGGCTGTTCATATGGGGGGGATCAATATTGGAAACATCCCGGCTCGTCAGTCTCCCGTGCACAACTTTGTGAAGTCTAATAAGATAAGGTTATTTTTATTTTTATCTCTCGTTTCTAAAGATGAATAATATCCTTGGTTTATTGCATACATCTTGCTCCCCTCAAATCGTCTGTGCTTTACATCAGCCGGGGAGATGCAGGGAACTGCACCCGGGTAACGTTGTGTGAATCAGCAGAGGCAGACGTTTTTCATGAACAGGAGAAAAATGTATTGCCCTAGTTATATGGACTGTGACTTTAGCCATACCTCTGTTTATTTCACTGTTTCTACATGCTAGTTTTATGGACTGTAGCCTCGTCACGAACCCTGAAGTTCCATGTCAGAAATCATCTAACGCGGGGTCAGAACCCAGTGTAAATCAATGACGCCTCTCAACACGTCAAACCAATCAAATGCCTTGCTAGGGCGGCGCTCCAAAAGGTGCTCAGCAGATCAGTGCGTTAGGAGTAAACAGTGCGTGAGGGCAAAACATTTCAACAAAACTCACAATATACAAAACTCGGTATATAGTTTGCCTCATATACGTTGTCTACTGGTATAATTTTAAATTGTTTACATGTTGAGCTGTATGTTCTCAATGTGTGAGTTTAGCCATGCTCTGCTTCAGATGACAGATGCCACTAAGGCTAGTAATTCCATCATACTGTATTGGTGATGCATGACATATGATAAGCTGCAAAAATGGATTTACACAGCTGATATACTGAGAGAGAGTGACAATCAAATCAAACAGATTGGTGATCTTGCAACAAAAAGGAAATTTTGATTTGAGAACACAGCACAAAGACACATTACAGACATAACCCCCATAACCCATAACTTCCCCTCTTTGCTGCAGGATTGTGATTAATCAACATTGGCACTAGTTCATTTTGCATAATAGTTTAACAATTAAAAACAGTTTTAAAGACTTCACTTCAAAGAATCAATACTTCATCACTTCAAAATGTACAAATAAGCTAACTGGTATTTAAAGATTAGACATGTTACTCTAAACAAAAATAGATAACTGAGTGGTAACAAGTAGGTTATTAATACTAAAGCATCATTTCAGGTGAACAAAAATAAATCCATACCAGCGGTGACCAACCTTGCTCCACTGATCCCTGATCTACTGGGTGAGCAGACTTCTATACCAGCCCAGCAATAGCACACTTGATTATCAACTCATTTAGTTGCTAGGCTGGAATAAAAGTTATTTAGCTCCCGAGTGGCGCAGCGGTCTAAGGCACTGCATCTCAGTGCAAGAGGCATCATTACAGTACCTGGTTTAAATCCAAGCTGTATCGCCCTGATTGGGACTCCCAGAGGGTGGAAGCACAATTGGCCCAGCATCGTCCGGGTTTGGCTGGGGTAGGCAGGGGCGGCTGGGGTAGGCAGGGGCGGCAGGGTAGCCTAGTGGTTAGAACTTTGGACTAGTAACCTGTCGTTCTGCCCCTGAACAGGCAGTTAAACCACTGTTCGGGTTTGGATGGGGTAGGCCGTCATTGTAAATATTCATTTGTTCTTAACTGACTTGCCTGGTTAAATAAAGGTTAAATCCATGCTTTAAAAAAAAACCGAACACTCACACACCTCCTGCAGGGTTGGCCTGCTCCAACTGTAACAGGTCTATACATTGTGTGTGATTTTGCTAACATTTTTGCTAACATACTGTAGGTAGGCCTACACATATAACCCATGGCATATAGGATATACCCGTAGTCTCTTGCAACCTCTCTTTTCATCTGCAAACAGGCTTTCACAGCTTTCCATGTCTGAGTACGGAAAACACAACAACGAAACGGGCTTCATTATACTCTAATCAAACAGCCCTGGATATTGTGATGCTCTGTCCTCAAAGATTTCCCCTCTAGGAACTGGAGAATATGTTCATAATGAGCTAGCGAGCTAGTAATATATTTGATTTACTTACTTGAATGGGTTCTCTCAACCAACCTTTTTGGGGTCCTTACGAAAACAAAAATAATAGGTCATCTTCTCTATATTTTCGGTGGTAGCCATGTGGATGAATGGAAACACAGTGTTTAGAAGCAGTATAGAAGGTGTTGTGACGTTTGACCACCAGTGTTCTCCAAAACTAGCACTTGAAACTAGCATTGGCAACAACAACTACCCAGACGGAAAACTGTGACGCACACAACACATAGTGCCCCTTCTACTCACTTGGAAATTGGAGACATTACAAACATCAAAATGTAAACATTAGTGAATAGACTAGCCAGATTTACATTTGCTATCAAAGAGCATTGCAGTAGCTAATTAACTTTACATATCTGAATTGTTATCCCACAGTTAGTTTGTTAGCTAGCTAGTTGAAGTTGTTCACAGATAATTAGCCACCGCTCGCTAGCCACCGTGACGCTGTCGTGTCAAAAGCCTGTCACCAAAAAAGGTCTCCAGATGTGTTTATATTTCATCGATTGTCATATAAACCACTTTTCCACCTTATTGAAAAGGATTGATATGACCAGTTACATCTGTGTTTCTCATTGAACCTGACATTAATTTATTTGATATTTTCTTCCTCAACAGCACCTCCTACAGTCCGAATCATCCATTCTGGCCATGCATGCAACGTGGAGGAGGAGCGCTATACCGAACGCGTCTACACCATCCGGGAGGGAGAGACCCTGGAGCTAGCCTGTCTGGTCTCGGGCCACCCTCGACCTCAGGTGAGATCCTCACTGCATTATCCCCAGATCCAGTTGACTGACGTACAGCCTTGTCTGTGCCATATCACTAGAATGACTGGAACGAACATTACCATTCAAGTTAACCTTTTGTGATGGATGGACCAGCGACAATATTGAGTTTACCCGTGACTGTACCAGTCAAGTTGCCGTGGTCTGAGCATAGAATTTGAGTTACTTGGCCTCCCGAGTGGCACAGTGGTCTAAGGCACTGCATCGTAGTGCTATCTTTGCCACTAGAGATTCTGGATTTGAGTCCAGGCTCTGTCGCAGCTGGCAGCGACCGAGAGACGCATGGGGCAACGCACAATTGGCCCAGCGTTGTCCGGGTTTGGCCGGCAGGGATATCCTTGTCCCATTGCACACTAGCGACTCCTGTGGCGGGCCGGGCGCAGTGCATGCTGACACGGTTGCCTGGTGTACGCCGTTTCCTCACATTGGTGAGGCTGGCTTCTGGATTATGTGGGCATTGTGACAAGAAGCAGTGCGCTTGGTTGGGTTGTGCACGGCTCTCGACCTTCGCCTCTCTCGAGTCCGTACTTGAAAGAGACAAGACAGTAACTAGCAATTGAATATCACGAAATGGGGAGAAAAAGGGCAATTTTTGGGGGGGGAATTAGAATTACTAGATCAGACACTAATTTAAGTCAACGTTGCTCGAAGGGTGTACCAGTCAAGTTGCCATGGTAACTAGCATTTCTATTTGTACGGCTCCTGTAAAATTCTCCACCTTTTAGACTTCCACTCCGCTCTGCCATAAATTTGCCGGAGCTGAGTGGCAGCGCGTCACCAAGCACTCAGTCGCAAGGCCTCTTTAGGTCGCGGCACGCTGTTCTGTACGGGTCTTTCCATGTGCAAATGAGTGCAATCAGACCGAGTGAAGAGGAGCTCCCCATTGGGGTGAAAACGGCCACAGGAGAAATCATCAGATGTTCTCTACTACAGAACTACCCAGGGAATAAAACATTTACACTAAAAGCGAGAGAGAGCTGGAAAAAACGAGTGCATACTACATTTCTCATGGAGTCTTCATGAAATCGTGTGATTGTCATCTTTTATTACTCAGCATAGTTAAGTGAATGAATGGTAAAGGCATACATGGAGTTGACACAATGGATGATGAAGATGGGGGGTGGGGTCACTGAGGTGGAATGTTTTATTGTAGGATTGGGTATGTGATGTGCTAGGACCCTGATGACAGATGGTTTCATTCATCTCCACTATATTACAGTACAGTTCCACAGTAATGAATTGACTGAGGTCCAATTGTCCAACCTATGCGACCACAGAGAGATGGCACCATGGCGGCTTACAATGAAGCCGGGTACTATACTATAACACCATTTCATTGGGTGGATGGACTTCAAACACGCTGTAGATTTCCAGAGCTTGGCTTCTGGGGCTCGTCACTGATGGAGCAACGGGGCACCATCCAGCCCTGGCATCGACTGCCTTGTCCCCCAACTGACAGAAGTGTTAGCCTGCTAAAGCCAGGGGTGTGCCAGCCAGAGGCACAGAGCCATAATGCCAAGAATATTGTTATTCTCTGCTGTTGCAGACTCTGCTGTTGTAGACTGCTGTTGTAGACTCTGCTGTTCTAGCTAGGTCAAATTATATGTTCATTCCACACTTTCCACACTTTTTTGCTACAGACGCGAGATTGAGAATGCTTTTTTTTTTTTTTTACCCTCAGTGATGAGCATTATAATCTCCCTTTTCCAGAAGAGTAGGTTCCATCGACATTTGCTTCAAGACATTTTGTACTAGGTTGCATTTTTGTACTGTTGCAATAGATTTAAATATATGATTAGGCTTTTGTCTATTTGTTTGAATGGAACTTCAACATAGGGAGGTTTTTCTAGGATGTTCCAGAGAGACAACAGATAATATAGTTTTAGGAGGGGTCTTTGGATGAGCCTGGCTCCATGCATGTGTAAAATGGAGCCCCAAATGTTTTGACCTCCTCCAAAGTGCAGTGTTAGACCATGTGGGTTTTGGTGCTAAATCCGCCCCAACAATTTACTGTCATTCAGACAAAACTAGACGATTGCAAACCCATGACTGTGTTTAGCTCAGGACACGATCATAAGTACAGTATAACGCCATGAAGTCGTGGCCAGTGAAATATTTACTTTCATTCAGACAAAACTAGACAGTTGCAGCCCAGGACTCTGTGTTCAGCTGTGTTCAGATCGGGACATAATCAAAGTGACACATGCCATGACTGGTAGTGGTGGCTCTATTGATCTGTCGGTGGTATCTGTTCCAGCCGCTGACACATCGTCAGACTAATGAGCGCTAATGGCCCTTCATGTTTTATCCTGTTAATTGGTGTGCCAGTCTAAATGGGCTCTGGAGGATACTTTTTAAAAGGCCAAATACTATTGGGAATAATGTTATGGATAGTTGTTGTATATTTCCTTCAGGAGTCAGTAGCATACTACTACTGGGAATGTAGCATGCTTTTCTGTTTCAATGTCCTCACTAGTAGACTACTGGCAATGTAGCATGCTTTTCTGTTTCAATGTCCTCACTAGTAGACTACTGGGAATGTAGCATGCTTTTCTGTTTCAATGTCCTCACTAGTAGACTACTGGGAATGTAGCATGCTTTTCTGTTTTAATGTCCTTACTAGTAGACTACTGGGAATGTAGCATGCTTTTCTGTTTTAATGTCCTCACTAGTAGACTACTGGGAATGTAGCATGCTTTTCTGTTTTAATTCTTACTAGTAGACTACTGGGAATGTAGCATGCTTTTCTGTTTCAATGTCTTCACTAGTAGACTACTGGGAAGCGCACTTCTTGCCCAGTCTGACGCTGGAGGGGATGGCTGCCCAACCATGCAAAAAAAATCCTGGGTTGTTTTTAACTTGTTTTGTAAATAATGTTGCAGCTACCGTCTCTTGTGACCGAAAAAAAACTTCTGGACATCAGGTACTGAATCTCACCACAGATTAGACACAGAGTTTTTCTTCAATGAGTCGGATGGGAGGGATATACTCCAGACACACGAGCACGAACAGATCCCCGTCATTCGTTGGAGAAGGAAACGGAGATTTCGCGGGAAAAGATCTGGGAGCTAACATTCCATCGCTGGAAAATACATGGGATGAACTGGAAGCACGTATATCCTACCAACGGAACACTAAAACTGTAATATCTCATGTTTCACGGAGTCGTGGCTTAAAGACAACATTAAGAACATACTGCTGGCGGGTTATACATTCTATCAGCAAGATAGAACAGCAGCCTCTGGGAAGAAACGGGGCGGGGCCTATGCATATATGTAAACAACAACTGGTGCACAATATTTAAGGAAGTCTCAAGGTTTTGCTCACCTTATTTTGTATTCATTTAACTAGGCAAGTCAACTAAGAACAAATTCTTATTTTCAATGATGGGTTAACTGCCTGTTCAGGGACAGGATGACAGATTTGTACCTTGTCAGCTCGGGGGATGGAACTTGCAACCTAGTCCAACTCTCTAACCACTAGGCTACCCTGCCACTATAATGTAGTGAAATTTAAATCAGTTTTACCTAATTTCTATCAGCATGTTACATGTGCAACCAGAGGGAAAACAATTCTAGACCACCTTTACTCCACACACAGAGACACGTACAAGCTCTCCCTCACCCTCCATTATTCTATCCTCCTGATTCCAGCTTACAAGCAAAAATTAAAGCAGGAAGCACCAGTGGTCAGATGAAACGGATGCTAAACTACAGGACTGTTTTGCTGCACAGACTGGAATATGTTCCTGGATTCTTCTGATGGCATTGAAGAGTACACCACATCAGTCACTGGCTTCATCAATAAGTGCATCGAGGACGTCATCTCCACAGTGACTGTACGTACATACCCCAACCAGAAGCCATGGATTACAGGCAACATTCACACTGAGCTAAAGGGTAGAGCTGCCGCTTTCAAGGAGCGGGACTCTAACCTGGAAGCTTATCAGAAATCCCGCTATTTTACCTTTATTTAAGTATGCAAGTCAGTTAACTTCTTATGGTATAGGGGACGCTTGCGTCCCACTCTGCCAAAAGCCAGGGAAAATGCAGCGCGGCAAATTCAAATAAATGATGTAAAAATCAAACTTTCATTAAATCACACATGTAAGATACTAAATTAAAGCTACACTCGTTGTGAATCCAGCCAACATGTCATATTTTAAAAAGGCTTTTCGGCGAACGTATAAGAATGGGCATGGGCTCTGATTGGTACATGAGCTCTGATTGGAACATGGACATGAGCTCTGATTGGAACATGGACTCTGATTGGAACATAGACATGGGCTCTGATTGGAACATGAGCTCTGATTGGAACATGGACATGAGCTCTGATTGGAACATGGACATGAGCTCTGATTGGAACATGGACATGGGCTCTGATTGGAACATGGGCTCTGATTGGAACATAGACATGGGCTCTGATTGGAACATGGACATGGGCTCTGATTGGAACATGGACATGGGCTCTGTTTCAATGTCCACACCAGCATACTCCTTTCACGGACTTGAAACTGGTTGAGATAGACACTTTGTCTATCCACACCAGATTCTACCATTTCCTATTGAGTATGGCTTTTTGTGGAGTGGCGTTTACGATGTAAACTAAAGCGTTACACGTCTCAGACAGAACAAAGTTCAACACCAGCGTACTACTGACAGTGCAGTAATGGATTGGGAATTGGTATGTAGTCAGTCACTCCCCACCAAGATATCCTGTCTCTCTAGAGCAGTGGGGTTTAGTATTCTGAAGGTGCTAATGTTTGAGTGGGTGTGTGAAGTCTGCAGTGACAAGGAAGTAAAACATGTTAACATTCTTTCCAAGAAGCCGTTTGAAACTCCAAAGTGTTCAACAGTTCAAAAGACTTATATTATGGGGAGGATTACCCTTTTGTGCAGGAAGCTCAAGTGGAGTCTCTGACTTTAGCCCTTCCTCTGCCATATCCTCCCAGTTTAAGCAGCACTGCACTGTCTTTTCCTCTCTTCCTCCTCCACCCTGTCTCTTCCTGTCTTCCTCCTCCACCCTGTCTCTTCCTGTCTTCCTCCTCCACCCTGTCTCTTCCTCTCATCCTCCTCCACCCTGTCTCTTCCTGTCTTCCTCCTCCACCCTGTCTCTTCCTGTCTTCCTCCTCCACCCTGTCTCTTCCTGTCTTCCTCCTCCACCCTGTCTCTTCCTCTCATCCTCCTCCACTCTCCCTTATTTTGATATGGAAAGGACAGGAGTGAGGGAGAGTGAGAGGGGAGCGAAAGGGTGTAGTAGACAGTACCTTGTTATATCATACCTTGCTTCGGTACATTAAGTTAGTAAGTTAGTTAGTTAATTACTCACTGATGCACCTTCCTTCCTCTCTCCTCAGACACTGTCCACACACACACACACACACACACACACACACACACACACACACACACACACACACACACACACACACACACACACAGTCAGAGTCCAAGATCAATTGTGCCGCTGTCACAGACCAACCAGCAGCATACCACTGCTGGCATGCCTCTGAAACTAAGCAGGTATGGTCCTGGTCGGTCCCTGGATAGGAGACCAGATGCTACTGGAAGTGGTGTTGGAGTGCCAGTAGGAGGCACTATTTCCCAGGGAAAAATATCACAGGGCAGTGATTAGGGTCATTTGCCCTGTGTAGGGGGATGTTAACCTGGTGTCCACCTGACTCCACAGACAACAAGTGTTGCTGACTGGCAGATCCCACAGACAACAAGTGTTGCTGACTGGCAGATCCCACAGACAACAAGTATTGCTGACTGGCAGATCCCACAGACAACAGACTGGCAGATCCCACACAACAAGTATTGCTGACTGGCAGATCCCACAGACAACAAGTGTTGCTGACTGGCAGATCCCACAGACAACAAGTGTTGCTGACTGGCAGATCCCACAGACAACAAGTGTTGCTGACTGGCAGATCCCACAGACAACAAGTGTTGCTGACTGGCAGATCCCACAGACAACAAGTGTTGCTGACTGGCAGATCCCACAGACAACAAGTGTTGCTGACTGGCAGATCCCTGACAGACAACAGATCCCACAGGCAAGTATTGCTGATCCTGGCAGGATCCCATCCCAGACAACAAGTGTTGCTGACTGGCAGATCCCACAGACAACAAGTGTTGCTGACTGGCAGATCCCCTAGGCTGCTGCTTATGACAGACCGCTGAGGCATTGCGTGCTATAAATAGCCTGGTGAATGGGGACGCTGGCCTGTCTTTTCCCACACTGGAGACTACGTCACTGCAGTGTGCTGATCGGGGGCTGAGTCGCTCCTCTCATATGCCAGTCATCTGCTGTTGCTGCAGCTGACTAGCTACATGCAGGCAAACCATCAACCGCATCATAGCCCTGCTGCATGTGTGAACGACTATGTGAACGACAAACAAGGCTAAGAACAGAGTCTTCTTCTCCTCTTTCCGAACATTCTGTGACGTGCTTCATCATCGGCTACATCCAGTGGCTTTGATAGACTGGATGGAATACATGATTAGCACATGCTGACTATGAAGCCACATTACAAAGATATGCATTACTGTATTTTGTGTATACTGTATTTTGTGTATACTGTATTTTTTGTACATTATATTGTGTATATTGAAGCCTATACAGTATAACACATCTCTAAGCATATTGTAAATGTGACATTATAGCTACATATATACATATACTACCGTTCAAACGTTTGGGGTCACTTAGAAATGTCCTTGTTTTTGAAAGAAAACACATTTTATGTCCATTAAAATAACATAAAATTGATCAGAAATACAGTGTAGACATTGTAGCTGGAAATGTCAGATTTTTTATGGAATATCTACATAGGCGTACAGAGGCCCATTATCAGCAACCATCACTCCTGTGTTCCAATGGCACGTTGTGTTAGCTAATCCAAGTTTATCATTTTAAAAGGCTACTTGATCATTAGAACACCCTTTTTCAATTATGTTAGCACAGCTGAAAGCTGTTGTTCTGATTAAAGAAGCAATACAACTGAGAAATTGCCAAGAATCTGAAGATCTCATACAATGCTGTGTACTCTCCCTTCACAGAAGAGCACGATCTGGCTATAACCAGAATAGAAAGAGGAGTGGGAGGCCCCGGTACACAACTGAACAAGAGGACAAGTATATTAGAGTGTCTGGTTTGAGAAACGCCTCACAAGTCCTCAACTGACAGCTTCATTAAATAGTACCCGCAAAACACCAGTCTCAACGTCAACAGTGAAGAGGCGACTCTGGGATGCTGGCCTTCTAGGCAGAGTTCCTCTGTCCAGTGTCTGTGTTCTTTTGCCCATCTTAATCTTTTATTTTTATTGGCTTTTTCTTTGCAATTATGCCTTATTGGCGTTGAGACTGGTGAGATTGAGATTAGCCTTTTAAAGTGATAAACTTGGATTAGCTAACACAACGTGCTATTGGAACACAGGAGTGATTGTTGCTGATAATGGGCCTCATTTAAGTCATTTACACTCTTATCTATGTAGATATTCCATTAAAAATCAGCTGTTTCCAGCTACAATAGTCATTTACAACATTAACAATGTCTATACTGTATTTCTGATCAATTTTATGTTATTTTAATGGACAAAAAAATGCTTTTCTTTCAAAAACAAGGACCCCAAACTTTTGAACGGTAGTGTAGATCAAGTTCAAAGTAATCCTTTACAGAAAGATAATGCAGTTTTGAAACTGCAGCAAAAGCGCAGTAACTGCAGTCAACTGTGGTATTTTGGATGCAGTAATTGCAGAATATACTGCACTCTAAACAACTCGATCACAATGACAGCGTTATTCAGCAAAATGTTACTCAGCATCATCTGGATATGTGTGCAACAAAAGTTCAAAGTTCTGCTACCATTTCCGTCAAGCCGTCCACAGATATAGTTTGATGCATATGTTCAATAAATCCAACCTATGTACCACACAGAACACCCTGCAACTGCCATTGGAAATGATTGTATTTCTGGTGTACCAAAATGCAATAACGCTGTCGGTGTGATCGAGGCGTAACTGCAGTTATACTGCACTCTGACTGCAATCTTTTTTCGTAAGGGGTACCTATGAGACCTGTCTATACAGTGGTCCATCATGAAAATCTTTGTTTGTTTTGTCATTAACAGCCGCTAGGACTCAACCAAGTCAGATAGCATAGTTGACAATGATAATATCTGCGGCATTGTCCATTGTCTTTCATTGTCCTAGTCTGTTCAGTAGAACTGAGTCAAATTGGAATTCTGAATGCTATTTTTTTTTTTTTGGGGGGGGGGCAAGTGTCTGGGGGCCTAGAAGTTTTAAAGCTGCTTTCTCTCTATTTACTGAGTAAAAAGCTACAGCGGTTTTACTTAAATCCAAACTTTGAGGTTCAAGTTGAGAGAGAGAGAGAGAGGACATCCTATTAACCCCCCCACCGAAAAGAAAGCCGTGTGTAGTTAAGCCCCATGAATTCCAAAGCTGTTCCTTAACCAACACCAATACGTGTGTAAACAAATCCATGCTACCAACTATCTTGAGCAAAGCATGAAATGTATTTTATCCCCCTGATCGCCACCCAAAGCTAGGTTGCGACTCTGTCCGGCCTCAGAACGTGCCTCAACCCCAGTGGTATTATTGTATTTATTCTTCCCTCCACACCCGTGGTGCCGTGAGAAAAGTAGATCACCAAACCAGACCAAAAGTTATCTGTCTTGGAATATGGGGGTGTGAAACGTTTCAAATTAGCTAGTGAGAGGGGATGATTTGCAGGGTGGAGGTGGTGCAAGGTGGAGGTGGTGCAGGGTGGAGGTGGTGGAGGGTGGGGTGGGGGTGGCTGCACAATGCCCGCCCCACACGTAACCTTCTTGAATGGATCTCTGCTTCAGCTCCGTGGACTGCAGATCCCACCTTCCCCGCTCATAAGTAGCCCGTACAGGAAGGCTCACACGGGCCCCAGCCAGGTCAATTCCAGGGCAAATGGACAATTTTCTCTAAATGTCTGCATGACTGCCAGAGGGATTGTAGTATAGTGGGAGTGGAGTGTACAGTCATGGCCAAAGGTTTTGAGAATGACACAAATATATATTTTCACAAAGTCTGCTGTCTCAGTTTGTATGATGACAATTTGCATATACTCCAGAATGTTATGAAGAGTGATCAGATGAATTGCAATTAATTGCAAAGTCCCTATTTGCTATGCAAATGAACTGAATCCCCCCAAAACATTTCCACTGCCACAAAAGGACCGGCTGTCATCATGGCAGTGATTCTCTCGTTAACACAGGTGCGAGTGTTGACGAGGACAAGGCTGGAGATCACCCTGTCATGCTGATTGAGTTCGAATAACAGACTGGAAGCTTCAAAAGGAGGGTGGTGCTTGGAATCATTGTTCTTCCTCAGTCAACCATGGTTACCTGCAAGGAAACACGTGCCATCATCATTGCTTTGCACAAGAAGGGCTTCACAGGCAAGGATATTGCTGCCAGTAAGATTGCACCTAAATCAACCATTTATCGGATCATCAAGAACTTCAAGGAGAGCGGTTCAATTGTTGTGGAGGCTTCAGGGCACCCAAGAAAGTCCAGCAAGTGCCAGGACCATCTCCTAGTTGATTCAGCTGTGGGATCGGGGCACCACCAGTACAGAGCTTGCTCAGGAATGGCAGCAGGCAGGTGTGAGTGCATCTGCACGCACAGTGAGGTGAAGACTTTTGGAGGATGGCCTGGTGTCAAGAAGGGCAGCAAAGAAGCCACTTCTCTCCAGGAAAAACATCAGGGACAGACTGATATTCTGCAAAAGGTACAGGGATTGGACTGCTGAGGACTGGGATAAAGTCATTTTCTCGGATGAATCCCCTTTCCAATTGTTTGGGGCATCCGGAAAAAGCTTGTCTGGAGAAGACAAGGTGAGGGCTACCATCATTCCTGTGTCATGCCAACAGTAAAGCATCCTGAGACCATTCATGTGTGGGCTTGCTTCTCAGCCAAGGGAGTGGGCTCACTCACAATTTTGCCTAAGATCACAGTCATGAATAAAGAATGGTACCAACACATCCTCCGAGAGCAACATCTCCCAACCATCGAGGAACAGTTTGGTGACGAACAATGCCTTTTCCAGCATGATGGAGCACCTTGCCATAAGGCAAAAGTGATAACTAAGTGGCTCGGGGAACAAAACATCCGCTATTTTGGGTCCATGGCCAGGAATGTAACGGCAGATTTCCAAAACTGAAACAGTACCATGTGGTGAAAAACACAGACACGGAAACAAACATCCACAAACCAACAGTGAAACCCAGGCTACCTAAATATGGTTCTCAATCAGGGACAACGATAAACAGCTGCCTCTGATTGAGAACCATATCAGGCCAAACACAGAAATAGAAAAACATAGAAACACAAACATAGACTGCCCACCCCAACTCACGCCCTGACCATACTAAATAAAGACAAAACAAAGGAAATAAAGGTGAGAACGTGACAGTACCCCCCCCCCCCCAAAGGTGCGGACTCCGGCCGCAAAACCTGAACCTATATGGGAGGGTCTGGGTGGGCATCTATCCGCGGTGGCGGTTCTGGCGCGGGACGTGGACCCCACTTCACCACAGTTCTAGTGCGCCTCTTCGCCCGCCTCCGTGGCCTCTTTAAAGCGGCGACCTTCGCCACCGACCTTGGACTGGGTACCCTAGACATGGATCCTGAATGGACGGGGGATTCCGGCAGTGACAGGCGGGGGACTCCGGCAGAGCTGGAGTGAAGGACTCCTCCGGCAGCGCTGGACAGGCAGGAGAATCCGGCAGCTCCAGAGTGAAGGGCGATTCTGGCATCGCCTGGCTGACTGACGGCTCTGGCAGATCCTGGCTGTCTGATGTTTCTGGCAGCTCCTGGCTGGATGGCGGCTCTGGCAGCTCCTGGCTGGCTGGAAGCTCTGGCAGCTCAGGGCAGACGGGAGACTCTGGCAGCTCAGGACAGACGGGAGACTCTGGCAGCTCAGGACAGACGGGAGACTCTGGCAGCTCAGGACAGACGGGAGACTCTGGCAGCTCAGGACAGACGGGAGACTCTGGCAGCTCTGGACAGACGGGAGACTCTGGCAGCTCTGGACAGACGGGAGACTCTGGCAGCTCTGGACAGACGGGAGATTCTGGCAGCTCTGGACAGACGGGAGGCTCTGGCAGCGCTGGAGAGGAGGAAGGCTCTGGCAGCGCTGGACAGGCGGGAGACCCTGTAGGCAGAGAACGGAGAGATAGCCTGGTGCGGGGGGCTGCCACCGGAGGGTTGGTGCGTGAAGGTGGCACCGGATAGACCGGACCGTGCAGGCGCACTGGAGCTCTTGATCACCGAGCCTGCCCAACCTTACCTGGTTGAATGCTCCCCGTAGCCCGACCAGATAACGAGTGGAGGACAGAGGAGCCTCTTAAAGAAGAAGTTACAGGTCTGTGAGAGCCAGAAATCTTGCTTGTTTGTAGGTGACCAAATACTTATTTTCCACCATAATTTGCAAATTAATTCATTAAAAATCCTAAAATGTGATTTTCTGGATTATTTTTCTTCTCATTTTGTCTGTCATAGTTAAAGTGTACCTATGATGAAAATTACAGGCCTCTGTCATCTTTTTAAGTGGGAGAACTTGCACAATTGGTGGCTGACTAAATACTTTTTTCCCCCACTGTATATGTAAATGAAACTAATCTTATATACTATATATGTAAATGAAGCTAATCGTATATACTGTATATGTAAATGAAGCTGATTGTATATACTGTATATGTAAATGAAGCTGATTGTATATACTGTATATGTAAATGAAGCCGATCGTGTATACTGTATGTGTAAATGAAGCTGATTCTATATGTAAATTATACTGATCATATATAATATATATGTAAATTAATCTGATGGTATATATACTGTATCTGTATATGAAACATCCATTCAGATGGATAGCCAGGCAGCAGGAGACTGGTGTTCTCATCCTCCGCCCTTCTCAGACCACTAATGCCAGGGATGCCTAGTTTCTTGTTGCCTTGTTTCAGATGCATTTCTCCTCCAAACACTCAAACACATGAAATACTTAATGTGGGCGGCAGGTAGCCTAGCGGTTAGAGCATTGGGCCAGTAACCGAATGGTTGCTGGCTAGAAGAATCTGTCAGTGTTCCCTTGAGCAAGGCACTTAACCCTAATTTGCCCCCAGGACACCATACTACTATGGCTGACCCTGTAAAACAACACATTTCACTGAACCGAATTATAAATAAATAAAATTGAGACTGCTTATCGCACAGGTTTAGTGCCGAGAATACCTCAAAGAGTTGCATGGAATTGTCAGAGCTGTTTTTCTGTGGTTCAGTTATAGTTCTGGTTTTCTCAGAGTCCTCATGCTGTATGGAATCCAGACGGCGTTGGAATGTAAGCCACGTCGTTGTCTCACAAGAACCACTCCGACACAAAGCCACCTTCTAAATATTTGATGCGCTTTGTCCTTTTAATGGCTTTTGAATAGCGCCACGGATATACATTTCACTCAGTTTTACCATCAATATTTTTTATGTTTTATTTATTTCCCCTTTATTAAACCAGGTAGGCCAGTTGAGAACAAGTTCTCATTTATAACTGCGACCTGGCCAAGATAAAGCAAAGCAGTGCGACAAAAAACAACAACACAGAGTTACACATGGGATAAACAAAACTACAGTCAATAGCAATAGAAACATCTATATACAGTGTGTGCAAATGGAGTAAGGAGGTAAGGCAAAAATAGGCCATAGTAGCGAAGTAATTACAATTTAGCAAATTAACACTGGAGTGATATATGTGCAGGTGATGATGTGCAAGTAGAAATACTGCAAAAAGTAAATAAAAACAATATGGAGATGAGTAAGGTATTTGGATGGGCTATTTACAGATGGGCTGTGTACAGCAGCAGCGATCGGTAAGCTGCTCAGATAGCTGATATTTAAAGTTAGCGAGGGAGATAAGTCTCTAACTTCAGTGATTTTTGCAATTCGTTCCAGCCATTGGCAGCAGAGAACTGGAAGGAAAGGCAGCCAAAGGTCGGTGTTGGCTTTGGGGATGACTAGTGAAATATACCTGCTGGAGCGTGTGGTACGGGTGGGTGTTGTTATCGTGACCAGTGAGCTGAGATAAGGCGGAGCTTTACCTAGCAGAGACTTATAGATGACCTGGAGCCAGTGGGTCTGGCGGTGAATATGCAGCGAGGGCCTGCCGACGTGAGCATACAGGTCGCAGTGGTGGGTAGTATATGGGGCTTTGATTACAAAACCGATGGCATTGTGATAGACTGCATCCAGTTTGCTGAGTAGAGTGTTGGGGGCTATTTTGTAAATGACATCGCCGAAGTCGAGGATCGGTAGGATAGTCAGTTTTACGAGGGTATGTTTGGCGGCATGAATGAAGGAGGCTTTGTTTAGGAAGGAAGCTGATTCTAGATTTAATGGATTGGATTGGAGATGCTTAATGTGAGTCTGGAAGGAGAGTTTACAGTCTAGCCAGACACCTATGGAATTTGTAGTTGTCCACCTATTCTGTATGTATCTATTACAGTATGATATGTTGTTGCTGTTCTCAATAGAGAGAACATTATGGACAAATAAAGAAAATGTGTGGTACTATTGATTTTTATTGATTGTTGTTTATTAACAGGCTGAATAAAGGCCATATTTGAAAAAATTAACATTATTAGTCCATTATTTGACCTTTTCTAAAACATGCACTACATTGGCTCATTTGAATCCAGAATAACAGGTGTGTTTTGCAATATAATTTATCCCATGGCTGACCCAAGTCCAGCCTGTTGTCCATAGCATTAGTCCTCGGTCAGCAGATGTCACCTCTGACCTCTTATCTCTTTCCCACACCAGATCCGATGGACCAAAACAGCCGGTAGCGCCTCGGACCGCTTCCAGGACTCCAGTGTGTTCAACGAGACCCTGCGCATCACCCGCATCCAGAGACTCCAGGGAGGACGCTACTACTGCAAGGCTGAGAACGGCCTGGGCTCCCCGGCCATCAAGTCCATCCGAGTGGACGTCTACTGTGAGTGGACAGGCCTCGGTCGCCTGCATGCCCTTTTCTTCCACTGCTCTCCCCCGGTGTTCGCAGCACACATCATCAGTTCTGTCCCCCCTGCAGATTGCCTGTGTCCACTTACCCATGCCTTGCGTTTAAACTACTGAAGGACAGGCATCCACTCGCTCTCTCCTAGTCCCTCCCAGGCAACATGACGTTGTGGCTGAATGAAAGTCATTTTAAAGCAGGTTAAAGCAACGTGGCTTTTTGAAATACATTAAGGTCTAAAAAAGAAAACCACCACAGGTAGGACATTGCAGCGAATTAAATGTGCCATACACTCGCTTGAATGCCCCCCCAGTAAATAACTACATCTACCTTACTCAGGACAACCCAGGTGTTAATTGCAGACAACAGCAGCCATTTCTCTGCGGATGCTGCCATCATATAAGTGACATTGCTGTTTTTATTCACTCAGTAATGGAACTGCCCCCCCCCCAGCTGTGTGAAGTCCTGACAGTACACATAGCTGAAGAAAAGGATAGCTCTGAAACAGAAGGGGATTGTGATTTCCAGCAATACAGACTGAGGGTGCATTCCAAATGGCACCCTATTCCCTACATCGTGCACTACCTTTGGCCACGGTCCATAGGGCTCTGGTCCAAAGTAGTGCACTATATAGGGAATCGGATGCCATTTGGAATGCACATTTAGACGCTTGAAGTCCTGCTGCCGATTCCTACATTGCAAATGTGGAAAAGCAGCAACCACACCTCAGGAAGTGTGTATTAAATACCCACTGGACAAAAAAACTGGTTGAATCAACATTGTTTCAATGTCAGAGGATTTCATCTTTCTTTCACCCAACGTTTAACCTAAATCCAACGTCATGGTTGATTTCACGTTGAATTCACATTAGTTGGCAACTCAACCAAATGTAAATAAAAACTAGACGTTGAACTGACGTCTGTGCCCAGTGGGGAGAGAGTTCACCCAAATTGCAAATCTAATTTTATGGCTATAGAAAATAGCTTGTGGACCCAGAGAGATAGCCACACATTGGTGTTCAGTTTGAATTCTCAACACTTTATAGTGTTTCATTTGTGCAGCCGTTTTAGGTCTTGAGAGACGGATTGGGTTCAGCATTTAGATGGTGAATTCATTAATCGTTCTAATTGCTCTGTTTATCAGGGCTGATAATTGCAAATTGACTGAAATGAAGCATTATGCAGATACTGCTAGTTTTAGTCCATCACATTACTGGTGTTTGCACTCCTCACTCTCTCCAAAGCAGCGATTCAATTTCCAAATGTCAGAGGACAGACATAATGTATGGGTTTACTGTGGCAGGCTAGATGGATATACTTACCCTCTGTGGATGAGTTGTATCTGAACTAACCCTAACCCCTAGAAGCTTTACGCTGCAATCTCCCCCCCCCCCCCTTCTCCTTCAAAAGAGTCAGCTACAAATTCCTCAACCCCAACAAATGAGGTTGATCGAGTCAGCGTCTCCATGTTTGAAAATCCAGTGTGCCCCGGGAGCTGAAAAATACAAAAACAAGACAAATGTGGTGCGTCTGCACTCTGTTCTTCTGAGAGAAAGGAGAGAAGGAAAGGATAGATGGGTTACTGCTGAGATACAAGATAAATAAGAGGAGGAGATGGACAGTGGCAGACAACATTGCCAGGGGGAGACAATGAGCCACAGAGCCATTACCCCTGACTCGGAGATCAGAAGCTTATTGTCTCATGTGTGCTCCACTGGGGGAGTCTTTTATCCATCCTGCCCTCTTTGCTACACCAGCTGATCAAAGCAATGACACGTGTTGCTGTTTCGCTGCCATTCAGCGATGCCGTGTTGGAATCCTTGCAGGTTGGTGATAAAGCACACGGAAGACCCTGATAGAGGGTGTCTGACATGAAGTTAGAAACTGTACGGACTAACTGACGCGGACTAATCTACAAAGACATTTTTTATTATAGAAACAAAGGCAAAGATGTTATAATGGTTTGTATAGGAAATGAGTCTGGCTCTGGACTGCCCGTGGCAGTAGTTAGTCGGCTGGTGGAAAACAGCTTTTTCAAGGTGCTTGTTTGCATCCCAAAGTAACCCATACTAGGTGGCTCTTCCGTGGAGCACTTTTTTGTCATTAGAGAGCTCTTATCAAAATATTTTTTTTTTAAAGCTCCCTCTTGATTGGAGCGGGAGCTTTGGAGTCTAAGTGGTCCTTTCCACTGAAATTTGCCCCCCCCCACAAAAACAAAATCTAAGCACCTTAGTGCAGTGTGTGTGTGTGTGTGTGTGTGTGTGTGTGTGTGTGTGTTTAATTGACACTAGTGAATGGGGTTGAGGATTCCTGGCATTTCGGACGTATAAGAGAGAGTACAAAAGTGTCATTTTTATGTGGTTGTAGACTGTAGAAGTCAGGGATTCTCATTTTTGATGCTCTTCTGAAAAAATATAAAGATCTATACAGTGGGAAGAACAAGTATTTGATACACTGCCGATTTTGCAGGTTTTCCTACTTACAAAGCATGTAGAGGTCTGTAATTTGTATCATAGGAACACTTCAACTGTTAGAGACGGAATCTAAAACAAAAATCCAGAAAATCACATCGTATGATTTTTAAGTAATTAATTTGCATTTTATTGCATGACATAAGTATTTGATCACATACCAACCAGTAAGAATTCCGTCTCTCACAGACCTGTTTTCTTTAAGAAGCCCTCCTGTTCTCCACTCATTACCTGTATTAACTGCACCTGTTTGAACTCGTTACCTGTATAAAAGACACCTGTCCACACACTCAATCAAACAGACTCCAACCTCTCCACAATGGCCAAGATCAGAGAGCTGTGTAAGGACATCAGGGATACAATTGTAGACCTGCACAAGGCTGGGATGGGCTACAGGACAATAGGCAAGCAGCTTGGTGAGAAGGCAACAACTGTTGGTGCAATTATTGGAAATGGAAGAAGTTCAAGATGACGGTCAATCCCCCTTAGTCTGGGGCTCCATGCAAGATCTCACCTCGTGGGGCATCAATGATCATGAGGAATGTGAGAGGGATCAGCCCAGAACTACACGGCAGGACCTGGTCAATGACCTGAAGAGAGCTGGGACCACAGTCTCAAAGAAAACCATTAGTAACACACTACGCCGCCATGGATTAAAATCCTGCAGCGCACGCAAGGTCCCCCTGCTCAAGCCAGCACATGTCTAGGCCCGTCTGAAGTTTGCCAATGACCATCTGGATGATCCAGAGGAGGAATGGTAGAAGGCCATGTGGTCTGATGAGACAAAAATAGAGCTTTTTGGTCTAAACTCCACTCGCCGTGTTTGGAGGAAGAAGAAGGATGAGTACAACCCAAAAGAACACCATTCCAAACGTGAAGCATGGAGGTGGAAACATCATTCTTTGGGGATGCTTTTCTGCAAAGGGGACAGGACGACTGCACCATATTGAGGGGCGGATGGATGGGGCCATGTATCGTGAGATCTTGGCCAACAACCTCCTTCCCTCAGTAAGAGCATTGAAGATGGGTCGTGGCTGGGTCTTCCAGCATGACAATGACCCGAAACACACAGCCAGGGCAACTAAGGAGTGGCTCCGTAAGAAGCATCTCAAGGTCCTAGAGAGGCCTAGCTAGACTCCAGACCTGAACCCAATAGAAAATCTTTGGAGGGAGCTGAAAGTCTGTATTGCCCAGCGACAGCCCCGAAACCTGAAGGATCTGGAGAAGGTCTGTATGGAGGAGTGGGTCAAAATCCCTGCTGCAGTGTGTGCAAACCTGGTCAAGAACTACAGGAAATGTATGATCTCTGTAATTGCAAACAAAGGTTTCTGTACCAAATATTAAGTTCTGCTTTTCTGATGTATCAAATACTTATGTCATGCAATAAAATGCAAATTAATTACTTAAAAATCATACAATGTGATTTTATGGATTTTTGTTTTAGATTCCATCTCTCACAGTTGAAGTGTACCTATGATAAAAAATACAGACCTCTACATGCTTTGTAAGTAGGAAAACCTGCAAAATCGGCAGTGTATCAAATACTTCTTCTCCCCACTGTATGTGTTCATATGATATTTCACACTGTATTTATATGATTGATATGGTATTTATAAGGGAATTACATTTGGCATAAAAACACATGTTTTGTCCTTCTTTTCATGCACTTTTAGCTGTGAGTGCATCACAGGCTCCATTGATGATCTTAAGGGGGAACATTTGATCGCAACAGATGACAACAACCACTTGAACCAGCACAGTTCATTAAATCTCAGCCACTGTATATAAATAGGTCCCTGGGACTAAGTAGATCATGTAATTGCACTTCATGCTTTGACCTTCACAAGTGTGTGGCAAACAAAGACTGCTTGGCGGCACCTTGATGCCAATGTTTCTATGTTCTTGCTCTAGATTTGGATGATCCCATTGTAACTGTCCACCAGAGCATCGGGGAGGCTAAGGAACAGTTCTACTATGAGAGGACGGTGTTCCTGCGCTGCATGGCTAACTCCAACCCCCCGGTGCGCTACAGCTGGAGGCGTGGCCAAGAATTCCTGTCCCAAGGCTCGGATAAGGGCGTGGAGATCTACGAGCCCTTCTTCACACAAGTAAGCCCAGAGTCCACACATGCTGCAACAGCTAGATCAGGGGTCTGCAACTCGTGGCCTGGGGGCCAAATCCGTCCCGAGAGCTTCTTTCTTGTGGTCCCACTAGGGCTACGGCTGTCACAATTTCGTCAGCCAGTGATTGTCAAGCAAATAACTGTCGGGTCTCATGGTAATTGACCGTTAATTAATATAAACACATTTAGCATCTCCTGGCTTCCATATACAGCCTACAAGCCAATGATGCAGATCTTTGGAACATCTACATTTTAAAAAGTCTAATAAATCCATGTAACATAGCCTAGATCTTCACAATAAATACATGATTTATTTTAGACGGATCTAAAGAAGCATGATATGAAGAAAATGTAGTATATTTCAGAATAACAGAATAGCATACTCTGAGTTGTCCTCCTGTTAGGTCCTGATGTGGCTATGTCAAAATATCTGTGGGCTACGGTAGTTCATTTAGCAGACAATATTTGCTTAGAATTCCATTGCATTATTTTATATTATTTTATAGTATGAAGAATACAATTGAACAAAGCTGAATAAACGATTTGAGGGAGTGTTGCACATGCGGCTTTTCTGTGTTGAGCGGTTAACAAAGAAATAGGTCTCCTATATGCTTAATTTAGAGTTATTAATGTAACTTTAGTTGTTCTACAAACGTTGGGCTATATGTTTGAATTTTCAATACATTATAAGGCTGCATGATGCGACTCTAAAGATGATTTTTAAAAAGTAGCTTGAAAGGCATGAGCTCTGCTTAGTTTTTTTTGTGCAGGCTGTACACTCTTCATTAGTCTCTCATTCACAATTTGACAAGCACATGATAATGCCTCGAACTTCACTGCGGCATCCTTTGTGGCCTTAATGCACCCGCAAAAAAATCTATGCCTTTTGTGGCCGTTGTTTCCTTGGTCCGTAGTGCTGCGTTGTGCCCTTTTCCCTGAGTGCTGAACGCTCTGAAGCACCTCTCACTCACATGGCACTCCATCACGTGATCGGGTCTTTCTCACGGGCTACAAGTGAAGACAGACATATCGGGTACGCAACTGCACATGTCTTTATCCATTTCCGAGGTGCATATTGAAGATATTGGAAGAATTATCCTAATTTACTTTTCATCAGCTAATAAGAAGAGTAGGCCTAACAAACAGCAAAAGCACTAGCCTATGTCAAAATACTATCTCCAATAGTACAAAAGTCGACTTATTCTATTCTGTGCGAGAAATACATTTTCCAAACATAGTCTGGGACAGTTGTGGGATGCAGTAGATCCCAAATGAATATTAACACTAGCATTAAAAATAAATGTTTAGCTTAAAAGGTTGATAAACTATTAGGCTATTTCTTCATATTATAAGCGCAGCAATGCACACATGGTAGTAGGCTATAAGCGCAAATGTTCCGTTAGCGGGAACACACCATTATCAAAAGTGACCGCAAATGTGATTATGCATGTGATGCTTTTATTATAAAGGTGCATTTATATGGTGAAAATTAACTTCCCCAAACTTGAAACTCACACGCTGCTTATGTATGTCAGTTAGGCTCCACCCCCCCCACCCCCCCTTATAAAGCGGATTAATCTGCATAATTTTAAGACGTTATTTGGCCACTTTAGTTGTGATACAAACATCAAAACATATAGGCCTATGGGCTAGGCTACATGAGGTGTGTGACTATAATTATAAAAAGTTGCAAAAGAAAGGCTTTGTTTCTTATGCTGGGCATCATTCACAAGTGATAATATATCATTCACAAGTGATAGGCTAATATTGTCATCCATCACACAATTCTTGATTTAATCTTGTCTTTGCATATACCAAATAATATACAGTACCAGTCAAAAGTTTGGACACCTATTCATTCCATGGTTTTTCTTTATTTGTACTATTTTCTACATTGTAGAATAATAGTGAAGACATCAAAACTATGAAATAACACATGGAATCAGGTAGTAACCAAAAAAGTGCTAAACAAATCAAAATACATTACCTTTCAAAAGTTTGGGGTCACTTAGAAATGTCCTTGTTTAAAAATAAAAAAATAAAAAACATTTTAGGTCCAATAAAAGAACATAAAATGTATCTGAAATACAGTGTAGATGTTAATGTTGCACATTTATTATTATTTTTTAAATTTTATTTCACCTTTATTTAACCAGGCAGGCCAGTTGAGAACAAGTTCTCATTTACAACTGCGACCTGGCCAAGATAAAGCAAAGCAGTGCAACACAAACAACACAGTTACACATGGAATAGACAAACGTACAGTCAATAACACAATAGAAAAAAGTCTATATACAGTGTGTGCAAATGGCGTGTGGAGGTAAGGCAATAAATAGGCCGTAGTAGCTTATAAGAGACTTATAGATGACCTGGAGCCAGTGGGTCTGGCAACGAATATGTAGTGAGGGCCAGCCGACAGGTCGCAGTGGTGGGTGGTATAAGGGGCTTTGGTGACAAAACGCATGTCACTGTGATAAATGTAATGTCCAATGTTTCGACAGGCAAGCTGTCTTCATCAGGGTATAATCACAAACACTGCAGGGTGACTCGTTTATATAGTGCCAAAAGACATACACAGGTTTCTGTAATCATGGCCAAGTATGGCCTAATATCATTGGTTAATTCTCAAATATTAAAATGACATGCAAAGAACAACCTACAAAAAACTAATGGATAGCATACGATCATAGATTCAATTTAGACTACATAAGCCTACAAACAATTACAATGGCAAAGTCACAATAATCACAAGAATGGCTGCTGATCAAAGTCTACATTGAGACCGAAGGGTGCAAGGGTCTTTCTATTCTGGTTAGGGCCAGTTTGCGCTGTTCTGTGAAGGGAGTAATACGCAGCGTTGTACGAGATCTTGAGTTTCTTGGCAATTTCTCGCATGGAATAGCCTTCATTTCTCAGAACAAGAATAGAATGACAAATTTCAGAAGAAAGGTCATTGTTTTGCCTCCCGGGTGGCACAGTGGTTAAGGGCGCTGTAGTGCAGTGCCAGCTGTGCCACCAGAGACTCTGGGTTCGCGCCCAGGCTCTGTCGTAACCGGCCGCAACCGGGAGGTCCGTGGGGCGACGCACAATTGGCATAGCGTCGTCCGGGTTAGGGAGGGTTTGGCCGGTAGGGATATCCTTGTCTCATCGCGCATCAGCGACTCCTGTGGCGGGCCGGGCGCAGTGCGCGCCAACCAAGGTTGCCAGGTGCACGGTGTTTCCTCCGACACATTGGTGCGGCTGGCTTCCGGGTTGGATGCGCGCTGTGTTAAGAAGCAGTGCGGCTTGGTTGGGTTGTGTATCGGAGGATGCATTACTTTCAACCTTCGTCTCTCCCGAGCCCGTACGGGAGTTGTAGCGATGAGACAAGATAGTAGCTACTAACAATTAGATACCACAAAATTGGGGAGAAAAAGGGGGTAAAATTCAAAAAAAGAAAAAAAAAGAAGGGTCATTGTTTCTGGACATTTTGAGCCCGTAATCGAACCCACAAATGCTGATGCTCCAGATACTCAAGTAGTCTAAAGAAGGCTTTAATCAGAACAACAGTTTTCAGCTGTGCTAACATAATTGCAAAAGGGTTTTCTAATGATCAATTAGCCTTTTAAAATGATAAACTTCTATTAGCTAACACAACGTGCCATTGGAACACAGGAGTGATGGTTGCTGATAATAGGTCTCTGTACGCCTATTTAGATATTCCATTAAAAAATCAGCCGTTTCCAGCTACAATAGTAATTTACAACATTAACAATGTCTACACTTTATTTCTGATCAATTTGATGTTATTTTAATGGACAAAAAATGTGCTTTTCTTTCCAAATCAAGGACATTTCTAAGTGACCCCAAACTTTTGAACGGTAGTGTATACTTTAAATTTGAGATTCTTCAAAGTAGCCACCCTTTGCCCTGATGTTTAAAGCTGTCATCAAGACAAAGAAAAACCCTTCAATGAGTAGGTCGGTCAAAACGTTGTTGGACCTGTCTTGAAACAGGTAGCCTTTTGTCATCTATGCACTTAAATGGCGAATGGAGAGCTCTTGTCCTGTGGTTAATTTTCATGCCAGCCAGGTAGGCTGTGCTCCTGTTGTAAAGATAAACAATGTGCATAATATTAGGAAAGTTGAGAAATAAATATGGTAAGCTGATGGGTTCCTCCTTTTTTTTAGTAGAGGCCATCACTCTGTTTTCTCGCACAATTGCATAGCCTATAGAAATGTTGTGCAACATGAGCTCATGGGCTCTCATGAAGTGTTTGATTTAGATTTTTGATTAGATTTGCATTGATGTCAGAGTGATTAGAGGGACAATAAAGTGCTGAGTACCAGGTAGTTAGCAAGTTTGGTAGGCTACTAATGACCGTGCGCAACATCACAGCTTGGAGAAGAGAAGCCTAATAACCGTGACCAAACAGTCATGTGGAATTTGACTGCCTCCATGACTTGTGACCGGTCACCGTAACAGCCCTATGTCCAACAGACCTATTGGAATCAGGGCCTCAGGAGGACTTTTCTGGCCTTCAGGTAATTTGAGTTTGAGACCCCTGAGCTAGATCAAACAACCCATCCCTCTGATCAGCATTTTAGCTATTAAGGAACTCCTAAGTCATTACTTTTCATGCATATTTTTTAGATCAGACTAAGTGTGTTTACCTCCTTCACAGCATTTGGAACGTCTCCCATTGGAACCCTTGAATCCCAAATGGGATGATGTTTCGTGAGGGCAATTTCTGTGAAAGGTTGGAAAATGGCATCTTCCTTTTCAAAACATGTCATCTAATCTCTTCTCTTTTTGCAAAGTAATCTTCGTTGACAGGAGAGATAAGAGCATTTTGACAATGAGTCGTATGTCTGACATTCCTGGGGGCCTCCCGAGTGGCACAGCAGTCTAAGGTACTGCATCGCAGTGCTTGAGGTGTCACTACAGACCCGGGTTCGATCCCAGGCTATGTCACAACTGGCCATGACCGGGAGTCCCATAGGCCGAAGCACAATTGGCCCAGCGTCGTCTGGGTTAGGGGAGGGTTCGGACGGGGGGGTTCATTACGTTCTAGCGACTCCTTGTGGCGGGCCGGGTGCCTGCAGGCTGACATGGGTCGTCAGTTGAACAGTGTTTCCTCCGACACATTGGTGCAGCTGGCTTCCGGGTTAAGCGGGTGAGTGTTAAGGAGTGCGGTTTGGCAGGTCATGTTTCGGAGGACGCATGCCTTGACCTTCGCCTCTACTGATTCCGTTGGGGAGTTTCAGCAATGAGACAAGATAGTAATTGAAATTGGGAGAAAAAACTGGGTAAAATACCAACAACAACAAAAAATATTCCTGGAAAATGTGGGTTAGGTGCGACATAAAACAAAAAAAATACACAGAATTGAGTTAGAGAAATAACTAGTGTCTCCAATGCACTGTAATTTCAATGCACTTTTATGACTCAAAGAAGAGTCTTCAACTACATATAAGGTGCTTTTTTGAGCTCTCCTAGCTGTGCCGTTGAGGAACTAGACCAAGCACACTTGTAGCTGTTTTGTTTGGAACACAACCCTGCATCCCAGCCATCACACAATCACTGTTGTTTACTAAATCCAAAAATGGTCCATTGTAAATAACAATCTGGGTGAACATATTTTGCCTGTTCTATTGCCAACACCATCAACTAAGTTATAAAATATGATATTGCAGTGTTGGGCTTTTACAATGCAATTCAGGGAAACTGATCATAATTCTGGTGCGCGTAGTTCAGTTATGAGTGCATTCAGGTACGTGTGCCGCGGCAAATGTTCTCCACAATGGACAAACAGGCTCATTGTGTTCAGAACAACCCAGGGTATGACTCCATGTCATCTTGGAACTTTACATCAAACATAGTGATCATAAATGTTGACACTGTATATGAGAAGTTTTATGATATGTAAATGTGATGTGCACATTTGGACTCACGTGTGTTTGGCTGACTTGTATGACATCAAAGCGGTATTTATTATAATACTCAATGTCTAATTTTCAAAATACATTGAGTCCTCTTAAGTTACAGCATTTCCCTCACTCAGACAGCAAAACATTTGCGAAATTTGGGAAGAGGGAACGGCTCAGAACGGCTGTCAGTCAAAACCCGTACATCGCCAGAGCTCTGACGTTATGTATATCATGTTGGTGTCCAGCCACTGCGTTCCAAATATGCCATTTTCAACCAGTATATGGGTACGAGTGTAAAGGGTTAAAAAATACTTACTAGTCGCCCAAGTACTGGAGCATGCCTTTAAGAACATAAGTAACGTAAGTAGCATATTGGAAGTATGTTGCCAGTGCCACAAAGATGGAGGTATACACGAGGGCAGACAAAACAGCTGTTGTTGGTAAAATAATTGATGTGTGTATTAATAGCACATGTATGCATCTTGACATTTGTTCCAAGCACACCGTTTCAAACACATCCAAATAGACAGCTAATGAACTTAATGAATTGGAAAGCTTGGTATAAAGATACTACTCCTCGTTTGAAGACGGGGAATGAGCTCATTGTTGAAACGCTGCCAAGGAAGCTTTTTGATGTGTGTGAGATGAAGAGACGAGGTCAATACCACTGCTATCTTACCCTTTTGTAAGACACATTAAGAGCGAGAGGCCTGGGCAAGGCGGTGCAGCACAAGATGGTGCAACACTGTGTTTCTTTCTGAGTTGCAGGGGGAGACCAAGATTCTAAAGCTGAAGAACCTTCGACCTCAGGATTACGCCAACTACAGCTGCATCGCCTCGGTCCGGAATGTGTGTGGTATCACCAACAAGAATGTCCTCTTCAAACTCTCCAACAAAACAGGTAAAGCTTTGGGGCGGCTGAGAACCCTGCTTCGTATTGTTTAGCACTCAAACTTCAAGGATCCACTAGTTCCGCCATGAATAGCAATAAGCACCCGTTGTCTCTCTTAATTATAGTCAATTCATCCCGGCTTTGTCCAAAACCTCTCCATTACAGCAAGTAGATCTGCAGCAAGGAGACAGGTGTCTCAATTTACAACCAAATTAAGTGACTGTAATTTAAAAAGGACTGCAGGTACTTGACACTAGAAACACAATTTGTGACTTTTAAGAGGTTCGGGGCCACTAGATTAGGCCCCATCCTTCCTTACCTTCTCCTGAGGTGGGAAGATTTAGCTGAGATTTAGATTTGGTTGCGTAGTGGCAGTTGTCCTCTCCGTTGGCCAGATGTCTCCACTTTAACCCCTGATTGCTCTCCAAGTTCCCCTAGGGGACACCTCCATTCATGTTCCGGGGTTATACAGTGCATTCGGAAAGTATTCAGACCCCTTGACTTTGTCCAAATTTTGTTACGTTACAGATTCATTCTAAAATGAAATCATTTTTTCTCCCCTCATCAATCTACACACAATACCCCATAACAAAGCAAAAACAAGATTTGAGACATTTTTTCAAATTATTACATTTACATAACTATTCATACCCTTTACTCAGTACTTTGTTGAAGCATATTTGACAGTGATTACAGCCTTGAGTCATCTTGGGTTTGACGCTACAAGCTTGGCATCCCTGTATTTGGGGGGTTTCTCACATTCTTCTCTTCAGATCCTCTCAAGCGCTGTCAGGTTGGATTGGAGCGTCGCTGCAAAGCTCCAGAGATGTTTGATCGGGTTCGAGTCTGGGCTCTGGCTGGGCCACTCAAGGACATTCAGAGAATTGTCCCAAAGTCACTCTTGCTTTGTCTTGGCTGTGTGCTTAGGGTCATTGTCCTGTTGGAAGGTGAACTTCATGCGGGCTGTCATGTGCCTTGGCCACTCTACCATAAAGGCCTGATTGGTGGAGTGCTGCAGAGATTGTTGTCCCCCTGGAAGGTTCTCCCATCTCCACAGAGGAACTCTGGAGCTCTGTCAGAGTGACCATCGGGTTCTTGGTCACCTTCCTGACCAAGGCCCTTCTCCCCCGATTGCTCAGTTTTGCCGGGCGACCAGCTCTATCACATGAAATCAAATCAAAGTTTATTTGTCACGTGCGCCGAATACAACAGGTGTGGACTTTACATCGAAATTCATACTTACAAGCCCTAACCAACAGTGCAATTTTTAAGTAAAAAATTGGCATTAGGTAACAATTGATAAGTACAGAAATAAAGAAAGAAAACAGTGAAAATAACAGTAGCGAGGCTATATACAGGGGGTACTGGTACAGAGTCAATGTGCGGGGTTAGTCTGGCTAATTGAGGTAATTTGTACTTGTAGGTATAGTTAAAGTGACTATGCATAGATGATAAACAGAGAGTAGCAGCAGCGTAAAGGAGGGGTTTGGGGGGGGGTTCCGGGACACAATGCAAATAGTCCGGTTAGCTATATGATTACCTGTTCAGGAGTCTTATGGCTTGGGGGTAAAAGCAGTTTAGTGTCTTTTGGTCCTAGACTTGGCGCTCCAATACCGCTTGCCATGCGGTAGCAGAGAGAACAGTCTATGACTGGGGTGGCTGGTGTCTTTGACAATTTTTAGGGCCTTCCTCTGACACCGCCTGGTGATGAGGTCCTGGATGGCAGGCAGCTGAGCCCCAGTGATGTACTGGGCCATACGCACTAGCCTCTGTAGTGCTTTGCGGTCGGAGGCAGAGCAGTTGCTGTACCAGGCAGTGATGCAACCAGTGATGATGATGCTCTCGATGTTGCAGCTGTAGAACTTTTTGAGGATCTGAGGACCCATGCCAAGTCTTTTCAGTCTCCCGAGGGGGAATAGGTTTTGTCGTGCCCTCTTAATGACTCTTGGTGTGTTTGGACCATTCTAGTTTGTTGGTGATGTGGACACCAAGGAACTTGAAGCTCTCAACCTGCTCCACTACAGTCCCGTTGATGACAATGGGTGCGTGCTCGGTCCTCCTTTTCCTGTAGTCCACCATCATCTCCTTTGTCTTGATCACGTTGAGGGATAGGTTGTTATTCTGGCACCACCCGGCCAGGTCTCTGACCTCCTCCCTATAGGCTGCCTCGACGTTGTCGGTGATCAGGCCTACCACTGTTGTGTCGTCTGCAAACTTAATTGTGGTGTCGTGCCTGGCCATGCAGTTGTGGGTGAACAGGGAGTACAGGAGAGGGGACTGATGGGCTCCAGTGTTGAGGATCAGTGTGGCAGATGTGTTGCTTCCTATCCTCACCACCTGGGGGCGGCCCGTCAGGAAGTCCAGGATCCAGTTTCAGAGGGAGGTGTTTAGTCCCAGGATCCTTAGCTTAGTTATGAGCTTTGAGGGCATCATTGTGTTAAACGCTGAGCTGTAGTCAATGAATAGCATTCTCACGTAGGTGTTCCTTTTGTCCAGGTGGGAAAGGGCAGTGTGGAGTGCAATATAGATTGCATCATCTGTGAATCTGTTTGAGCAGTATGTAAATTGGAGTGGGTCTAGAGTTTCTGGGATAATGGTGTTAATGTGAGCCATGACCAGCCTTTCAAAGCACTTCATGGCTATGGATGTGAGTGCTACGGGTCTGTAGTCATTTAGGTAGGTTACCTTAGTGTTCTTGGACACAAGGACTATGGTGGTCTGCTTGAAACATGTTGGTATTACAGACTCAATCAGGGAAATGTTGAAAATGTCAGTGAAGACACCTGCCAGTTGGTCAGCACATGCCCGGAGCACACGTCCTGGTAATTCATCTGGCCCAGCGGCCTTGTAAATGTTGACCTGTTTAAAGTTGTCCGCAATAGCCGTCCGGAACAGCTGATGCTCTCATGCATGCCTCGGTGTTGCTTGCCTCAAAGCTAGCATAGAAGTGATTTAGGTTGTCTGGTAGGCTCG
This sequence comes from Oncorhynchus nerka, assembly GCF_034236695.1. Lineage (NCBI taxonomy): Eukaryota > Metazoa > Chordata > Actinopteri > Salmoniformes > Salmonidae > Oncorhynchus > Oncorhynchus nerka. Next base: position 74,998,107 of record NC_088413.1, read on the forward strand.
TGTCACAGGGCAGCTCGCAGCTGTGCTTCCCTTCTAGTAGTTTGCAAGCCCTGCCACATCCGACGGGCGTCAGAGCTGGTGTAGTACGATTCGATCTTAGTCCTGTATTGATGCTTTGCCTGTGTCATGGTTCGTCGGAGGCCATAGCGGGATTTCTTATTAGCTTCTGGGTTAGAGTCCCGCACCTTGAAAGCAGCAGCTCTACCCTTTAGCTCAGTGCGAATGTTGCCTGTAATCCATGGCTTCTGTTTGGGGTATCCTCTAGGAAGAGTCTTGGTGGTTCCAAACTTCTTCCAGTTAAGAATAATGGAGGCCACTGTGTTCTTGGGGACTGTCAATGCAGCAGACATTGTTTGGTACCCTTCCCCAGATCTGTGCCTCGACACAATCCTGTCTCGGAGCTCTACTGACATTCCTTCGACCTCATGGTCGACATGCACTGACATGCACTGTCAACTGTGGGACCTGATGTAGACAGGTGTGTGCCTTTCCGAATTATGTCGAATTAATTTAATTTACCACAGGTGGACTCCAATCAAGGATGATCAATGAAAACAGGATGCACCTGAGCTCAATTTCGAATCTCATTGCAAAGGGTCTGAATACTTATGTAAATAAGGTATTTCTGTTTATTTTATTTTTAATAACATTTGCAAAAATGTCTAAAAACCTGTTTTAGCTTTGTAATTATGGGGTATTGTCTGTGTATTGATGAGGGGGAAAAAATAATTTATCAATTTTAGAATAAGGCTCTTATGTAGCAAAATGTGAAAAAGTGAAAGGGTCTGAATTCTTTCCGAATGCACTGTATATTCCATATTCCTAAGTAAATACTCCGTGGCCCCCTAGCGCTGCTCTGTGGCTCCCTCGGCGCCTGTTGTTGTTCCCCAATGATGACCTTTGGCCCTTCTGCGATCTGCATTTTTCTCTCTGATGCTTACAGCCACACATAAGACCAATAATGATAAAGGTCCCAATACACCGCCCTGCATGTTTCCTGCTCTGGCCCTTTCCCCCGCAAACCACATTGATTGAATTTACAGTGTACGTCAGCAGGCTAGTTTATGCCATGCTCGTATATATATGTATGTAATCCCACTACTTGGAATGGAGAAGCCATGTGCCTATGGATATTCCAGCCTGCACATTTGGTTTCTTGGATGTTGTGGGAACGTACGTTTTTGGTTTTCTATTAGTTCTGGGAACGAAGCCATATGTTTCCTGACCGGTAAAACGGAATGTTTTTTAAACCTTCTGACAATGTAACAGAAAAGGTTCTGAGAACGTTTTACTATGGTTCACTGAAAGTTTTCCTAGGAGATTTTATTTACATTCTGAGAATGGAAATTCTGAGAACATTCTCTAAATGTTGTGAATGTTTTAAATGAAATGTAAAGGCTTTTTGGAGGTTTTTGAATAACTTCCTTAAAAATGTTCACTGAATGTTTCAATAAGACTGCTAGCTTAGTTTAACTCGTTTGAACTCCAAGCATAGATGGGACACGTGGAAATATATTTCTTAGGCATTTTATTGTGACACAGCATCAGTGAGATTTAAACATATGCTCTTCTGTTCTACAGTGCCTTGCGAAAGTATTTGGCCCCCTTGAACTTTGCGACCTTTTGCCACATTTCAGGCTTCAAACATAAAGATATAAAACTGTATTTTTTTGTGAAGAATCAACAACAAGTAGGATACAATCACGACATTTATTGGATATTTCAAACTTTTTTAACAAATCAAAAACTTAAAAATTGGGCGTGCAAAATTATTCAGCCCCTTTACTTTCAGTGCAGCAAACTCTCTCCAGAAGTTCAGTGAGGATCTCTGAATGATCCAATGTTGACCTAAATGACTAATGATGATAAATACAATCCACCTGTGTGTAATCAAGTCTCCGTATAAATTCACCTGCATTGTGATAGTCTCAGATGTCCGTTAAAAGCGCAGAGAGCATCATGAAGAACAAGGAACACACCAGGCAGGTCCGAGATACTGTTGTGAATAAGTTTAAAGCCGGATTTGGATACAAAAAGATTTCCCAAGCTTTAAAAATCCCAAGGAGCACTGTGCAAGCGATAATATTGAAATGGAAGGAGTATCAGACCACTGCAAATCTACCAAGACCTGGCCGTCCCTCTAAACTTTCAGCTCATACAAGGAGAAGACTGATCAGAGATGCAGCCAAGAGGCCCATGATCACTCTGGATGAACTGCAGAGATCTACAGCTGAGGTGGGAGACTCTGTCCATAGGACAACAATCAGTCGTATATTGCACAAATCTGGCCTTTATGGAAGAGTGGCAAGAAGAAAGCCATTTCTTAAAGATATCCATAAAAAGTGTTGTTTAAAGTTTGCCACAAGCCACCTGGAAGACACACCAAACATGTGGAAGAAGGTGCTCTGGTCAGATGAAACCAAAATTGAACTTTTTGGCAACAATGCAAAACGTTATGTTTGGCGTAAAAGCAACACAGCTCATCACCCTGAACACACCATCTCCACTGTCAAACATGGTGGTGGCAGCATCATGGTTTGGGCCTGCTTTTCTTCAGCAGGGACAGGGAAGATGGTTAAAATTGATGGGAAGATGGATGGAGCCAAATACAGGACCATTCTGGAAGAAAACCTGATGGAGTCTGCAAAAGACCTGAGACTGGGACGGAGATTTGTCTTCCAACAAGACAATGATCCAAAACATAAAGCAAAATCTACAATGGAATGGTTCAAAAATAAACATATCCAGGTGTTAGAATGGCCAAGTCAAAGTCCAGACCTGAATCCAATCGAGAATCTGTGGAAAGAACTGAAAACTGCTGTTCACAAATGCTCTCCATCCAACCTCACTGAGCTCGAGCTGTTTTGCAAGGAGGAATGGGAAAAAATGTCAGTCTCTCGATGTGCAAAACTGATAGAGACATACCCCAAGCGACTTACAGCTGTAATCGCAGCAAAAGGTGGCGCTACAAAGTATTAACTTAAGGGTGCTGAATAATTTTGCACGCCCAATTTTTCAGTTTTTGATTTGTTAAAAAAGTTTGAAATATCCAATAAATGTCGTTCCACTTCATGATTGTGTCCCACTTGTTGTTGATTCTTCACAAAAAAATACAGTTTTATATCTTTATGTTTGAAGCCTGAAATGTGGCAAAAGGTCGCAAAGTTCAAGGGGGCCGAATACTATCGCAAGGCACTGTATATCCATGGAATTAGTCCACTGCGCTACAAGGATGGAGCTAGCAATCCTTTTTTTTTACTCATACAAAGCTGTTCATTGTAGTCTATTCAAACAGACCCCATTTTAAAGGAAACAAGCACTCATTAAATCAAGTGAACACACCTGAACACACTTAACAGGATGTAGGATAGAGAGTTTTGTTGACGCTGAGAATGGAATGAACATTCTTCGAACATTCTCTGAATGTTACTAAAGTTTTTTTTAAATTGCAAAAGAAGAAAGTTCTCTGAATGTTCAGAGAACATTTTTTTATTTTTTTTATTTTTTTATTTCACCTTTATTTAACCAGGTAGGCTAGTTGAGAACAAGTTCTCATTTGCAACTGCGGCCTGGCCAAAATAAAGCATAGCAGTGTGAACAGACAACACAGAGTTACACATGGAGTAAACAATTAACAAGTCAATAACACAGTAGAAAAAAAAAACATTACTTTAAATAGAACCATGAGGAAAACTGTAGGAAACGTTATGCTGAAGTACTGAAATTCCCACAAAAGAACAATGTTTCTTAAGGTTCTCTGAACATTCTGTGAACATGAGGAAACCTGTATGATACGTTATACGTTAGGAAACCATTCCCAGACCCCTGTGGGAAGGTTTAGATGCAAAATAACCATTAGACAACCATGCTCACACCAAGCTCTAAGAAACAATGGTTCTCAGAACATTATGTGTTAGCTGGGTTATGAGCTTACACCCTAATACCAACTATATAGCTACACTATAGAACCAAATGTCAACTAGGATATTGGTTTTCAGGAAACAGAAAAATCATGATTGACTTTCTATCAGATTGGACGTTGTGACAAAGGTACCATTTCAGAGCATCATTAAGAGGTAAATACTACTCAGTGTTCAGCAGTTACAGTACCTATTGACTTGTTTGTTGACTATTGACACATTTCCCAGGGACAGAGGTACGTAAACATACAGTAAATGGTATTGTAATGTGGGATGTGACAAATAACGAGGAACAATTGTTCCGCTGATTTATCGTCCCTGATTATTTGTACAGATTTCACAGTTGTGCGCATTTAATATTCCGAAATGGAGGGGACATTTGGCCCGTAGACTTGGCTGAAACATGCTGATTATTTGTACAGATTTCACAGTTGTGCGCATTTGAATTTCGAAATGGAGGGGACATTTGGCTGAAACACGCAAAGAGAGAGAGAGGGTGGAGCTATTTCCCTGCTTCCGCCACTAATTCTAGTTTCACTTTTCATACCTCTCATCTAAAGAACCTAATTGAGTTCCTGCCGTGTGATTTTAATTACGTTTTTTTCCGAGATAACTTATTAACATTGACACAGACATAAAGTTTAAAAAAAAAATCTGATTTAAAAAAACAAAACTGGTACAAATACACCTTATGGAACAGCAAGGACCATGAAGAGACACACATACAGGTGCAGACAGACGCATAAGCACTAACACACACACTCTACACACACGTACATTATAATATTGTTTTATGGTGGTATTGTACATTTTGTATTGTAGATATGTAGTGGTGTAATAGTGTTACCCTGATGTAATGTTTTATCTTTTGTTTTATATGTAATGTAAGTGCCTTAATGTGTTTGGACCCCAGGAAGACTAGCTGCTGCCTTGGCAACAGCTAATGAGGATCCCTAATAAATACAAATATAATGCATTCAATTTGAATCTTGTGTTTTCAGCATCCCCCACCATTAAGCTGCTGGTGGAGGACCCCATCGTGGTGAACCCCGGGCAGACCGTGACCCTGGTGTGTGTGACCTCCGGGGGTGATCCCACACCCACACTTACCTGGGTGCACAGCGCAGACGAGCTGCCCAAGAAGAGCGTCCTTAACGGAGGGACCCTCACGTTGCCCGCCATCTCCATAGAAGAAGCAGGCGTTTACAGCTGTGTGGCCAGCAACAACGTGGGCAACCCGGCTAAGAAGTCTACCACCATTGTGGTCCGAGGTAAGGCCTTGGAGGTGTAGGGTAATAGGTTGATCTCAGATAAGCCCTCAATTATTGCCATTTATACCGGATAAGCTCCCAAAATATTCCTTAGGTAGCCTAAGGAAAAGCCTAGCTACGATGATCCAAGGGCCAAACTTTCACATCATTCACACATTGAGGTCAATGGAAGATTTGCACAAACACTGAAGTTAGATTCACACATATCTCAAGTTAGAATTCAGGCCTAATAAATTACCCAAGGTAGTATCCATTCTAAAAGGTCATATCAAATGTTTATTGTTGAATTGAATGTGTGAAGAATGCTTGTAAACTGGTGTATTCAGACCAAATATCACCAGTGTGTGTTTGATTCCCCACTAATAGCCTTGCCGCTGGGCTGTGTGTGTAATCAGTGAAGGACTATCTGGTACAGGGATATAACGACCCTCGACCCTCAGGGGACAATGAGGAAAATGAAAGAAAAGAAACACAGGCTTACTGTTTGGTGTTCCCACTAGTGTTCTCAGTAGTGCTCCCAGTAGTGTTCCCAGTAGTGTTCCCAGTAGTGTTCCCACTAGTGCTCCCTGTAGTGCCCCCACTAGTGTTCTCAGTAGTGCTCCCACTAGTGTTCCCTGTAGTGCTCCCTGTAGTGTTCCCACTAGTGTTCCCTGTAGTGTTCCCACTAGTGCTCCCTGTAGTGCTCTCACTAGTGTTCTCAGTAGTGCTCCCACTAGTGCTCCCAATAGTGTTCCCACTAGTGCTCCCTGTAGTGCCCCCACTAGTGTTCTCAGTAGTGCTCCCACTAGTGTTCTCAGTAGTGCTCCCACTAGTGTTCTCAGTAGGGCTCCCACTAGTATTCTCAGTAGTGCTCCCACTAGTGCTCCATGTAGTGCTCCCACTAGTGTTCTCAGTAGTGCTCCCACTAGTGTTCTCAGTAGTGTTCCCACTAGTGTTCTCAGTAGTGCTCCCACTAGTGCTCCCACTAGTGTTCCCTGTAGTGTTTCCTGTAGTGTTCCCTGTAGTGTTCCCTGTAGTGTTCCCAGTAGTGTTCCCTGTAGTGTTCCCAGTAGTGCTCCCACTAGTGTTCCCTGTAGTGCTCCCTGTAGTGCTCCCTGTAGTGTTCCCTGTAGTGTTCCCAGTAGTGCTCCCACTAGTGTTCCCTGTAGTGTTCCCTGTAGTGCTCCCTGTAGTGCTCCCTGTAGTGTTCCCAGTAGTGCTCCCACTAGTGTTCCCTGTAGTGTTCCCTGTAGTGTTCCCAGTAGTGCTCCCACTAGTGTTCCCTGTAGTGCTCCCAGTAGTGTTCCCTGTAGTGTTCCCTGTAGTGCTCCCTATAGTGTTCCCTGTAGTGTTCCCACTAGTGTTTCCTGTAGTGTTTCCTGTAGTGTTCCCTGTAGTGTTCCCACTAGTGTTTCCTGTAGTGTTCCCTGTAGTGTTCCCACTAGTGTTTCCTGTAGTGTTCCCACTAGTGTTTCCTGTAGTGCTCCCTGTAGTGCTCCCTGTAGTGTTTCCTGTAGTGTTTCCTGTAGTGCTCCCTGTAGTGTTCCCTGTAGTGTTTCCTGTAGTGCTCCCTGTAGTGATCTTTTTTGTGAGGAAAAAGGAAAAGACAACATGTCTACCAGCACGCCTCTTTTATTGATTCCTATGTAATGATGTTTTTTTTACCAAGGCTCCTGTCATATACTCTTGGATGTTTGTGATGCTACTTTACCTCCTCAAATGGACTAGAAATACTTATTCGACAGAGAAGAGCAAACGATCTACTTTATAACCCCACCCACCCCTTTCTCTTGCCTCGGACAAGCACCCACTCAGACTCCCATCTAGGAAGAAGCTGTGAGTCCTATTCTAACGGGGCTGGACCATATGTGATCTATCATGGTTCGCTACGTTAATGGTTTACGTTAATATGTTTGTACGGTCATTAGTACGATCTGAAGTTAATTTGGCTTCATGCGCCTTTAATCATCTTTCTGTCACAAATGTCAGTCATCAAACAACGTTTCTAGACAGCCAGCTAACAGAATTGTGGGTACCTGACCCCCCCAAAAAGTAATTTTCATTCCATGTGAGGCTCAGATGAACCTGTAACTTGCCGGGGCCACTGCAGCTGTAGCATCTTATTTCACAGTCACGCCCTCTCCAAAGCGGATCGTCTGTGTGCAGAAATCTCCTGGCACCTCGGGACGGATATAAGCTGCAGGTTTTGAGAGGGGATCCATTAATGTCTGTGGAGTCAGTGGAGTCAGTCTTGGGCTCTGACAGCACACTAAGTCGGATAACTGAAAGCTCCACATTTGCATTGGGAAGGAAGAGAGAAAGAGAGTGTGTGTGTGTGTGGGTGTGGGTGTGTGTGTGTGTGAAAGGAGCGGTGGTTAGTTAAGGGGAGTCAGATGTTTTACCAAGGCAGGAGATCAGTCTGTTGAGAGAAGGACTAGAGGCAGCTCACGCCAGGGTGGTAGAATACCCAGGTCAGGCTTTACTCAGCTCACGCCAGGGTGGTAGAAGACCCAGGTTAGGCTTTACTCAGCTAGAGAGACCAGAGTGGTAGAAGACCCAGGTCAGGCTTTACTCAGCTAGAGACCAGGGTGGTAGAAGACCCAGGTCAGGCTTTACTCAGCTAGAGACCAGGGTGGTAGAAGACCCAGGTTAGGCTTTACTCAGCTAGAGAGACCAGAGTGGTAGAAGACCCAGGTCAGGCTTTACTCAGCTAGAGACCAGGGTGGTAGAAGACCCAGGTCAGGCTTTACTCAGCTAGAGAGACCAGGGTGGTAGAAGACCCAGGTCAGGCTTTACTCAGCTAGAGACCAGGGTGGTAGAAGACCCAGGTCAGGCTTTACTCAGCTAGAGACCAGGGTGGTAGAATACACAAAGGGAAAGGCAATACTGACACCACACACTCAGCATTTTTTGGTTCCCTACAAAGAAAAACGCATCCATCCATTCCATTCTAAGTATTGTTTTAGTTCTTTGTGGCAAGATTGCAACTCTTAGTCTGTAAAAACCTCAAGCAATGTTGAATAATGTAGTGGGATGTCTAGTAACTGTTAAAATATGATACACTTTGTATTAGTGCTCAACGTACTGCATGATCATTACATCACACAACTGGTGTGCCAGTGTAACCCCATGATATGTCAACATAAGACAGACAGACATAACTCATATTGTTGTTATTCACCAACCAAGGAGATTACAACGTCACCACAGCCGTGTTTTTCTGCGATTTTTGTAGACTCTTGTTATAATGGTTGAATAGAAGACAGCTGTCTCCCTGATCCTTTATCAGAGGTCTTTTTACACGGGTTTCAAGGATGACAAAAATAACAGAGAACTGCTCAGACAATAGCCTTGATACGCTCTGTGCAGCTGCTCTGATGGAAGAGGGGTGGTTCATTCAAACTGCTTCTCCCAGATAAGATATCCAGCCTCCAGTGACATGGAGAGACGTTTACAAGCTCTGCCACACTGCCCCGCTGACACGCACAGATGGCAGAATCTCATTTAAGTGGGGGGGTGGGGGTTGAGGAAAGGATGGAGGATAGGCCCAACTGAATAAGCAATATTACAGCTACAGAGGGGGATTGCACTTCAAGTAATCTCACTGTCCTCCTGCCTGCCACTTTACTCTGGGCCCACTTACGTTGGGCCTCAATGGTCATTTCAGTAGTGACCTGTCATTGTGCGCTGGGAAAACACCAGAAAAGACAAACATTGGACGATTGTATTGTGGGAGAGTTACTGATGTTAATGGAAGTTTATGATGTTTAATAATAATAGTTACAGAATGCGATTCAGGTGTGCCATTTTGGTTTCCTTGGTATTGGTGAATAGGACTGAAGAGACGAAAGTACTGATACTCAGAAAAAAAAGAGAGAGAAAATAGACGAAAGGACTGATACTCTGAAAAAAGACAAACGAGGCAGCCACTGAAAGATGCCTGCACTGTGAAAAAGAGACAAACTGTTGAGTGTTTCCGAGAGTGGAGGGTGGATGTAGTAAATCCTGCATCCTGTTTGGAGTAAACTGTCAGGTAATCCCTCAGCCATGATGACACGTTGATCTGACAACATCATCAATAACTTTAGCTCGCGTAATACAACCGGACTGCAAAACGCATCATATATCTTGAGAGAGAGGGGGCCGTTCAGTACTTCGGTGCTATTAAAGGCGTTCAGCAGACGACCGTGCAGGAGGAAATTTACCTGACTCTGTGGTTTATAACTTATTTAGCAGTTGAGGGGGCAGGCAGGCAAGCGGAGCCAGACTGGAGGTGAGCTGGGCTTGCTGACCATGCACTCTGTCATGGAACCCACGCTTTATTTATTTACACATCATCGTTTCTCCATGAGGCAAACAGAATAGGCAGTTGAGATATATTTTGTTTCTTTTTCGGGGGGGAGTCAACAGTCCAGTTATACGGCATAGCTTCCTTATTATGATGTGAGCCCTGGGTTGGCGGCAGCGCTGAGGTTTGCCTCAGCAGAAAAGGGCGCCCGTCAATGGTCTTCTCTGGCTGTCAGTCAGGTGTTATTGATGAGTGGGTTGCTATCGAAGAAACTGTCCTCATTTAAAAGCAGGTGGAGGATCAGTCAAAGTGCTCTCTGGTTATGTCATATGTTTGCGGGGTTCAAGTCAATAGTGTTTCTGTACTGTATTTCTCTCACTCTCTCTGGGATCTACTGGAGGTGTGTGGGGGGGTTATCAGTAAAACGCCACAATGGGGCATTTCCTGGCAAATAGGTTGTTATCTATAAAATGTCACAATATGGTGCAGACTGTTCGATATGGCTGCTGGGGGGCACGAAGACCCCCCCCCAGCTCCACTTAAACCATTGACAACTGCGTGCTGTTTTTTCAGGGATTGTTAAATGAATGTTATAACTATTTGGTTTTAATACTACCATCACCTCTTAAAGAGCAGAGTCACAACTACACATTTCAGATTATTCCACGTTTAGCTCTATCATCAGAGTTATACGGGAAGTAACTGCATGCTTTTCATGATCAGTAAACATCAACTGATCATGTCATTTCAGATACAGTCTGTGAGGGTAGCCTATCCATATGGCATGTAGCTAGTTAGCTAGCTAAGCTAACAACATGTGTCATTTAGCTTGCTTCATCAGAGATTAGGCTTTTGGACAAAGCCTGACATCGGCACGTCCTGGTAAAGTTGTTTGTTGGACTACCGTCATCACCACTATAGATGGCAAGATAATGTAGCCATCTAGTTCATCCCTTGAAAGTTAGCTTGTTAACTAGCCATCTAGTTCATCCCTTGAAAGTTAGCTTGTTAACTAGCCATATTGAAATGATCTGTTATTAGCTTGCTAACTAGCCATCTAGTTTATCCCCTGGAAGTTAGCTTGTTAACTAGCCATCTAGTTTATCCCCTGGAAGTTAGCTTGTTAACTAGCCATCTAGTTTATCCCCTGGAAGTTAGCTTGTTCACTAGCCATCTAGTTTATCCCCTGGAAGTTAGCTTGTTCACTAGCCATCTAGTTTATCCCCTGGAAGTTAGCTTGTTAACTAGTCATCTAGTTTATCCCCTGGAAGTTAGCTTGCTAACTAGCCATCTAGTTTATCCCCTGGAAGTTAGCTTGTTAACTAGCCATCTAGTTTATCCCCTGGAAGTTAGCGTGTTCACTAGCCATCTAGTTTATCCCCTGGAAGTTAGCTTGTTCACTAGCCATCTAGTTTATCCCCTGGAAGTTAGCTTGTTAACTAGTCATCTAGTTTATCCCCTGGAAGTTAGCTTGCTAACTAGCCATCTAGTTTATCCCCTGGAAGTTAGCTTGTTAACTAGCCATCTAGTTTATCCCCTGGAAGTTAGCTTGTTAACTAGCCATCTAGTTTATCCCCTGGAAGTTAGCTTGTTAACTAGCCATACTGACATGATCTGTTATTAGCTTTTTAACTAGCCATCTTGACCTGATCTGTTATTAGCTAGCTAGCCAATTTGATTTGGTCCATCAATCAATGTAGCCTATTCATGTCTGTCAGCAGCAATCGTGATTTAACACTCACATTGCTGTCCAGTTTATACACGGCCCTCCGTTTATACACATGTAAATAATAACTCTGTCAATGGTACCTTCCTCTATTATACTGATGCTAAAATGTTTATTCTATTCTACTGAGCCATTTACTTTATATTCATATTCTTCTATTTTATTATATCTTATTGTTGCATTTCGAGAAGGAACCTTCTCGCCCCCCAGCAGGAAAATCGAACGCACTGCACCTTATTGTGATGTTTTATCGATAACGACCTATTGGGTTGTATCAAGACCAAACAAAAAAATATGTAAAAATATATATATATATTTAATAATAATAATAATAAATAATAATAAAGAAGAGATTAAGATGGGCAAAAGAACACAGACACTGGACAGAGGAACATCCCGGAGTCGCCTCTTCACTGTTGAAGTTGAGACTGCTGTTTTGCGGGTACTATTTAATGAAGCTGCCAGTTGATGACTTGTGAGGCGTCTGTTTCTCAAACTAGACACTCTAATGTACTTGTCCTCTCGCTCAGTTGTGTACCGGGGCCTCCCACTCCTCCTTCTATTCTGGTTAGTGCCAGTTTGCGCTGTTCTGTAAAGGGAGTACTAGTACACAGCATTGTATGAGATCTTCAGTTTCTTGGCTATTTCTCAAATGGAATATCCTTCATTTCTCAGAACAAGAATAGGCTGACAAGTTTCAGAAGAAAGTTCTTTGTTTCTGGCCATTTTGAGCCTGCAATCGAACCCACAATGCTGGTGCTCCAGATACTGAACTAGTCTAAAGAAGGCCAGTATTATTGCTTCTTTAATCAGAACAACAGTTTTCAGCTGTACTAACATAATTACAAAATCAATTGATCAATTAGCCCTTTAAAATGATAAACTTGGATTAGCTAACATAACGTGCCATTGGAACACAGGACTGTTCATTAGCAATGTCTACACTGTATTTCGGATCAATTTGATGTTATTTTAATGGGAAAAAAAAGTAGCTTTTCTTTCATAATCTCTAAGTGACCCCAAACTTTTGAACGGTAGTGTATGTTGTGAATTCCCTTTTTTAAAGCCGTGCCTGCAAATCCCTGTGTCACACACATTATCTCTCCCACTGAATGAATTGTGTAACCCTGCCATTCCATCTCTCCTATACTCATACCTGATGAGCACAGAGTACACTGCAGGTGCTTCAGTGGCAGGAAGGAAAGCACTGTGGGACCGTGATTACCATTTGGAGAGATAGACACACTGTTTCTGATGCTCTCTCCTCTGATCTCCCCTCCTCCCATCCCTTTTCCTCTCCTCTGCTCTCCCCTCCACCCATCCATTCTCCTCTGATCTCCCATCCCATTTCCTCTGCTCTGATCTCCCCTCCTCCCATCCCTTTTCCTCTCCTCTGCTCTCCCCTCCATCCATCCATTCTCCTCTGCTCTCCCCTCCACCCATCCATTCTCCTCTGATCTCCCCTCCCATCCCCTTTCCTCTGCTCTGATCTCCTCTGATCTCCCCTCCTCCCATCCCTTTTCCTCTTCTCTGCTCTCCCCTCCATCCATCCATTCTCCTCTGCTCTCCCCTCCCCTCCACCCATCCATTATCCTCTGATCTCCCCTCCTCCCATCCCCTTTCCTCTGCTCTGATCTCCTCTGATCTCCCCTCCTCCCATCCCTTTTCCTCTGCTCTGCTCTCCCCTCCATCCATCCATTCTCCTCTCCCCTCCCCTCCACCCATCCATTATCCTCTGATCTCCCCTCCTCCCATCCCCTTTCCTCTGCTCTGATCTCCTCTGATCTCCCCTCCTCCCATCCCTTTTCCTCTGCTCTGCTCTCCCCTCCATCCATCCATTCTCCTCTGCTCTCCCCTCCACCCATCCATTCTCCTCTGATCTCCCCTCCTCCCATCCCCTTTCCTCTGCTCTGATCTCCTCTGATCTCCCCTCCTCACATCCCTTTTCCTCTGCTCTGCTCTCCCCTCCATCCATCCATTCTCCTCTGCTCTCCCCTCCACCCATCCATTCTCCTCTGATCTCCCCTCCTCCCATCCCCTTTCCTCTGCTCTGATCTCCTCTGATCTCCCCTCCTCCCATCCCCTTTCCTCTGCTCTGATCTCCCCTCCTCCCATCCCTTCTCCGCTCTTCCTCTCCTCCCCTTTTCTCCCCTCCCGTCCTCTCCTTTCCCCTGCTCTGTTCCGCTCTCTTCTCTGCCTTCTCCTCCCATCATCTCTCTCCTCTCCTCTCCTCCTTCCCATCACCTCACCCTCTTCTTTCCTTTCTTCCTCTCTCCCCTCCTTCCCCTCCTCCCTCTTCTTCACTCCTCTCTTCTCTTCGCCTCCTCCTTCTTCCTCTCCCCTCCTCCCTCATCCTCTCCCTTTATCCCTCTTCCTCTCCTGTCCGCCCTCTTAAACTCTCCTCCGCCCTCTCCCCTCCGCGCTCTTCCTCTCCCCTCCGCCCTCTTCCTCTCCCCTCCGCCCTCTCCCCTCCACCCTCTTCCTCTCCCCTCCACCCTCTTCCTCTCCCCTCCGCCCTCTTCCTCTCCCCTCCGCCCTCTCCCCTCCGCCCTCTCCCGTCCTCTTCTCTACTCTGCTCTCTCTTCCTCTCCTTTTCTCTCTCCCCTAGAGAACTTCTGCAGCTGGCCCCGTCAGCCCATCAGTGTCCACTGGGCCCCATCTTCACTCTAGGGTCCTGGGCCAGCAATTGCTCCACTCTCACCCACAGCCCTCATTTACAAGTCATTAAAGGAAATAGGATGCGAGCCAAATAAATGATTTAGGAACAAATTTGATGAAGATCTGATTAACATGTTGATTTACATGCAGGGCAGCAAATGTAACTGAGCAGCGAAGTGACAGCATTAGGGGGAAGCTGTATAAATAATACCCTCTCTGCCCCCCCCAGTAAAAACGCAGCAGTGTCTCAGGCGGATCACTGCATGCATGCAGGGGGTCAGCTTGACTCACCTTTCATCGGAGAATTTGCAACTTAATCAATAGCGTAATTGAGCCTGAATGGCTGGAGTCTCCTTGCATGAGCACATAAAGCCTGTAAGGTGAAATTGGGAATCTGATGCCCTCGCATGAATACAGCCATTATCAAAAGAGCTTTTATATGACTACTTATGAGACGGCATGAAACGAGGTTAGACGGTAATCTTCACACAGACAGTCTAGGAAAGTAACTTGTGAGGCAGAGAGTCAAGTTACGGCAAGTCCTAGGTTTAATTTACATTTACATTTAAGTCATTTAGCAGACGCTCTTATCCAGAGCGACTTACAAATTGGTGCTTTCACCTTATGACATCCAGTGGAACAGCCACTTTACAATAGTGCATCTAAGTCTTTTAAGGGGGGTGAGAAGGATTACTTTATCCTATCCTAGGTATTCCTTAAAGAGGTGGGGTTTCAGGTGTCTCCGGAAGGTGGTGATTGACTCCGCTGTCCTGGCGTCGTGAGGGAGTTTGTTCCACCATTGGGAGGCCAGAGCAGCGAACAGTTTTGACTGGGCTGAGCGGGAACTGTACTTCCTCAGTGGTAGGGAGGCGAGCAGGCCAGAGGTGGATGAACGCAGTGCCCTTGTTTGGGTGTAGGGCCTGATCAGAGCCTGGAGGTACTGAGGTGCCGTTCCCCTCACAGCTCCGTAGGCAAGCACCATGGTCTTGTAGCGGATGCGAGCTTCAACTGGAAGCCAGTGGAGAGAGCGGAGGAGCGGGGTGACGTGAGAGAACTTGGGAAGGTTGAACACCAGACGGGCTGCGGCGTTCTGGATGAGTTGTAGGGGTTTAATGGCACAGGCAGGGAGCCCAGCCAACAGCGAGTTGCAGTAATCCAGACGGGAGATGACGAGTGCCTGGATTAGGACCTGCGCCGCTTCCTGTGTGAGGCAGGGTCGTACTCTGCGGATGTTGTAGAGCATGAACCTACAGGAACGGGCCACCGCCTTGATGTTAGTTGAGAACGACAGGGTGTTGTCCAGGATCACGCCAAGGTTCTTAGCACTCTGGGAGGAGGACACGATGGGGTTGTCAACCGTGATGGCGAGATCATGGAACGGGCAGTTCTTCCCCGGGAGGAAGAGCAGCTCCGTCTTGCCGAGGTTCAGCTTGAGGTGGTGATCCGTCATCCACACTGATATGTCTGCCAGACATGCAGAGATGCGATTCGCCACATGGTCATCAGAGGGGGGAAAGGAGAAGATTAATTGTGTGTCGTCTGCATAGCAATGATAGGAGAGACCATGTGAGGTTATGACAGAGCCAAGTGACTTGGTGTATAGCGAGAATAGGAGAGGGCCTAGAACAGAGCCCTGGGGGACACCAGTGGTGAGAGCGCGTGGTGAGGAGACAGATTCTCGCCACGCCACCTGGTAGGAGCGACCTGTCAGGTAGGACGCAATCCAAGCATGGGCCGCGCCGGAGATGGTGGAGAGGAGGATCTGATGGTTCACAGTATCGAAGGCAGCCGATAGGTCTAGAAGGATGAGAGCAGAGGAGAGAGAGTTAGCTTTAGCAGTGCGGAGTGCCTCCGTGATACAGAGAAGAGCAGTCTCAGTTGAATGACTAGTCTTGAAACCTGACTGATTTGGATCAAGAAGGTCATTCTGAGAGAGATAGCGGGAGAGCTGGCCAAGGACGGCACGTTCAAGAGTTTTGGAGAGAAAAGAAAGAAGGGATACTGGTCTGTAGTTGTTGACATCGGAGGGATCGAGTGTAGGTTTTTTCAGAAGGGGTGCAACTCTCGCTCTCTTGAAGACTGGAGGGACGTAGCCAGCGGTCAGGGATGAGTTGATGAGCGAGGTAAGGGAGAAGGTCACCGGAAATGGTCTGGAGAAGAGAGGAGGGGATAGGGTCAGCGGGCAGGTTGTTGGGCGGCCGGCCGTCACAAGACGCGAGATGTCATCTGGAGAGAGAGGGGAGAAAGAGGTCAGAGCACAGGGTAGGGCAGTGTGAGCAGAACCAGCGGTGTCGTTTGACTTAGCAAACGAGGATTGGATGTCGTCGACCTTCTTTTCAAAATGGTTGACGAAGTCATCTGCAGAGAGGGAGGAGGGGGGAGGGGAGGAGGATTCAGGAGGGAGGAGAAGGTGGCAAAGAGCTTCCTAGGGTTAGAGGCAGATGCTTGGAATTTAGAGTGGTAGAAAGTGGCTTTAGCAGCAGAGACAGAGGAGGAAAATGTAGAGAGGAGGTAGTGAAAGGATGCCATGTCCGCAGGGAGGCGAGTTTTCCTCCATTTCCGCTCGGCTGCCCGGAGCCCTGTTCTGTGAGCTCGCAATGAGTCGTCGAGCCACGGAGCGGGAGGGGAGGACCGAGCCGGCCTGGGGGATAGGAGACATAGAGAGTCAAAGGATGCAGAAAGGGAGGAGAGGAGGGTTGAGGAGGCAGAATCAGGAGATAGGTTGGAGAAGGTTTGAGCAGAGGGAAGAGATGATAGGATGGAGGAGGAGAGAGTAGCGGGGGAGAGAGAGCGAAGGTTGGGACGGCGCGATACCATCCGAGTAGGGGCAGTGTGGGAAGTGTTGGATGAGAGCGAGAGGGAAAAGGATACAAGGTAGTGGTCGGAGACTTGGAGGGGAGTTGCAATGAGGTTAGTGGAAGAACAGCATCTAGTAAAGATGAGGTCGAGCGTATTGCCTGCCTTGTGAGTAGGGGGAAGGTGAGAGGGTGAGGTCAAAAGAGGAGAGGAGTGGAAAGAAGGAGGCAGAGAGGAATGAGTCAAAGGTAGACGTGGGGAGGTTAAAGTCGCCCAGAACTGTGAGAGGTGAGCCGTCCTCAGGAAAGGAGCTTATCAAGGCATCAAGCTCATTGATGAACTCTCCGAGGGAACCTGGAGGGCGATAAATGATAAGGATGTTAAGCTTGAAAGGGCTGGTAACTGTGACAGCATGGAATTCAAAGGAGGCGATAGACAGATGGGTAAGGGGAGAAAGAGAGAATGACCACTTGGGAGAGATGAGGATCCCGGTGCCACCACCCCGCTGACCAGAAGCTCTCGGGGTGTGCGAGAACACGTGGGCGGACGAAGAGAGAGCAGTAGGAGTAGCGGTGTTGTCTGTGGTGATCCATGTTTCCGTCAGTGCCAAGAAGTCGAGGGACTGGAGGGAGGCATAGGCTGAGATGAACTCTGCCTTGTTGGCCGCAGATCGGCAGTTCCAGAGGCTACCGGAGACCTGGAACTCCACGTGGGTCGTGCGCGCTGGGACCACCAGATTAGGGTGGCCGCGGCCACGCGGGTGTGGAGCGTTTGTATGGTCTGTGCAGAGAGGAGAGAACAGGGATAGACAGACACATAGTTGACAGGCTAGAGAAGAGGCTACGCTAATGCAAAGGAGATTGGAATGACAAGTGGACTACACGTCTCGAATGTTCAGAAAGTTAAGCTTACGTAGCAAGAATCTAATTGACTAAAATGATTAAAATGATACAGCACTGCTGAGGTAGGCTAGCTGGCAGTGGCTGCGTTGTTGACTTTGTAGGCTAGCTGGCAGTGGCTGCGTTGTTGACACTACACTAATCAAGTCGTTCCGTTGAGTGTAAAGTTTCTAGAATGCTGCTATTCGGGGGCTAGCTGGCTAGCTAGCAGTGTTGATTACGTTACGTTGCGTTAAAGAACGACAATAGCTGGCTAGCTAACCTAGAAAATCGCTCTAGACTACACAATTATCTTTGAAACAAAGACGGCTATGTAGCTAGCTATGTAGCTAGCTATGTAGCTAGCTACGATCAAACAAATCACACCGTTGGGACTGTAATGAAATGAAAATGTGATACTACCTGTGGAGCGAAGCGGAATGCGACCGGAATGCGAAAGTTCTATTCAGTAGACGTTGGCTAGCTGTTGGCTAGCTAGGAGTGTCTCCTACGTTAAGGACGACAAATAGCTGGCTAGCTAACCTCGGTAAATTAAGATAATCACTCTAAGACTACACACTCTAAACTACACAATTATCTTGGATACGAAGACAGCAAAGACAACTATGTAGCTAGCTAACACTACACTAATCAAGTCGTTCAGTTGAGTGTGATAGTTACTACAGTGCTACGGTAGACGGTGAACGTTTGCTAGCTGGCTAGCTGCTGGGCAGATAGGAGGACGACGAAATACGATAATTACGCAATTATCTTTGATACAAAGACGGCTATGTAGCTAGCTAAGAAGAAATTGCTAAGATTAGACAAATCAAACCGTTGTACTATAATGAAATGTAATGAAAAGTTATACAACCTGCAGACCGAAGCAGACCGAAGCGCGGATGCGACCGCTCGCTCCAACCCGGAAGTACTTTTTAATTTAATTTTAATTTGGTAATCTCAACAGAGCTGTTTATCCTGACAATAAACTAACTCTAGCTAGGCTAGGGGTTAGGATTAGGGTTAAGGCTAAGGGTTAAGGTCAGGAGTTATGTTAAAGGGTTAAGGTTAGGGAAAGGGTTAGCTAACATTCTAGTAGTAGTTGCAAAGTAGCTCAAATGTAGTAACTATTTGCAAAGTTGCTAATAAGATAAAATGCTTAAATTGTCCGTGATGAGATTCGAATACGCAACGTTTGGGTTGCTAGACGTTCACGTTATAAGCCGACTAACTACCCTCCGTTAATTTTTGCCTTAAGTAACCTTCTTCTGTCTTATGTAACCATACCGAACATAATTTATCATACTAATTTGTGTGTCCCGGATTTACGTGTACTATGTTACGTCCAGTCTATGAGACCAGGCTGAGTTATTGTTACTTATTGTGTATTTATTCCTGGTGATTAATATTTTTTTGATTATTGAAAAAAAAATTCTCTCTGCATTGTTGGGAAGGGCCCATAAGAAAGCCTTTCACTGTTAGTATACACCTGTTGTGTACGAAGCATGTGACTAATTTAATTTAGTCTGAAATATCCTTTTTTCTTCCATGTAAGTAAAACGGCTTACGTAACTATCGGAGCACGAGGTGGATTCCATTACTTACAAATGTAAATACCATCGAATGCAGCAGGCTGATTCACATCATGACCCCCATCTGTAGTTACTCAGTACTACAGTAACCATACTCTATGAGTGAGTGACTTCACATTCATCATTCACTAGCTTGATCCCATGGTGCTGCGGTTGGCTTGAAGTCCGTGTCTTGGAGGGATTTACTTTTCATCTTGATTAATAGTGACAACAATACCATGCTTCACTCACGCACTCTCCTGGGCTATTTTTAGGTGCTGGGTAGTTAGCAACTCTTTGTGATGCCAAGAGACTGGAGAGATTTCTGTTGTGGTTCATGTTTTATGTTTTATGTCATGGGCATTGTTTTCATAGTGTGGAAACAGATATTTTTCTGTTGGACGTGGGTGGGGTTGACATTTCACTGCAATTATGGCTGTTGCCTTTTAAGGTGCATGCTCAAAACATTTGAATTCAAACTGAAGGTACAAATATTTGCCCACTGATTCATAGTATTAGAGGCCCCAAACAGGTAGTAAGTCTAAAGGGGAACGAGAGGCCCCAAACAGGTAGTAAGTGTAAAGGGGAACGAGAGGCCCCAAACAGGTAGTAAGTGTAAAGGGGAACGAGAGGCCCCAAACAGGTAGTAAGTGTAAAGGGGAACGAGAGGCCCCGGCTAAATCTGATATTTATTTACATTACTATATCAGTTTATTAAATTTACTATTAAATGGTATATTGAAAATACTTTTGCAACTTTATGCTTTTAGTGTCCTGCAAAGATGCTTTTGAACTCTGATGTCAATGGAAAATATATGTTTATGGAAAACACTGTGGTAAAAAAAAAAAAATTGTAATGAGCCGCTTGTCGTGAAACATGTACCGCTGTTGTTTGGGGAAAAAATGAGAGACAGTTAAAATGAACCTCAAGTCTTTGTTCATTCGAGCCCAACTGAAATGTAACCTGTCTTGGAGTGTCTGGGACTGCGGCTTCTTTCGTTTTTTTTGTTGCTCATGCTATTATTAGCTGTCGATAATAACTTTGTCCTTGGTTTGTTTTGAGCATGTCACCTAACCAGGAAAAACTCCGGGACCTAAACAATGACTTACATCCACTCTTTTTTGGGGGGGGGGGGGGTGTCACTAAAGGGAGACTTGTCTTTGGATCCAACTTCTGACACTAATATTATGCCTAGCTAGCTTTGGTGTGCAATGAATAAGCATTCATTCATTCAGCCATCTTTATTTGAAACTGGATGTTTTTGTGCCCCCAGGTGGCATCCATATTGTTTTCTATATCAATACAGGAAGGTCCCTTGGTTATATATTATATGTTATATTATACAGTATGTTATATTACAGGCAAAGACACCTTTTCCTTCAGTGACTAACATAAAAGGCAGAGTGTAAGTCATTGTTGTATAATATATTATATTAAAGGGGATAAAACAAACAAACTCTGGGCCCCAATTATTAGCATTAGCACTGATGTCACGATCTCTCTCTTTATCTCCCCCTCTCTCTCTGTTCTCTCTCCCCCCTCGCTCTTTCTCTCCCCTCTCTCTCTCTCTCTCTCTCTCTCTCTCTTTCTCTCCCCCTGTCTCTCTCCCCTCTCTCTTTCCCTTTCTGTCCTCTCTCTCCCTCCCTCTCTTTCCCTTTCTGTCCTCTCTCCTTTTCTCTCCTCTCTCTTCCCCTCTCTCTCTCTCCCCTCTCTCTCTTTCTCTCCCCTCTCTCGCTCTCTCTCTCTCTCTCTTTCTCTCCCCCTGTCTCTCCCCTCTCTCTTTCCCTTTCTGTCCTCTCTCTCTCCCTCCCTCTCTTTCCCTTTCTGTCCTTTCTCTCCTCTCTCTTCCCCTCTCTCTCTCCCCCCTTCTCTCTCTCTCTCTCTCTCCCTCTCTCGCTCTCTCTGCAGGGCTAAAGAAGGGGCGGTTCTGGATCACGCCCGACCCGTACCACAACGACGACAACATCCAGATTGGCCGTGAGGTTAAGATTTCATGCCAGGTGGAGGCCACGCCCCCAGAGGAGCTTCTGTTCAGCTGGCTGAAGAACGGACGGCCACTGCGCAGCTCAGAG
The DNA here is from genome assembly GCF_034236695.1 of Oncorhynchus nerka. Classification (NCBI taxonomy): domain Eukaryota; kingdom Metazoa; phylum Chordata; class Actinopteri; order Salmoniformes; family Salmonidae; genus Oncorhynchus; species Oncorhynchus nerka. Next base: position 75,019,267 of record NC_088413.1, read on the forward strand.
CGCATGGTCATCACCCACACTGACCCGGAAGTCCAGCCAGGCACCACCAACCTGGACATCATCGACCTCAAGTTCACCGACTTCGGCACCTACACCTGTGTGGCAGTGCTGAAGAACGGCGGCATCCCCGAGATCAGCATCGACGTCAATATCTCTTCGACCACAGGTGAGGAATGGCCTCTACTCCACTGTTGTCCTTCTAGTCTTTGTAATAGCTGTGTGGCACAGTGGACTGAAGTAACCTCTTTAACTACACAGAGCTAGGCAGGCCTTGTCACAAGTCTAAGTAGCATAAAGTAGGTACAGGAAGTCATTACATTTACAGGAAGTCATAGTTTAAAGGTCATAGGTTACAGGGATATGGTTATGAAGGATGAGATGATGGACTCCCCTACCCCTCTTCATATTCAGTACACTACATAACTACAGTACAGTATGTGTACTTTGATAGGAAGGATGGTACAGCAGAAGGATGGAGTTTCCAGTGAAGTCTACTTCATTCTAATGGGAATGTTTTCGGGCCAGATTGTTATTGGGATCGGTCCATTCAACCAGGCCTAAATCAGTCACTAATTGATGTGGATGTGCGGCTAACGTTTGTGGCGCGTTCCTACTTCCAAACCTAATGATTATTTACAGCCTGCTAGTCGAGGGTTATTTTCTCATAATTAGCTCCTTCCTCTGTATGTTGCCTTTAGTTTGTTGGCGTCCGAACTGATACGAAAGATATTTAGGTGTGTTTTTTTCTGATAATACTTTTGTAAAGCTAGTGCGGAACATCAAATGTTTCATGACGGGCTCCATTGGCATGATTATCCTCGTGTGGGAGGGAGGATTGGTAAATTGACAATGAAATGGAAGGGAGAACTTATAAACATGAAGGTGCTGGCCATTAGGATCATTGTGAGTAGCTACAACACATAAATACTGTAGTTGAGTCTATTTGCAGTGGGGAGCCTTTGTAGAACATGCTAATGTGACCAACCTGGAAATGCATACATGCACACACACACACACACACACACACACACACACACACACACACACACACACACACACACACACACACACACACACACACACACACACACACACACACACACACACACACACACACACACTTCCCTCTCTGGCAAAGGTCTCAGCTGATGTGTGTTCTTTTATTCCTTCCTTCCCTCTCTCTCCTTACCTCTCCTTCCCTCCCTCTCTCCTTCCCTTCCTCTCTCTCCTCTCTCTCCTTCCTTCACTCTCTCCCTCTCTCTCTCCTTCCCTCCCGCTCTCCTTCCCTTCCTCTCTCTCCTCTCTCTCCTTCCCTCTCCCTCTCCTTCACTCTCTCCCTCCTCTCTCCTTCCCTCTCCCTCTCCTTCACTCTCTCCCTCCTCTCTCCTTCCCTCTCCCTCTCCTTCACTCTCTCCCTCCTCTCTCCTTCCCTTTTCCTCTCCTTCCCTCTTCCTCTCCTTCTCTCCGTCCCTCCCTTCTCTCTCTCCTTCCCTCTCTCCCTCTCTCTCCTTCCTTCCCTCTCTCTCTCTCTCCTCTCTCTCCTCTCTCTCCGTCCCTCTCTCTCTCCTCCCCCTCTCTCTCCTCTCTCCTTCCCTCTCTCTCTCTTCTTCCCTCTCTCTGTCCTCCCTCTCTCTCTCCTCTCTCTCCTTCCCTCTCTCTCTCCTCCCTCTCTCTCTCCTTCCCTCTCTCTCTCCTCTCTCCTTCCCTCTCTCTCTCTTCTTCCCTCTCTCTCGCTTCTTCCCTCGCTCTCTCCTTCCCTCTCTCTCCTCCCCCCTCTCCTCCTCTCCTTCCCTCTCTCTCTTATTCCCTCTCCCTCTCTCCTTCCTTCTTATCTAGCCGTCTTGAGTGGTTAATCACATTCCCATTTTTAGTCCCTGTGTTTTGCCTTTATTGTCACGGCCTGTATATTATATCCAATGGAGCAGAGTAGCAACCTCCAACATGCATTACTAAAATCCATTTGGGCTAAGAGCAAAGTAAAGCCCGTCCAGAATGATTGGACCGGGTTGGGATGATGGTATATGCCTTTGGCAGAGAACCGCTGTGGTTGAGAGGAGGTGAAAGCTCAGGGGGGATAGCTACCCCTCCAAATGCACCAAATTAATGACCTGGCAATGCCCAGGAGACCTGTCTCTTCGCCTCTCTGCTCCGTGTTCGCTCACTCTACTACATATTTGTAGCTATTTTCTATTCATAGCTTTTTCTTTTTGTGTCGCACCAGACGATACATTCAAACAAGGATGTCACAGTCAAAGCACTGTTTGAGGTGGGGGGGACGGACGGGCGAGGAGGTGGTTCTGAGGATTGGATGGTCAGAATGCACAGCGCTCCCATCCTCCCACAGGGTGGTTGTGATGAAGAAAGTGGAGATCTGACTCCTACTCATTCTGTCTATCAACACCCTGATCTTGGTTAGAGAACTACAGGGTGTGCAGGCTTTGGTTCTTGCCCACCAGATTCAGCTAATCAAGGTCTAGGTGATTAATTGATTAGTTGAATCAGGTGTTAACGCTGGGTTGAAATAAAACCTAGCTCTCCCGTATCAGAGTTTGATAACCACTGCCATAAAGTAAAGTTGCGTAAAGTAACATCACGCTACATATCATATGATAAAGTAACATCCCTGAAAGTAATGTAAAGTTTCTCTCTCCCTTTCTCTCTCCGTTTCTCCCTCCCTTTCTCTCCCAGTTCCCCCGGAATTAACGGTGCCGCGGGACAAATCCCCCTTGGTGGTCCAGGAGGGTGACACAGTGGAACTCCAGTGCTTGGTCTCCGGGAAGCCTAAGCCCATCATCCTCTGGTCGAGGGCCGACAAAGAGGTGCCCATGCCCGACGGCGGCCTTCAGACAGAGAGCTACGACGGTGCATTGCGCATCGTGAATGTGTCCCGCGAGATGACGGGAACCTACCGCTGCGCCACCAGCCAGTACAACGGCTTCAACGTCAAGCCCCGGGAAGCACTGGTGGAGCTCACGGTGCAGTGTGAGTATTCTGGATGTACAGTGTTTTTACAGTACACTTCTGAGAAATGCAATTGGTTTGAACCACGGTTGGTTTACGTTGGTGCCGTGACCCAGATAGGTCTCTGTGAGCCAGATGGAACTCATCGTGCAATGTGAGTAATGGATGGATGTACTGTATTTTTGGACGACCATCCACTCCTGATAAATAGAACTGCTTCAAATTACAGTGGTTACATTGGTGCCGTGACCTGGATATGCCTCTGTAAGGAGGAGGGAGTCAGGAAAGGTGGGTAAACTGTGCAATATTCAAAATGATATATTTCAATTGTGACGTGCAATCTGATCGGCACTCATCAGGAATTGACTATACATACTTTTTAAGGGGTTTAAGTTAGATGTGTGGGGGGGTCACCTATGTTGCTATGGTATTTAATGTTCTTGACATACTGTATAGTAACGTGGCTGTAGATGAAGGACAATCCTAAGATCCAACACGTCCCATCGGTTAATCATTAAAAGTGTCAGAATGACATTTCTCCAGGTGGAAAGGTTCATGTAACATGGAGAGGTTAATGTAAAATGGAGAGGTTAATGTAACATTGAGAGGTTAATGTAACATTGAGAGGTTAATGTAACATGGAGAGGTTAATGTAACATGGAGAGGTTAATGTAACATTGAGAGGTTAATGTAACATGGAGAGGTTAATGTAACATGGAGAGGTTAATGTAACATGGAGAGGTTAATGTAACATGGAGAGGTTAATGTAACATGTTCAAAGAAACGGTTCAACACAACTTTAACTCAGTCACTAAAAATGTTATGGAAAAGGGTTGTGTGTCAGTGTTAATGACCATTAGCGGCCTACACTTTAGAGAAACGAGAGGCGTTTTGTAATCGCGTAATCCATTACGTTTATTAACCTTGTTGAACAGACAGCGGTGTCCATAATCCATTACGTTTATTAACCTTGTTGAACAGACAGTGGTGTCCATAATCCATTACGTTTATTAACCTTGTTGAACAGACAGTGGTGTCCATAATCCATTACGTTTATTAACCTTGTTGAACAGACAGTGGTGTCCATAATCCATTACGTTTATTAACCTTGTTGAACAGACAGTGGTGTCCATAATCCATTACGTTTATTAACCTTGTTGAACAGACAGTGGTGTCCATAATTATTGGCACCCTTGATAAAGATGAGTAATAAACAAATATATGTAGAAATACTGAAATATATTGTAGAATTTTTTTTAAACGTATATTTTATACTGATACAATTTCTCAGAGAAAGAGATTTTGTTTAACAAATCATTTTTGATAAACCTCAAAAAGATTGAGGTCGAAATAATTGGCAACCCTGTTCCCAGCACCCTACCGTTGGAAGGATAACGACCCTGAGCCTTTTTCTAATATGTTTTATCAGATTGGAGAACACATTGGGAGGGACCTTACACCATTATTCCCATACAGATTTTTCCAGATCCTTGATATCATTCAACTGTGCTAATGGACAGCCCTCTTCAATTCAAACCACAGGGTTTTAATGGGATTTAAGTCCGGAGACTGGCCATTGCAAAATGTGGATTTTGTGGTCAATTAACATTTTCTTTGTGGATTTGAAAGTGTGCTTGCTGTTATTGTCTTGCTGGAAGGTCCACTTTGCGGCCAAGTGTCAGCCTCCTGGAAAAGGCAACAAGGTTTTTGTCTAAAATGTCCTGCTACTTGATGAAGTCCCATGATGCCTTTGGCCCCAGGACCAGTGGAAGCAAAACAGCCCCATAACATCAAAAGATGCACCACTATATTCTACAGTTTGTATGAGGTTATTTTCTGAATGTGCTTCCGTTTTTTTTTCAACAAAGAAATACCCAGGGTAATTTGTCTCAAGAGACCCCCTTTTTTGGACAAGTTATGTTTTCAAAACTGTTATGTTTACATTAATTCAGATTTTTCCCAGGGATACACAACATCCTGAAATATATGTGGATATCTTTGTAAGATAGAATACTATTTTTCCCTTGATGTAGTGATGCTGAATGTAAAAAAAAAATTTAAAAAATGGCTCAACTTTAGCCGAAATCCTGGTTGCCTCTGCCAGGAGGCTGAAACTTGGTCACAAGTGGATCTTTTCCAGCAAGACAATAACCCCAAGCAAAATCCACAAAGAAATGGTTTATTGACCACAAAAATCAACGTTTTGCAATGGCCAATCTCCAGACTTGAACCCCATTACAACCCTGTGGTTTGAATTGAATAGAGCAGTCCATAAGCCGAAGAATATCAAGGGTCTGGAAGGATTCTCTATATAATTTTCAGATGTTTTGAGCATACAGTTCAGTATTTTTTTATTATATATTTTCATAGTCTTTTTTGCTCATCTTTATCACAGGTGTCAATAATGATGCATGCAACCCGAGGAAATTAGCTGGTGATATGGAGGAAGACAGCAGGGTAGCCTAGTGGTTAGAGCGTTGGACTAGTAACCGAAAGGTTGCAAGTTCGAATCCCCTGTCGTTCTGCCCCTGAACAGGCAGTTAACCCACTGTTCCTAGGCCGTCATTGAAATTAAGAATTTGTTCTTAACTGACTTGCCTAGTAAAATAAAGGTAAAATAAAATAAAAGACACTGTTAGAGGCCAAAGAGTCTTCAAGTGGCACCCTATTCCCTATGTAGTGCACTACTTTTGACCATAGTAGTGCAATATATAGGGAGTCATTTGGGACACAAACTATGAGAAACATCCATCTAATTAATAGTGTTTGTGCTATACTTAATATTGGAGAGGGAAGATGCCTTGGGCTGGGTTATTGAAATGCAGAGTTGTATCAAAGCACAAGGTGAGACTCAGATGCAGATGGTTGGAGTCTTACAATGTTTAATAATGCAAAAGGGGTTCGCAAGAGAATGGTCGTGGACAGGCAAAAAGGTGAAAACCAGATCAGAGTCCAGGAGGTACAGAGTGGTAGGCAGGCAGAATGGTCAGGCAGGCAGGTACAGAAACAGGCCAGGGTCAAAACCAGGAGGACTAGAAAAAGGAGAATAGCAAAGGGATTACAGGAAAAACACGCTGGTTGACTAAACAAACTGGCACAGAGAGGCAGGAAACACAGGGATAAATACACTGGGGAAAATAAGCGACACCTGGAGGTGGTGGAAACAATCACATAACAGGTGAAACAGATCAGGGCGTGACAAGTTGGTTGTCGCTTGGATTACCGCTTCTTTCAAAGGCCTGTGACCTTATATCTACATTTACATTTAAGTCATTTAGCAGACGCTCTTATCCAGAGCGACTTACAAATTGGTGCGTTCACCTTAAGACATCCAGTGGAACAGCCACTTTACAATAGTGCATCTAAATCTTTTAAGGGGGGTGAGAAGGATTACTTTATCCTATCCTAGGTATTCCTGAAAGAGGTGGGGTTTCAGGTGTCTCCGGAAGGTGGTGATTGACTCCGCTGTCCTGGCGTCGTGAGGGAGTTTGTTCCACCATTGGGGGGCCAGAGCAGCGAACAGTTTTGACTGGGCTGCGCGGGAACTGTACTTCCTCAGTGGTAGGGAGGCGAGCAGGCCAGAGGTGGATGAACACAGTGCCCTTGTTTGGGTGTAGGGCCTGATCAGAGCCTGGAGGTACTGAGGTGCCGTTCCCCTCACAGCTCCGTAGGCAAGCACCATGGTCTTGTAGCGGATGCGAGCTTCAACTGGAAGCCAGTGGAGAGAGCGGAGGAGCGGGGTGACGTGAGAGAACTTGGGAAGGTTGAACACCAGACGGGCTGCGGCGTTCTGGATGAGTTGTAGGGGTTTAATGGCACAGGCAGGGAGCCCAGCCAACAGCGAGTTGCAGTAATCCAGACGGGAGATGACAAGTGCCTGGATTAGGACCTGCGCCGCTTCCTGTGTGAGGCAGGGTCGTACTCTGCGGATGTTGTAGAGCATGAACCTACAAGAACGGGCCACCGCCTTGATGTTAGTTGAGAACGACAGGGTGTTGTCCAGGATCACGCCAAGGTTCTTAGCGCTCTGGGAGGAGGACACAATGGAGTTGTCAACCGTGATGGCGAGATCATGGAACGGGCAGTCCTTCCCCGGGAGGAAGAGCAGCTCCGTCTTGCCGAGGTTCAGCTTGAGGTGGTGATCCGTCATCCACACTGATATGTCTGCCAGACATGCAGAGATGCGATTCGCCACCTGGTCATCAGAAGGGGGAAAGGAGAAGATTAATTGTGTGTCGTCTGCATAGCAATGATAGGAGAGACCATGTGAGGTTATGACAGAGCCAAGTGACTTGGTGTATAGCGAGAATAGGAGAGGGCCTAGAACAGAGCCCTGGGGGACGCCAGTGGTGAGAGCGCGTGGTGAGGAGACAGATTCTCGCCACGCCACCTGGTAGGAGCGACCTGTCAGATAGGACGCAATCCAAGCGTGGGCCGCACCGGAGATGCCCAACTCGGAGAGGGTGGAGAGGAGGATCTGATGGTTCACAGTATCGAAGGCAGCCGATAGGTCTAGAAGGATGAGAGCAGAGGAGAGAGAGTTAGCTTTAGCAGTGCGGAGGGCCTCCGTGATACAGAGAAGAGCAGTCTCAGTTGAATGACTAGTCTTGAAACCTGACTGATTTGGATCAAGAAGGTCATTCTGAGAGAGATAGCGGGAGAGCTGGCCAAGGACGGCACGTTCAAGAGTTTTGGAGAGAAAAGAAAGAAGGGATACTGGTCTGTAGTTGTTGACATCGGAGGGATCGAGTGTAGGTTTTTTCAGAAGGGGTGCAACTCTCGCTCTCTTGAAGACAGAAGGGACGTAGCCAGCGGTCAGGGATGAGTTGATGAGCGAGGTGAGGTAAGGGAGAAGGTCTCCGGAAATGGTCTGGAGAAGAGAGGAGGGAATAGGGTCAAGCGGGCAGGTTGTTGGGCGGCCGGCCGTCACAAGACGCGATTTTTCATCTGGAGAGAGAGGGGAGAAAGAGGTCAGAGCACAGGGTAGGGCAGTGTGAGCAGAACCAGCGGTGTCGTTTGACTTAGCAAACGAGGATCGGATGTCGTCGACCTTCTTTTCAAAATGGTTGACGAAGTCATCTGCAGAGAGGGAGGAGGGGGGGAGGGGAGGAGGATTCAGGAGGGAGGAGAAGGTGGCAAAGAGCTTCCTAGGGTTAGAGGCAGATGCTTGGACTTTAGAGTGGTAGAAAGTGGCTTTAGCAGCAGAGACAGAAGAGGAAAATGTAGAGAGGAGGGAGTGAAAGGATGCCAGGTCCGCAGGGAGGCGAGTTTTCCTCCATTTCCGCTCGGCTGCCCGGAGCCCTGTTCTGTGAGCTCGCAATGAGTCGTCGAGCCACGGAGCAGGAGGGGAGGACCGAGCCGGCCTGGAGGATAGGGGACATAGAGAATCAAGGGATGCAGAAAGGGAGGAGAGGAGGGTTGAGGAGGCAGAATCAGGAGATAGGTTGGAGAAGGTTTGAGCAGAGGGAAGAGATGATAGGATGGAAGAGGAGAGAGTAGCGGGGGAGAGAGAGCGAAGATTGGGACGGCGCGATACCATCCGAGTAGTGGCAGTGTGGGAAGTGTTGGATGAGAGCAAGAGGGAAAAGGATACAAGGTAGTGGTCGGAGACTTGGAGGGGAGTTGCAGTGAGGTTAGTGGAAGAACAGCATCTAGTAAAGATGAGGTCGAGCGTATTGCCTGCCTTGTGAGTAGAGGGGGAAGGTGAGAGGGTGAGGTCAAAAGAGGAGAGGAGTGGAAAGAAGGAGGCAGAGAGGAATGAGTCAAAGGTAGACGTGGGGAGGTTAAAGTCGCCCAGAACTGTGAGAGGTGAGCCGTCCTCATGAAAGGAGCTTATCAAGGCATCAAGCTCATTGATGAACTCTCCGAGGGAACCTGGAGGGCGATAAATGATAAGGATGTTAAGCTTGAAAGGGCTGGTAACTGTGACAGCATGGAATTCAAAGGAGGCGATAGACAGATGGGTAAGGGGAGAAAGAGAGAATGACCACTTGGGAGAGATGAGGATCCCGGTGCCACCACCCCGCTGACCAGAAGCTCTCGGGGTGTGCGAGAACACGTGGGCGGACGAAGAGAGAGCAGTAGGAGTAGCAGTGTTATCTGTGGTGATCCATGTTTCCGTCAGTGCCAAGAAGTCGAGGGACTGGAGGGAGGCATAGGCTGAGATGAACTCTGCCTTGTTGGCCGAAGATCGGCAGTTCTAGAGGCTACCGGAGACCTGGAACTCCACGTGGGTCGTGCGCGCTGGGACCACCAGATTAGAGTGGCCGCGGCCACGCGGTGTGGAGTGTTTGTATGGTCTGTGCAGAGAGGAGAGAACAGGGATAGACAGACACATAGTTGACAGGCTACAGAAGAGGCTACGCTAATGCAAAGGAGATTGGAATGACAAATGGACTACACGTCTCGAATGTTCAGAAAGTTAAGCTTACGTAGCAGGAATCTTATTGACTAAAATAATTAAAATGATACAGTACTGCTGAAGTAGGCTAGCTGGCAGTGGCTGCGTTGTTGTTGTTCTATCTCTCTATAGTGCTGTTTCTTGTATTATGGTCTCTTGTTTCTTTAGAGGTTTCACTTTGTTGTCCTTTTTCTTTTCCTTTTTCTTCTGTCCTTATTTTGTCTTCCTTTCTTCTGTTAACTAGATATTTTTTGTTGTTATTCTTTGTAAGCTAGCTAGCTTCTTCCAGGAAGAATCTCTGACCTGATATACAGTACCAGTCATATTTACACACTTACTCATTCAAGGGTTTTTATTTTGTCACGAACCGGCTCGAAGTTCGTAACAAAAAGGGAGACAATGTGGAGATAAGGAAAAACAAAATATATTTATAAACCAAAGTAAACTAAATACAATTACCGTAACAGGGATGAGTGTAGTCAGTAATCGGTAGTGTAAGGGAGTGGTTGCATGCATAAATGTGATGATGAGGTGTGTTGAAAGGTGCCAACGCAAATAAACAAAACAACCTAAATCTATCATTGTGTCTGCATGGAGAGAGTCTCAATGAATGGGGAAGAGGTGCATTTATCCTGGGACACATCCGAGCCCAGGTGTTTGCCATTTCGCTGACGACCCTCCCGGCTCCGCCCACCGCTAGACAAATTGTGTTTAATATGGAGCTGTTGAAGGACCTGACCAAACAGATTAGAGGTCAAATTAGATCCTTGATCACTCTGAATGACCTTAGGGATTCCAAACAGTGAGATAAACCAAGTCAAAGCTTTTAGCACAGACTTAGTCGTGATAGACCGGAGAGGATAGGCAGCAGGAAACCTAGTGGTCTGACACATCACAGTGAACAAGTAACTACTACCCTTTCTAGAACGGGTCAAAGGACCCACACAGTCAATAATCAGATACTCAAAAAGGTTAGCTGAGTACAGGAACAAGAAACAGTGGTACCGGCTTAATAGTTTGATTAGGTTTACCAGTTAATTGACAGGTGTGACAAGTTTTGATGAACTCAGAAACATCCCTCTTTAACCGAGGCCAAAAGAAATGTCTTAATATGTGATTGTAGGTTTTCCTCACACCCATATGTCCAGCAATGTCATTGTGGGAAGTTGTCAACACCAACTCACGAAGCTTAACCTCACTATGGTATGGGGGACTATTGTCACCTACGGATGAAAAGCGTGTCAAAAGTAAACTGCCTTTTACTCAGGTCCAGTAGCTAGGATATGCATATAATTGGTTGATTTGGATAGAAACTGCTCTAAAGTTTCCAAAACTGTTCAAATAATGTCTGTGAGTATAACAGAACTGATATGGCAGGCGAAAACCTGAGTACAATCCATCCAGGAAGTGGGACATTTTTGATGTGGGTGCTTTTCTCTTGCCTGCCTATACAGTATGTCAATGGTTAGGACCTAGATTGCCGTTTCTATGGCTTCCACTAGATGTCAACAGTCTTTAGAAATTGTTTCAGGCTTGTGTTCTGAAAAATGAGGGAGTAAGACCACTGAGTCAGTGGATAGTGGGAAGTCCCCAGAGCTGTTTGCTGCGCACTGTTTGCGCGCCTTTCTTGTTTTTCTTTTATATTGACAAAGCTATTGTCCGGTTGAAATATTATCGATTATTATGACTAAAAACAACCTGAGGATTGATTTTAAACATAATTTTACATGTTTCTACGAATTTTACGTTGACCTGTTGTGACTGCCTTTGAGCCATTGGATTACTGAACAAAATGCGCCAACAAACGGAGGTATTTGGATATAAAGAGGGACTTTATCGAACAAATTGAACATTTATTGTGTAACTGGGAGTCTTGTGAGTGCAACCATACGAAGATCATCAAAGGTAAGTGATTAATTTTGTTGCTATTTGTGACTTTTATGACTAATCTACTTGGCTGGTAACTGTATGTAATGTTTTGTGTGCTGGGCGCTGTCCTCAGATAATCGCATGGTATGCTTTCGCCGTAAAGCCATTTTGAAATCTGACACCGCGGTTGGATTAACAAGAAGTTAATCTTTAAGCCGATTGCTAACACTTGTATGTTTTCTGAATTTTTATTATGAGTATTTCTGTTTTTGAATTTGGCGCTCTGCAATTTCACTGTATGTTGGCCAGGTGGGACGGTAGCGTCCCACACCCCCTAGAGAGGTTAACTGGTACAATAACCTGACTAATCTCCTCCCCCAGAAAACATCTACCATGAGACACCCACTTTCTCATCAGGTTTTAGCACGCTCCAAATCTTGTTTAAATTCCAATTCCTTTTCATACTTTACACAATCATGCTCTAGCTTCTCACGATCATGCTCTAGCTTCTCATGATTAAAAATGAAAATACATTTTTACTTGTCACATACACATGGTTAGCAGATGTTAATGCGAGTGTAGTGAAATGTTTGTGCTTCTAGTTCCAACCTTGCAGTAATATCTAACAATTTCACAACAACACACAAGTGTAAAGGAATGAATAAGAATATGTACATAAAAATATATGGATGAGCGATGCCGAACGGCATAGGCAAGATGCAGTAGATGGTATAGAGTACAGTATATACATATGAGATGAGTAATGTAGGGTATGTAAACATTATATAAAGAGGCATTGTTTAAAGTGGCTAGTGATACATTTATTACATCCAATTTTTAATTATTAAAGTGGCTAGAGATGAGTCAGTATGTTGGCAGCAGCCACTCAATGTTAATGATGGCTGTTTAACAGTCTGATGGCCTTGAGATAGAAGCTGTTTTTCAGTCTCTCGGTCCCAGCTTTGATGCACCTGTACTGACCCTGCCTTCTGGATGATAGCGGGGTGAACAGGCAGTGGCTCGGGTGGTTGTTGTCCTTGATGATCTTTTTAGTCTTCCTGTGACATCGGGTGCTGTAGGTGTCAGGAAGGGCAGGTAGTTTGCCCCCGGTAATGCTTTGTGCAGACCCCACCACCCTCTGGAGAGCCTTACGGTTGTGGGCGGAGCAGTTGCCGTACCAGGCGGGGATACAGCCCGACAGGATGCTCTCGATTGTGCATCTGTAGAAGTTTGTGAGTGTTTTTGGTGACATGCCGAATTTCTTCAGCCTCCTGAGGTTGAAGAGGCGCTGCTGCGCTTTCTTCACCACGCTGTCTGTGTGGGTGGACCATTTCAGTTTGTCCGTGATGAGTATGCCGAGGAACTTAAAACTTTCCACCTGTCCCGTCGATGTCCCGTCGATGTGGATAGGGGGCTGCTCCCTCTGCTGTTTCCTGAAGTCCACTATCATCTCATTTGTTTTGTTGACATGTGAGTGTGAGGTTATTTTCCTAACATCACACTCCGAGGGCCCTCACCTCCTTCCTGTAGGCCGTCTCGTCGTTGTTGGTAATCAAGCCGACCACTGTAGTGTCGTCTGCAAACTTGATGATTGAGTTGGAGGCGTGCATGGCCATGCAGTCATAGGTGAACAGGGAGTACAGGAGAGGGCTGAGAACATACCCTTGTGGGGCCCCAGTGTTGATGATCAGCGGGTGGAGATGTTGTTTCCTGTCCTCACCACCTGGGGGGCGGCCCGTCAGGAAGTCCAGGACCCAGTCGCACGGGGCGGGGTCAAGACCCAGGGTCTCAAGCTTGATGACGAGTTTGGAGGGTACTATGATGTTAAATGCTGAGCTGTAGTCGATGAACAGCATTCTTACATAGGTATTCCTCTTGTCCAGATGGGTTAGGGCAGTGTGCAGTGTGATTGCGATTGTGTTGTCTGTGGACCTATTGGGGTGGTAAGCAAATTGGAGTGGGTCTAGGGTGTCAGGTAGGGTGGAGGTGATATGGCCCTTGACTAGTCTCTCAAAGCACTTCATGATGACGGAAGTGAGTGCTACGGGGCGATAGTCATTTAGCTCAGTTACCTTAGCTTTCTTGGGAACCGGAACAATGGTGGCCCTCTTGAAGCATGTGGGAATAGCAGACTGGGATATTGTCCTCAAAGCGAACTAAGTTATTTAGTTTGTCTGGGAGCAAGACATCGTGGTTTGCGACAGGGCTGGTTTTCTTTTTATAGTCCGTGATTGACTGTAGACCCTGCCACATACCTCTCGTGTCTGAACCGTTGAATTGCGACTCTGCTTTGTCCCTATACTGACACTTTCCTTGTTTGATTGCCTTGTGGAGGGAATAGCTACACTATATTCGGTCATGTTTCCGGTCGCCTTGCCCTGATTAAAAGCGGTCGTTCGCGCTTTCAGTTTTGCGCGAAAGCTGCCATGGGGAAGGTTTTAATAGTCGCTGTGGGTACGACATCACCGATGCCCTTGCTAATAAACTCGCTCACCGGATCAGCGTATTCATCAATGTTATTGTCCGACGCTATGCGGAACATATCCCAGTCCACGTGATTGAAGAAATCTTGAAGCGTGGAATCCGATTGGTCGGACAGACCGAGAGCACGGGCGTTTCCTGTTTTAGTTTCTGTCTATAGGCTGGCAGCAACAAAATGGAGTCGTGGTCAGATTTTCCGAAAAGAGGACAGGGGAGGGCTTTGTATGCGTCGCGGAAGTTAGAATAACAATGATCCAGGGTTTTGCCAGCCTGGTTTTGCGCCTTCGATATGCTGATAAAATGCCCAGCGACATCCCCGAAACCTGAAGGATCTGGAGAAGGTCAGTATGGAGGAGTGGGCCAAAATCCCTGCTGCCGTATGTGCAAACCTGATCAAGAACTACAGGAAACGTATCATCTCTGTAATTGCAAACAAAGGTTTCTGTACCAAATATTAAGTTCTGCTTTTCTGATGTATCAAATACTTATGTCATGCAATAAAATGCAAATTAATTACTTAAAAATCATACAATATGATTTTCTGGATTTTTGTTTTAGATTCCGTCTCTCACAGTCGAAGTGTACCTATGATAAAAATGACAGACCTCTACATGCTTTATAAGTAGGAAAACCTGCAAAATCGGCAGTGTATCAAATACTTGTTCTCCCCACTGTATGTAGTTACATCTCTATGGGTGATACTCTAGTCTACCAGATCCACAATGGCTCCACTCATAGATTGAGTTTCACACTCAAGGGTGTTTGTGAACATCATGATGTGTGTGTGACTCACAGATGTTGTTTGTTGTTGCTAGCCAGTTTAACAGCTCTCCACTCATTATGTAACTCCCATGCAGCCATGTCCTTGAGCACGAGGGCTAAGGTTAATTCACTATAAATACAGCACGCCACTGAATGTGATGTTGCACAGAAGTGTGCCTGCTAGCCGTGGGGTCTGTACATTCTGTAGGGTTGTGCGTACAGCACGAGGATGTACCATGTTCTTTAGTAAGCACCAACATGTACTTGCATTTGTAGACCTATTTTTCTGTTCTCTATTGAAACCTCTTTCCGCTCTCTAATAAAACCCTCTTTCTGCTCTCTAATAAAACCCTCTTTCTGCTCTCTAATAAAACCCTCTTTCTGCTCTCTAATAAACCCCTCTTTCTGCTCTAATTGAACCTCTTTCTGCTCTTTAATAAAACCCTCTTGCTGCTCTTCAATAAAAGCCTCTTTCTGCTCTTTAATAAAAGCCTCTTTCTGCTCTCTAATGAAACCCTCTTACTGCTCTCTAATTAAACCTATATGTGCTCTGTGCTGAAACCCTCTTTCTGCTCTCTAATAAACCCTATTTCTGCTCTCTAATAAGCCCTCTTTCTGCTCTAATAAAACCCTCTTTCTGCTCTAATTGAACCGCTTTCTGCTCTCTAATAAAACCTCTTTCTGCATTAATGAAACCTCTTTCTGCTCTCTAATAAAATCTATTTCTGCTCTCTAATAAAACCTCTTTCTGCTCTAATTGAACCTCTTTCTGGTCTCTAATAAATCCTTATTTCTGCTCTCCAATAATACTTAATTATGCTCTCCATTAAAACCTATGTTTGTGCTCCAATGAAACCTCTTTCTGCTCTCTAATGAAACCTCTTTCTGCTCTCCAATGAAACCTCTTTCTGCTCTCTAATAAAACCTTGTTCTGCTCTCTAATGAAACCTCTTTCTGCTCACTAATGAAACCCTCTTTCTGCGCTCTAATGAAACCTCTTTCTGCTCACTAATGAAACCCTCTTTCTGCTCTAATAAAACCCTCTTTCTGCTCTAATTGAACCGCTTTCTGCTCTCTAATAAAACCTCTTTCTGCATTAATGAAACCTCTTTCTGCTCTCTAATAAAATCTATTTCTGCTCTCTAATAAAACCTCTTTCTGCTCTAATTGAACCTCTTTCTGGTCTCTAATAAATCCTTATTTCTGCTCTCCAATAATACTTAATTATGCTCTCCATTAAAACCTATGTTTGTGCTCCAATGAAACCTCTTTCTGCTCTCTAATGAAACCTCTTTCTGCTCTCCAATGAAACCTCTTTCTGCTCTCTAATAAAACCTTGTTCTGCTCTCTAATGAAACCTCTTTCTGCTCACTAATGAAACCCTCTTTCTGCGCTCTAATGAAACCTCTTTCTGCTCACTAATGAAACCCTCTTTCTGCGCTCTAATGAAACCTCTTTCTGCTCTAATGAAACCACCTTTCTGCGCTCTAATTAAACTTATTTATGCTCTCTTTTGAAACCTCTTTATGCTCTCTAATAAACCTCTTTCTGCTCTCTAATCGAACCTCTTTCTGCTCTCTATTAAAACCTCTCTTCGCTCTAATGAAACCTCTTTCTGCGCTCCAATTAAACCTCTTTCTGTTCTCTAATAAACCCTCTTTCTGCTCTCTAAGGAAACGTCTTTCTGCTCTCTAATTAAACCTCTTTCTGCGCTCTAATAAAACGTCTTTCTGCTCTCTAATAAACATTGTCAGAGAGAATCCTGTTCTTGCCATGTCATGGACATGATAAATGAGGACATTCATATTCAATGATTGAGGGCTTGGTCACGACCGACAGTCCTATGTGGAAACTGAATTTTCTTTATCAATCGATTTAGTCTTTTTAACCTGTTTAGTTTTTTTGCTAAATAGCACCAATAGCACCGGGGCTGTGTGTGGCTCTGGTAGAAGTAGTGCACTATATAGGGAATAGGGTGCCATTGGTGACGAATTCAAATCACATTTTATTTGTCACATGTTTAGCAGCTGTTATTGCGGGTGTAGTGAAATGCTTGTTTCTAACTCCAACAGTGCAGTAATATATAACAAGTAATATCTAACAATTTCACAACAATACACACAAATCTAAAGTAAAGGAATCAAATTAAAAATATATAAATATTTCTTTCATGGTTTGCTAGTCTGGGTTTGTTGCCTTTTTATTTATTTTAATATTTTCAATGATGTGTTCAAATGAGTCCCAGCTCTCAAAAAATATAAACTCTCAGAGAACATGTCATTGTCAGGTATGCGTAAATGATTGTAAAGGAGTCAGGTGCAGGAGAGCAAATATGGTGTAGCCAACGGAGCCTTTTATTTTGGCGAACCAAAAACACACGGCAAAGTGAACACGAAATAACAATACGCGTTAACATAACCCAGCGCAACAGACTAACGTGCGCAATACATGAAACAGAATAAACAATACCACACAAAGACATGGGGGAAACAGAGGATTAAATACACAACACATAATGAGGGAAATGAGAACCAGGTGTGTGGAAAAACAAGACAAAACAAATGGAAAATGAAAAATGGAACGGCGATGGCTCGAAGACCAGCGACGTCGACCGCCGAGCACCCCCCGAACAAATCCACAGCCAATCATTTCTTTACTTGGCGGCAAAGAAAGTCTAAATTATTAAATTAATTACTATTATTAATTATTTCATACCTGTACAGCTGTTCAAAACAACAATTAAATGTAGCTGAAGTTATGACGGATTCAATTGTAAAACGTAATATGGTGTTACTGTAGTGAGAAACTGTGCGTGACAGATATCTATAAGCCAAATGTTTGTGTCCAACTCAGCCTCTGGTCTGGAGGCAACGATCACATACTTTTTTTCCAGTCTGTCCTGTAGGGTAACGTCTTCAGTCTGTCTCGTAGGGTAACGTCTTCAGTCTGTCCTGTAGGGTAACGTCTTCAGTCTGTCCTGTAGGGTAATGTCTTCAGTCTGGCCTGTAGGGTAATGTCTTCAGCCTGGCCTGTAGGATAATGTATTCAGTCTGGCCTGTAGCGTAACGTCTTCAGCCTGTCCTGTAGGATAACTTCTTCAGCCTGTCCTGTAGGGTAACGTCTTCAGCCTGTCTTGTAGGGTAACGTCTTTAGCCTGTCCTGTAGGGTAACGTCTTCAGTCTGTCCTGTAGGGTAATGTCTTCAGTCTGGCCTGTAGGGTAATGTATTCAGCCTGGCCTGTAGGATAATGTCTTCAGTCTGGCCTGTAGGGTAACGTCTTCAGCCTGTCCTGTAGGATAACGTCTGCAGCCTGTCCTGTAGGGTAATGTCTTCAGTCTGTCCTGTAGGGTAACGTCTTCAGCCTGTCCTGTAGGATAACGTCTTCAGCCTGTCCTGTAGGGTAACGTCTTCAGCCTGTCTTGTAGGGTAACGTCTTTAGCCTGTCCTGTAGGGTAATGTCTTCAGTCTGTCCTGTAGGGTAACGTCTTCAGCCTGTCCTGTAGGATAACGTCTGCAGCCTGTCCTGTAGGGTAATGTCTTCAGTCTGCATTGTAGGGTAACGTCTTCAGCCTGTCCTGTAGGATAACGTCTTCAGCCTGTCCTGTAGGGTAACGTCTTCAGCCTGTCTTGTAGGGTAACGTCTTTAGCCTGTCCTGTAGGGTAATGTCTTCAGTCTGTCCTGTAGGGTAACGTCTTCAGTCTGTCTCGTAGGGTAACGTCTTCAGCCTGTCCTGTAGGGTAACGTCTTCAGCCTGTCTTGTAGGGTAACGTCTTTAGCCTGTCCTGTAGGATAATGTCTTCAGTCTGGCCTGTAGGGTAACGTCTTCAGCCTGTCCTGTAGGATAACGTCTGCAGCCTGTCCTGTAGGGTAATGTCTTCAGTCTGCATTGTAGGGTAACGTCTTCAGCCTGTCCTGTAGGATAACGTCTTCAGCCTGTCCTGTAGGGTAACGTCTTCAGCCTGTCTTGTAGGGTAACGTCTTTAGCCTGTCCTGTAGGGTAATGTCTTCAGTCTGTCCTGTAGGGTAACGTCTTCAGTCTGTCTCGTAGGGTAATGTCTTCAGCCTTTCCTGTAGGGTAATGTCTTCAGACTGTCCTGTAGGGTAACGTCTTCAGTCTGTCCTGTAGGGTAAAGTCTTCAGTCTGTCTCGTAGGGTAATGTCTTCAGTCTGTCCTCTAGGGTAACGCCTTCAGTTTGTCCTGTAGGGTAATGTCTTCAGACTGTCCTGTAGGGTAATGTCTTCAGTCTGCATTGTAGGGTAACGTCTTCAGTCTGTCTCGTAGGGTAATGTCTTCAGTCTGTCCTGTAGGGTGACGTCTTCTGTCTGTCTCGTAGGGTAATGTCTTCAGCCTTTCCTGTAGGGTAATGTCTTCAGTCTGTCCTTTAGGGTAACGTCTTCAGTCTGTCTCGTAGGGTAACGTCTTCAGTCTGTCTCGTAGGGTAACGTCTTCAGTCTGTCTCGTAGGGTAACGTCTTCAGTCTGTCTCGTAGGGTAACGTCTTCAGTCTGTCTCGTAGGGTAACGTCTTCAGTCCGTCCTGTAGGGTAACGTCTTCAGTCTGTCTCGTAGGGTTACGTCTTCAGTCTGTCCTGTAGTGTAATATCTTCCGTCTGTCCCGTGGGGTATCGTCTCCGGCGTGTCCCGTGGGGTATCGTCTCCGGCGTGTCCCGTGGGGTATCGTCTTCGGCGTGTCCCGTGGGGTATCGTCTTCGGCGTGTCCCGTGGGGTAACGTCTTCGGCGTGTCCCGTGGGGTAATGTCTTCGGCGTGTCCCGTGGGGTAACGTCTTCGGCGAGTCCCGTGGGGTATCGTCTTCGGCGTGTCCCGTGGGGTAACGTCTTCGGCGTGTCCCGTGGGGTATCGTCTTCAGCGTGTCCCGTGGGGTAACGTCTTCGGCGTGTCCCGTGGGGTAACGTCTTCAGCGTGTCCCGTGGGGTAACGTCTTCGGCGTGTCCCGTGGGGTATCGTCTTCGGCGTGTCCCGTGGGGTATCTTCTTCGGCGTGTCCCGTGGGGTATCGTCTTCGGCGTGTCCCGTGGGGTATCGTCTTCGGCGTGTCCCGTGGGGTAACGTCTTCGGCGTGTCCCGTGGGGTATCGTCTTCGGCGTGTCCCGTGGGGTAACGTCTTCGGCCTGTCCCGTAGGGTTACATCTTCAGCAGCCAGCTCTAGGCTGTATGTTGTTCCCTCTTCCCTAGAAGAGGCACCGGGGCTGTGTGTGTGTTACATGTGTGCCTGTGTGTCTGCTTGCCTGCCTGCGGGTGTGCGTGCCTGTGTTTAGGAGATGCCTGTTAGTGATGACTCATACAACATCTCTCTATATGTGCATGTCATGTATCCTCCATTTCACAAATCCGTCCTCCTCCTCTTCCTCCTCTTCCTGCAGAGATTGTGATTACAGGGAAGGGAACTAGGGCAGGGAAGAGAGAAGGGTAGCTAGGAAGATAATCCCTGGCACAGGACTCATTACTGGCTGTAGGTCTGGGCACCCGTGTATGCTACTGGATAATGTGGACTTATATCTGTGACAGCTGAGTAGTCTCTTGCAGCAGAGGTAGCAGAGTTTGTGGGGGATTGAGAGGAGAGATGACAGAGGAGAGAGAGAGAGAGAGAGATACACATGAGAGAGGGAGATACGAGGGAGAGATACGAGAGAAAGAAACAGAGCAGAGTGAAAGAGAGAGAGATACGAGAGAGATGCGAGAGAGGGAGAGAGATTTCCCTAGGCTTTAAGCCTCCAGATCAGCATTACTCTGTTATATTGGTAATGAAAATAGCTCTCTCTCTCCCTCTTTTCTATCTCTTTCCATCTCTCTCTCTCTCTCTCTCCCACTTCCGCCCCACGTCACACTCTACCCAAAGTGAAGCCATTAAGACCTGGGGGCCATCTGTTAAGGCAGCCCCTTGTATTTAGCCCTAGCGTAAGTGCATGCATGTTTTTAATAAATTCCTCTGTCGTAACTGTGTAATCTTTATTACCACTCTGTTCTACATGTCAGGGCCACCGGAGACCAGCTAGTACATGTATTTCAGCAAAGTGCTTTGCCTTGCTTGTATGCTTAGGCTAGCGATGAACGGCTGCAACAATAGCACTCAGTTTTAATTGTGTTTTAATATGCATAGAAGCCATTGTGATGGCTGTTCTTGAAGACAAAATAAGACAAAAGACCTGGGCTAACTTTGGATACTTGGAAGAGGATCTCGGGTTGACTCCACTGCAACTTCTCAGAAAGCCCCAGAAGGATTTACATCTCACTTTAAAAGCCTACCCCAGTGAAACTATTGATGTAGAATACTGTGCAGCTCTGATTTGGAGACTTCAATTTAGTTCAATGGCACTGTACAATGTCCATCTGAAATATTTCAGGCTTTAGTTCACCAGAAATACCGGAACGGTATCTAATGATCATTCACTGATATGTACCTGACTGACTATGACTTCACACTGCATCGATGCCACCATAAAGATAACCATTGGTCAGTTTCTATGGAAGACCAGGTGTATTAGGAATCATTCACTGATATGTACCTGACTGACTATGACTTCACACTGCATCTATGCCACCATAAAGATAACCATTGGTCAGTTTCTATGGAAGACCAGGTGTATTAGGAATCATTCACTGATATGTACCTGACGAAAACGGGGACCGGCAAACAATGTAGAGACCACAGCACCGTCACCCAGGTAATCAAAAGCTCTCAGGTAATGTACTTGAACCCGGTTAACTCCCGTCTCACCATAACAGTATGGGTGCTGCAACAGCAGCCAGTCTGTCTCCAGACCTTTTCCCTCCAAGGGTTAATCTACTTCATTGGCCAGGCATGTTTCAGCAAAGTGCTGGATCAACAGCCGGTCTCCCGAGCCGTTGAGTCGGATCACAGAGGGCCTGGTTGGCTTTTGTCGGAGGATCTCAACTTAAATCAGACGTGTGCGCTGGCCAAAGGGGGTTACACTCCGCTGACTGGAAACTTGTCACCTTTTCAATCCACTTTGAGTTTTTCGCGGGCAGGAACAGTAACAGGGAAAGGGAGATGACGTCATTTGCTCTAGAGCACTGTTCTTAGGAACAGCACAGTCATTCAGTGTCTGGTTCTTAAATCACAGACGTGCCACAGACTGGAGAGAAACAGGCTGTTAGCACTGTGATTGTGCTTTGCAGACCCGGGTTTCCAGCGCACAATGACTGTGTTAGCCTGCGAGCCAAAGCCCCGTCATTGCAAAGAAATGTCTTACAATTGTACAGTTGTAAGACATTTATGTTGCAACCTCGGACAACATTTGCTCGGGGAGCCCAATTCCCCCATTCAACAACTGGCGAAATCCCCTCACAATGATCTCAAACTGTATTCCTAATACACAATGAAATTGAACACAGACTAACCCTTGCTAATCAGGAAACATTTGGGTATGTTATGGTGGACTGTCATTACAATTTCGTCACTGGAACCTGGTAAAATGATGTTTGTAGTGTAGCTCTAGTCCTTGAATGGCTCTGAATTCACTGTCAGCATGCAGTCAAGTGCTCTCAAATCAAATCCAGATGTCGACAGTAGATGGGGGTTGTATTCATAACATTGCTAAGTTAGCTAGCTAACATACATTTTGAGAAAACAAGTTATATTAAGTGGCTAGCTAGCGTTAGCAACGTTTGGTGGTCAATGAGACCGAGAGCTATCTAACCATCTGAGCTAGCAAACAATGTAAGAAAGGTATAATTTCAGATTCGAAAAATGCTTAATCAACATATTTCTGAAAATGCTGTTTTTGCCATAGCCCTCACTGGCTTTCATGCGATTTAAACGTGAGCTTGTCCGAGGGGTTGCTCAACGAAAGTTGTTATCCATTGGGGCCGGGTTTAGTGAAGGGTCAATTGAAAGGGAACAGTTTTGAGATTATGGGGAAATTATTAACAACAGTTCATCTGACACAAGACTTACCCTGTCTATTGTCAACATGACTAGCTAAGTTATAAAATACGATATTACAGGGTTAGGCTTTTACAATGCAATTCATGGAAACAGATCATTTTGTTGCACATAGAAATGAGTCATGAGTGCATTAAGGTGTGTTTCTTTGCAATAGACAAACAGGCTCAATCTGTTCAGAACAACCCAGGGTATCTGTCACGTTGGTATAAAGGGATCAGGAGACAGGTGCAGGAATGCGTAATAGTTTTTTTTTATTGACCCAAATTACAGCGCGCCATGTAAAGGCACGGGAACGAAGACCAAACAAACACGTATACAAAACACAGGGTTGAAACCCAAACAAAAGAGGGAGGAGTACCTCGAATAAACACACCGGGACGAAACCCGTAATCATCTGCACCCTACAAGCCAAAACACAGCACAGGTACTCACACGACCAACGGACATTGGAACAATAATCGACGGAGCAATGGAAACCAAAGGGCACATTTATACAATTACAATTAGCCGGAATGGGGACCAGGTGTGCGTAATGACACAGTTCCGGAGCGATCCGTGCCTCCCCCCCCCAGCGGGACGACACCAACCCTGAGGACGATCACAAGAACACAGTGCAGGTCGATCAGGACCTGATGCAGCTGCTGAAGTTGTATCATCGTCAGACGGACCGGTTGTGGCGGCATCGAACGGGCCAGTTGTGGCAGCATCGGACAGACCAGTTGTGGCAGCATCGGACAGACCAGTTGTGGCAGCATCGGACAGACCAGTTGTGGCAGCATCGGACAGACCAGTTGTGGCAGCATCGGACAGACCAGTTGTGGCAGCATCGGACAGACCAGTTGTGGCAGCATCGGACGGGCCAGTTGTGGCGGCATCGGACGGGCCAGTTGTGGCAGCATCGGACAGACCAGTTGTGGCGGCATCGGACGGGCCAGTTGTGGCGGCATCGGACGGGCCAGTTGTGGCGGCATCGGACGGGCCAGTTGTGGCGGCATCGAACAGGCCAGTTGCTGAAGTTGCGACAGAGTCGTTAGACGGCCATTCCCGCTGTCTCCCTTAATGGTTGATTATTCTGTCACGTTGGTATAAAGGTATCAGGAGACAGGAGGCACAAGAATGCGTAATAGGGTTTGTTATTTTCTCAAATTACAGCGTGCCTTGTAAAGGCACGGGGACGAAGACCAAACAAGTATAAAAAAACACAGGGTTGAAACCCAAACAAAAGAGCGAGGAGTACCTCGAATAAACACACCGGGGCGAGACCCGTAACAAATCAAATCAAATGTTATTTGTCACATACACATGGTTAGCAGATGTTAATGCGAGTGTAGCGAAATGCTTGTGCTTCTAGTTCCGACAATGCAGTAATAACCAACAAGTAATCTAACTAACAATTCCAAAACTACTGTCTTATACACACAAGTGTAAGGGGATAAAGAATATGTACATAAAGATATATGAATGAGTGGTGGTACAGAGCGGCATACGCAAGATGCAGTAGATGGTATCGAGTACAGTATATACATATGAGATGAGTATGTAAACAAAGTGGCATAGTTAAAGTGGCTAGTGATACATGTATTACATAAAGATGCAGTAGATGGTATAGAGTACAGTATATACGTATACATATGAGATGAATAATGTAGGGTATGTAAACATTATATTAGGTAGCATTGTTTAAAGTGGCTAGTGATATATTTTACATAATTTCCTATCAATTCCCATTATTAAAGTGGCTGGAGTTGAGTCAGTGTGTTGGCAGCAGCCTCTCAATGTTAGTGGTGGCTGTTTAACAGTCTGATGGCCTTGAGATAGAAGCTGTTTTTCAGTCTCTCGGTCCCAGCTTTGATGCACCTGTACTGACCTCGCCTTCTGGATGATAGCGGGGTGAACAGGCAGTGGCTCGGGTGGTTGTTGTCCTTGATGATCTTTATGGCCTTCCTGTAACATCGGGTGGTGTAGGTGTCCTGGAGGGCAGGTAGTTTGCCCCCGGTGATGCGTTGTGCAGACCTCACTACCCTCTGGAGAGCCTTACGGTTGTGGGCGGAGCAGTTGCCGTACCAGGCGGTGATACAGCCCGCCAGGATGCTCTTGATTGTGCATCTGTAGAAGTTTGTGAGTGCTTTTGGTGACAAGCCAAATTTCTTCAGCCTCCTGAGGTTGAAGAGGCGCTGCTGCACCTTCTTCACGATGCTGTCTGTGTGGGTGGACCAATTCAGTTTGTCTGTGATGTGTATGCCGAGGAACTTAAAACTTGCTACCCTCTCCACTACTGTTCCATCGATGTGGATAGGGGGGTGTTCCCTCTGCTGTTTCCTGAAGTCCACAATCATCTCCTTAGTTTTGTTGACGTTTAGTGTGAGGTTATTTTCCTGACACCACACTCCGAGGGCCCTCACCTCCTCACTGTAGGCCGTCTCGTCGTTGTTGGTAATCAAGCCTACCACTGTTGTGTCGTCCGCAAACTTGATGATTGAGTTGGAGGCGTGCGTGGCCACGCAGTCGTGGGTGAACAGGGAGTACAGGAGAGGGCCCTTGTGGGGCCTCAGTGTTGAGGATCAGTAGGGTGGAGATGTTGTTGCCTACCCTCACCACCTGGGGGCGGCCCGTCAGGAAGTCCAGTACCCAGTTGCACAGGGCGGGGTCGAGACCCAGGGTCTTGATGACGAGCTTGGAGGGTACTATGGTGTTAAATGCCGAGCTGTAGTCGATGAACAGCATTCTCACATAGGTATTCCTCTTGTCCAGATGGGTTAGGGCAGTGTGCAGTGTGGTTGAGATTGCATCGTCTGTGGACCTATTTGGGCGGTAAGCAAATTGGAGTGGGTCTAGGGTGTCAGGTAGGATGGAGGTGATATGGTCCTTGACTAGTCTCTCAAAGCACTTCATGATGACGGAAGTGAGTGCCACGGGGCGGTAGTCGTTTAGCTCAGTTACCTTAGCTTTCTTGGGAACAGGAACAATGGTGGCCCTCTTGAAGCATGTGGGAACAGCAGACTGGGATAGGGATTGATTGAATATGTCCGTAAACACACCAGCCAGCTGGTTTGCGCATGCCCTGAGGGCGCGGCTGGGGATGCCGTCTGGGCCTGCAGCCTTGCGTTTAAATGTTTTACTCACCTCGGCTGCAGTGAAGGAGAGGCTGCATGTTTTGGTTGCAGGCCGTGTCAGTGGCACTGTATTGTCCTCAAAGCGGGCAAAAAAGTTATTTAGTCTGCCTGGGAGCAAGACATCCTGGTCCGTGACGGGGCTGGTTTTCATTTTGTAATCTGTGATTGACTGTAGACCCAGCCACATACCTCTTGTGTCTGAGCCGTTGAATTGAGATTCTACTTTGTCTCTATACTGACGCTTAGCTTGTTTGATTGCCTTGCGGAGGGAATAGCTACACTGTTTGTATTCGGTCATATTTCCGGTCACCTTGCCCTGATTAAAAGCAGTGGTTCGCGCATTCAGTTTCACGCGAATGCTGCCATCAATCCACGGTTTCTGGTTTGGGAATGTTTTAATCGTTGCTATGGGAACGACATCTTCAACGCACGTTCTAATGAACTCGCACACCGAATCAGCGTATTCGTCAATGTTGTTGTCTGACGCAATACGAAACATATCCCAGTCCACGTGATGGAAGCAGTCTTGGAGTGTGGAATCAGATTGGTCGGACCAGCGTTGAACAGACCTCAGCGTGGGAGCTTCTTGTTTTAGTTTCTGTCTGTAGGCAGGGATCAACAAAATGGAGTCGTGGTCAGCTTTTCCGAAAGGAGGGCGGGGCAGGGCCTTATATGCGTCGCGGAAGTTAGAATAGCAGTGATCCAAGGTTTTGCCAGCGCTGGTTGCGCAATCGATATGCTGATACAATTTAGGGAGTCTTGTTTTCAGATTAGCCTTGTTAAAATCCCCAGCTACAATGAATGCAGCCTCAGGATGTATGGATTCCAGTTTGCAAAGAGTCAAATAAAGTTCGTTCAGAGCCATCGATGTGTCTGCTTGGGGGGGAATATATACGGCTGTGATTATAATCGAAGAGAATTCCCTTGGTAGATAATGCGGTCGACATTTGATTGTGAAGAATTCTAAATCAGGTGAACAGAAGGACTTGAGTTCCTGTATGCTTTTGTGACCACACCACGTCTCGTTAGCCATAAGGCATACGCCCCCGCCCCTCTTCTTACCAGAAAGATGTTTGTTTCTGTCTGCGCGATGCGTGGAGAAACCAGCTGGCTGCACCGACTCCGATAGCGTCTCTCCAGTGAGCCATGTTTCCGTGAAGCAAAGAACGTTACAGTCTCTGATGTCCCTCTGGAATGCTACCCTTGCTCGGATTTCATCAACCTTGTTGTCAAGAGACTGGACATTGGCGAGAAGTATACTAGGGAGTGGTGCACGATGAGCCCGTCTCCGGAGTCTGACCAGAAGACCGCTACGTTTCCCTCTTTTATGAAGTCGTTTTTTTGGGTCGCCGGCTGGGATCCATTCCGTGTTCTTGGGTGAAAGGCAGAACACAGGATCCGCTTCGCGAAAGTCATATTCTTGGTCGTACTGATGGTGAGTTGACGCTGCTCTTATATTCAGTACAGACACGCACACATTGATACCACACCTAAATGAGACCCGTAACAGACACGCACACAATGATACCACACTGGATGAGACCCGTAACAGACACGCACACAATGATACCACACTGGATGAGACCCGTAACAGACACGCACACAATGATACCACACTGGATGAGACCTGTAACAGACACGCACACAATGATACCACACCTAATGAGACCCGTAACAGACACGCACACAATGATACCACACCGGATGAGACCCGTAACAGACACGCACACAATGATAGCACACCGGATGAGACCCGTAACAGACACGCACACAATGATACCACACCTAATGAGACCCGTAACAGACACGCACACAATGATACCACACTGGATGAGACCCGTAACAGACACGCACACAATGATACCACACTGGATGAGACCCGTAACAGACACGCACACAATGATACCACACTGGATGAGACCCGTAACAGACACGCACACAATGATACCACACTGGATGAGACCCGTAACAGACACGCACACAATGATACCACACTGGATGAGACCCGTAACAGACACGCACACAATGATACCACACCTAAATGAGACCCGTAACAGACACGCACACAATGATACCACACTGGATGAGACCCGTAACAGACACGCACACAATGATACCACACTGGATGAGACCTGTAACAGACACGCACACAATGATACCACACCTAATGAGACCTGTAACAGACACGCACACAATGATACCACACCGGATGAGACCCGTAACAGACACGCACACAATGATACCACACTGGATGAGACCCGTAACACACACGCACATAATGATACCACACTGGATGAGACCCGTAACAGACACGCACACAATGATACCACACTGGATGAGACCCGTAACACACACGCACATAATGATACCACACTGGATGAGACCCCTAACACACACGCACATAATGATACCACACTGGATGAGACCCGTAACACACGCACATAATGATACCACACTGGATGAGACCCGTAACACACACGCACATAATGATACCACACTGGATGAGACCCGTAACACACACGCACTTAATGATACCACACCGGAT
This sequence comes from Oncorhynchus nerka, assembly GCF_034236695.1. Lineage (NCBI taxonomy): Eukaryota > Metazoa > Chordata > Actinopteri > Salmoniformes > Salmonidae > Oncorhynchus > Oncorhynchus nerka. The sequence continues at coordinate 75,047,326 of NC_088413.1, forward strand.
GAGACCCGTAACAGACACGCACACAATGATACCACACTGGATGAGACCCGTAACAGACACGCACACAATGATACCACACCTAAATGAGACCCGTAACAGACACGCACACAATGATACCACACTGGATGAGACCCGTAACAGACACGCACACAATGATACCACACTGGATGAGACCCGTAACAGACACACACACAATGATACCACACTGGATGAGACCCGTAACAGACACGTACACAATGATACCACACTGGATGAGACCCGTAACAGACACGCACACAATGATACCACACTGGATGAGACCCGTAACAGACACACACACAATGATACCACACTGGATGAGACCCGTAACAGACACGCACACAATGATACCACACTGGATGAGACCCGTAACAGACACACACACAATGATACCACACTGGATGAGACCCGTAACAGACACGCACACAATGATACCACACTGGATGAGACCCGTAACAGACACACACACAATGATACCACACTGGATGAGACCCGTAGTCATCTGTGCGCGATACAAGCAGTACGAAAGCCAAAGCAACAAAGCATAGGTACTCACACGACTAACGGACATTGGAACAGTAACCGACGAAATGGAGAACAGAGGGCACATTTATACGATACACCATCAGTGGGAATGGGGACCAGGTGTGCGTAATGACATAACTCCCGGAAGGATCCGTGACAGTAGGACACTATGTCATCTTGTAACTGAATATCAAACATAGTGATTGTAAAAGCTGACACATAAATATGAGTTTTATGATATGGAAATGTGAAGTGCAAATTTGGACGGGTGTTTGGCTTGCTTGTATGACATCAAAGTGGTATTTATTATAATCCTCAATGTCTCATCTTTCAAAATACATAGTCCTCTTAATGTACAACATTTTCCTCACTCGGAAAACAAAAAAGTTACCCAATTAGCGTGAGGTATGGGGGCGAGGTTCTCAAATTCAGGTTAAAAAGTTGGTTTGGAGTGTATGTTAAGATAAAGTTGTCAGCCATATTGTGAGAATTATATAATGATGGGCCTATCCTTAATAAAAGCACAGGCTGTATAGAGTTCTACAGTAATTTTCCCCCAAAATTCATAATGAAGTGTCTCGAAATTCTGATGCCGCTGATGATTATTAATGGCGCTATTTAAAACGTAATAAAGAGATAATTGCAGTGGTACTTTGACATTTCACAACCCTCTCTGCATATTCCTCCCCTTCACACGATTAAATGTACAAAAAAGAAAAACCCTCAAACAGCGAAGATCCATCTGCCTCTGAAAAGCCCCAATTATTGTTAGTTTAGGCATTTCATCTACAGCCCGCTATTTATTTATTTCCCCTGGTTATAATATATTTAATGGAAGCATATTGATGTAAGCTGCTCTGCCATTACATCATAGTCTCTTAAAAACGAGGATTTGAAATGGCCACCAGTTGGGAGGCAAGAGGAGGAGGAGAGAAAACAGCATGTAAAGAATGAGTTCTATAAGATTAACGACACGTTTCTAGTCAAGCCCCCTGACTATGAGGGGATAAATCCCAGTCAAGCCCCCTGACTATGAGGCTATAAATCCTAGTCAAGCCCCCTGACTATGAGGGGATAAATCCTAGTCAAGCCCCCTGACTATGAGGGGATAAATCCTAGTCAAGCCCCCTGACTATGAGGCTATAAATCCTAGTCAAGCCCCCTGACTATGAGGGGATAAATCCTAGTCAAGCCCCCTGACTATGAGGGGATAAATCCTAGTCAAGCCCCCTGACTATCAGGCTATAAATCCTAGTCAAGCCCCCTGACTATGAGGGGATAAATCCTAGTCAAGCCCCCTGACTATGAGGGGATAATTCCTAGTCAAGCCCCCTGACTATGAGGCTATAAATCCTAGTCAAGCCCCCTGACTATGAGGCTATAAATCCTAGTCAAGCCCCCTGACTATGAGGCTATAAATCCTAGTCAAGCCCCCTGACTATGAGGCTATAAATCCTAGTCAAGCCCCCTGACTATGAGGGGATAAATCATAGTCACGCCCCCAGTCAATGAGGTGATAAATCCTAATTAAGCCCCCTGACTATGAGGTGATGAATCCTAGTCAAGCCCCCTGACTATGAGGTGATGAATCCTAGTCAAGCCCCCTGATTATGAAGGAATAATTCCTAGTCAAGCCCCCTGACTATGAGGTGATGAATCCTAGTCAAGCCCCCTGATTATGAAGGAATAATTCCTAGTCACGCCCCCTGTCAATGAGGTGATAAATCCTAATTAAGCCCCCTGACTATGAGGTGATGAATCCTAGTCAAGCCCCCTGACTATGAGGTGATGAATCCTAGTCAAGCCCCCTGATTATGAAGGAATAAATCCTAGTCAAGCCCCCTGTCTATGAGGTGTTGAATCCTAGTCAAGCCCCCTGTCTATGAGGGGATCAATCCTAGTCAATCCCCCTGACTATGAGGGGATGAATCCTAGTCAATCCCCCTGACTATGAGGCTATAAATCCTAGTCAAGCCCCCTGACTATGAGGTGATAAATCCCAGTCAAGCCCCCTGACTATGAGGCTATAAATCCTAGTCAAGCCCCCTGACTATGAGGTGATAAATCCCAGTCAAGCCCCCTGACTATGAGGCTATAAATCCTAGTCAAGCCCCCTGACTATGATGCTATAAATCCTAGTCAAGCCCCCTGACTATGAGGCTATAAATCCTAGTCAAGCCCCCTGACTATGAGGCTATAAATCCTAGTCAAGCCCCCTGACTATGAGGTGATAAATCCTAGTCAAGCCCCCTGACTATGAGGCTATAAATCCTAGTCAAGCCCCCTGACTATGAGGCTATAAATCCTAGTCAAGCCCCCTGACTATGAGGCTATAAATCCTAGTCAAGCCCCCTGACTATGAGGTGATAAATCCCAGTCAAGCCCCCTGACTATGAGGTGATAAATCCTAGTCACGCCCCCTGATTATGAAGGAATAATTCCTAGTCAAGCCCCCTGACTATGAGGCTATAAATCCTAGTCAAGCCCCCTGACTATGAGGCTATAAATCCTAGTCAAACCCCCTGACTATGAGGGGATCAATCCTAGTCAATCCCCCTGACTACGAGGCTATAAATCCTAGTCAATCCCCCTGTCTATGAGGTGATGAATCCTAGTCAAGCCCCCTGACTATGAGGGGATCAATCCCAGTCAAGCCCCCTGACTATGAGGCTATAAATCCTAGTCAAGCCCCCTGACTATGAGGCTATAAATCCTAGTCAAGCCCCCTGACTATGAGGCTATAAATCCTAGTCAAGCCCCCTGACTATGAGGGGATAAATCCTAGTCAAGCCCCCTGACTATGAGGCTATAAATCCCAGTCAAGCCCCCTGACTATGAGGCTATAAATCCCAGTCAAGCCCCCTGACTATGAGGCTATAAATCCTAGTCAAGCCCCCTGACTATGAGGCTATAAATCCCAGTCAAGCCCCCTGTCTGTAGCTAGGTTTACAAGAAAAAAACATTAAATTATGTATATTTCATCTCTCTGTGTGTCAAAATGTTCCTTCAGTTCACAAGAGGCTGAATGTATCTCACCGGAGAAAGCATCGGGGTGAACGAAACAGTGCCCCTCTGTCTCTGTATGTGTAGGTCATTTTTTAATGCCGTCTGGTCAGAAATCGTATGACATTATTGCCGCCTGTAGCATTGAATGTTAGTGAGCATTTGTCTTCCCTTGATGAAAAAAAGTATAAAATAATAGCCAATCAGCGTTGAGCTAAACTGAGTGAGCTCAACTGTGAATGGTCCTGGCGCACCAAAGAAAAGTGTCAAGGGAAGCTGTGTTTGGATTTGGCATCACTCCTATCAAATCGCATCAGAGCATACGTCATTGACAGAAACAACTTGAATTGTTGCATCTCATTGTGTTGTTGTCATCCGGTGGCTGGCTAGCTAGTTAAAATTGGCCCTTTCATAAAAGAGCCACAGATGGAGATAGGGATTTGGACTTGTGATTTGACTTAATTTTCCGTACTAGCCAATGATTGTAATGCCGATTCTGATTCAACCATTAATTCATACATTGTGCCCCTGGCCTGAGAGGATGGAAGTTCAACATGTAGCTAGATATAGTAGGCTAATGTTAACTAGCTGGCTCATTGTTGACAATTGAAGGCTAGGAGCAAGCATGAAAGTGTGTACGTACTGTATGACAGAGTTATAGATCGTTTCATCAATATGAAAGAGGAGGATGGCATTGGCGTTTCTCTACAAGTAGGGCGAGTCAACATTTTAATTTTCTACTTGCACGAATGCGCGAGCACGCACACCCACACATAAATAAGAACCATGGACAGCCACATCGTATTTAGCTTACATTGAGTGGACTAAATCATTTTTGGTATCTTTTAGTTGTCACTGTATTAGACTAAGCATAGGTGATTTGATGTGGTCCGAAAATGTCGGAAACATTAACTTACTTGACTGTGCTGTAGGTCATGTAACTGTTTGTTACATGCAATATGCTTTGGGATGAAACAACGGTGTGGTTGAATTTATTCTGCCACAGTGTCTTCTGATTGTCTCGGCCTTTAGGCCTATATATCACGGTGTCAAGGCATATGAACTAACAGTTTATAGAGCAAAACAACGCAATTATCACAACACAGGTTGTAATATGGCTTATTTTTCCTGGCTTCCCCTTTGATTTGACCCACGCACAGCTACTGCGCTACGGATAGTTTTGTCACAGACTAGCAAATGTGCCTACTCTGGTGTTGGCACGTGCTCGCTAGCCAACAACCCATAAAGTGTGGGTAGGCTAGTCAACATGACGAAAAGGAGCGACAACATTTTGTATTTGTCAGCAGTCATGCATCGATCATCATGTCAACAGAATAATAATACCCTCAATATTTATTGGAAAGGAACATCAAGCTCATCAATGTTCATCATCATTTTTTTCATTTGTAGCCTAATAAACTGCATGGTTTCCCCGAGTTGTTGTGGGAGGACTGCACACCGTATAATCGAATGACTCCAAGTTTACATCGGTATGATGGTTATTATATCAATATATGTACATAAAAGGTGTTTCTACCGCCATTTCTCGTATAATTAATTTTACCGACACAAAAAGATCCCACAGTGTTGAACAAACAAATGATCTATAGGCATTTATCAACTTGTACCCCGAAACCTCCTGTTTCCATCACAGCCGTCGTGATAATTATTTTATACCATATGACTGTGAATGGAAACACGGTTTATAAAGTGATATAAATGTGGTCCCTGTGATCAGCGCTAGGGAACTGGACGGTAATCTACAGAGGATGGCTATTCCTTCTATGACCAAGGCTCTGTGTGTTTAATCCTGGGCCGTTCGTTAAGTATGGCATTAAAGCTGGCTTCCAGCCTAATTAGCGAAGCGTTAATTTATCCCCTCCAGTTTTCATTTATATAAAAAAAGAGAGAATACATTTTGGCGCTTCAAAAAAAAAAAAAAAAAAGCTAGGACACTTGAAATTGTGAAAGTGCTATCATCACCCAGTCATGCAACGCTAGAATACGGGGAAATCCCCAGTTGGAACGAGCATGAAATGGAGCCAATTCACACTGCAGCTTTGCTGCCATTTTCCACGCTAAAAGAGATTGTCATCATTAATATTTATTTTGGGGAAAGAAAAAAAAAAACAGTCACAAGCAACATTGCATAGAAATAGTGATAAAGACAGTCCCATTATAATGTCAACAGTGCTTTTTGGGTTCGCAGAAGGGTTTTGTAGTGTCTTCCAGAAACATCCCAGGAACATTTTAAGCACTTGCATAACACCTTACAGGAAGTTGCTCTTTTAGGCCTACGTGTGTAGTTAAAAGGAGATTACCCTGGTAACAACATCATTTTAGCATAACAATGTTCAGTGGAGCGATGGAACATGGTCTGTGAGTTTTAACGATACAATACAATGTACTTTATTGTCCATTTACATGGAAATTCATTTTGTGACATTAGCATACATACTAACCCTACACAAACACAGTATATCACATGCAGTAGGGGAAAATGGAAAGTACACAAGTCACACATTTACATTTTCACATATTCAAATTCTCTGCTGTCTACTGTCCGACAGTGTATTGAGTCCGCGTCTGTCCTGTGGCCTATTGTTCAGCATCCTACATCTGTCCTATGGCCCGCTGTCCCATGGCCCACTGTTCAGTATCCTACAGCTGTCCCATGGCCCACTGTTCAGTATCCTACAGCTGTCCTATGGCCCACTGTTCAGTATCCTACAGCTGTCCTATGGCCCACTGTTCAGTATCCTACAGCTGTCCTATGGCCCACTGTTCAGCATCCCACATCTGTCCTATGGCCCATTGTTCAGCATCCTATATCTGTCCTATGGCCCATTGTTCAGCATCCTATATCTGTCCCATGGCCCACTGTTCAGCATCCTACATCTGTCCCATGGCCCACTGTTCAGCATCCTACATCTGTCCTATGGCCCACTGTTCAGCATCCTACATCTGTCCTATGGCCCACTGTTCAGCATCCTATATCTGTCCTATGGCCCACTGTTCAGCATCCTATATCTGTCCTATGGCCCACTGTTCAGTATCCTACAGCTGTCCTATGGCCCACTGTTCAGTATCCTACATCTGTCCTATGGCCCACTGTTCAGCATCCTACAGCTGTCCTATGGCCCACTGTTCAGCATCCTACATCTGTCCCATGGCCCACTGTTCAGCATCCTATATCTGTCCTATGGCCCACTGTTCAGCATCCTATATCTGTCCTATGGCCCACTGTTCAGCATCCTACATCTGTCCCATAACCCACTGTTCAGCATCCTACAGCAGTCCTATGGCCCGCTGTTCAGCATCCTACAGTTGTCCTATGGCCCACTGTTCAGCATCCTACAGCTGTCCTATGGCCCACTGTTCAGCATCCTACAGCTGTCCTATGGCCCACTGTTCAGCATCCTATATCTGTCCTATGGCCCACTGTTCAGCATCCTACATATGTCCTATGGCCCACTGTTCAGCATCCTACATCTGTCCCATGGCCCACTGTTCAGCATCCTACAGCTGTACCACGGTTCAGCAGCCTGATGGCCATCGGGATGGAACTTGCCCTGCTCCTATTCTTGCTGAACAGTGGGACCTTGTATCTCTTTCCAGAGCGCAGCAGTTCAAAACATTGGTTAAGATTGTGTGTGGGATCCTCTATTGATTCTCTTGGCCTTGTCCCTTTGCCCGTTTATGGACTGTCAGTCCTTGCATCCGTAGCTAAGCCCCGTTCCTCAGCTTACCAAAACAGGGTCATGATCAGGCTGTTGAAATAACAGATTATGGCTTTAAGGTTTTCTTTTTCCTTTTTTTAGCTTTTGTTTAGGCCTTTTTGTTCTACTTCGTATGTTTTAATCCCTGCAGTAAATAATAACAAGTACTAACCTCACACCAATAATGAATAAACTCTTCGGTTGTCCTCATAGGATAAATATTTTTGGTTCCAGGTAGAACCCTTTTGGGTTTCATGTAGAACCCTCTGTGGAAACGCTTCTACATGGAACCCAAAGGGTTCTACTTAGTACCAAAAAGGATTCTACAAAGGGTTCTCCTGTGAGGACAGTCTTTTTTAGGTTACCCTTTTAGGTTCTAGATAGTACCATTGCATTCTAAAAGTGTAATGTGGGTGACTTTCAGGAGGAAAATACTAAGCTTTGTTTTTCTAAAGTTCACTTCCTTGTATGGATTTAAATGTCATGTTATGTTATTCTCTGGAGCCAGTTGCATTTTGCATTGTTGAGGATGTTTGAATTGTATAGGCTTGTCAGAGGACAGTATTTAGCTACTTTACAATTAAAAAGGGATTGCTGCTCCAAAATTCCATGCGTATTGTATGTGACTAGAACATTTCGAAGTTTGTTCATTTAGGTGTAGTAATATTAACTTTCAGACCGTGGCCTAAAGGAGGCTTGCCTGAAGCCTCGTTGTGGATAGTGGTGGTTAGGTGCTAGGTGGGCTGTAAGCATGCTAACAGGGATCCTACCACTTCCACGTCTTTGCACTCTAATATGCTGTTGCTAAGCTGGAAACAAACGTCTTGGGTCACTGACCTTCAGGCTCTACAGACTACTTTCTAGGTATCCATAAGATTAAGTATATTTGCAATTCCGGAGAAATTTTTCTTTTAAGTGTTTCTGGAGCATTATCTTGTATGGTGCCACTCAGAAATTCTGTGAATCACGCTCGTTTTTCTCAGAGCGGAAGACGGTCCCTATGGATTCACCCAGCCATTCTGTGTATTCAAGCAGGAAGCTCAGTCGAGTTAATAGAGGACAGTTCCTCTGAGAGTTCTCAAAATTAGACATGAAACAGGAAAAATATCTCAGAGGCCCTCAAAATATCTCCCGCTAAAGAGCCTTGCGTAAAACAACAATACAACAACTAATTCAAAGTAGTTGAATGCCAGTCAGTCAAAGGTTGTTAAGCTGCAGACAAGAAGCTCTGGTACCCTAGACTTGTGACTTCTGAGTTCCTATGTTAGCCTTTTCATGTTAGCCTTTTCATGTTAGCCTTTTCATGTTAGCCTTCTCATGTTAGCCTTTTCATGTTAGCCTTCTCATGTTAGCCTTCTCATGTTAGCCTTCTCATGTTAGCCTTTTCATGTTAGCCTTCTCATGTTAGCCTTCTCATGTTAGCCTTCTCATGTTTAGCCTTTTCATGTTAGCCTTCTCATGTTAGCCATTTTAGAGCTGTGTTTAGATTACTTTCCAGTGAAGTCGTAGCGGATAATTGATAAAGCCACGCATCTCATTACTGGTGCGTTAGGAATAATTACTGCAGTAGATAATGTAAAGGCTGGATAAATAAGGGAACTTTAAAGTCCCGTGAGTGGGGAACTTCTGGATGCAGAGGAATGGATTTTGTTTGGGTTGACGTACGGAGCAAGGCTTGGGATGCTGCCTGTGTGTGGAGGGCAGTTTTGCTGAATTCCAAATCGCCTGCTAGTCCTCTATACACCCCTACTCCCGAGGCACTCCTGTAGATCTGAGAGGAGTTGATAGGTGTAAACAATATGGGGAAGCAATTACCATATTGCTTGTACCTACCAAAATCAGATATCCATAGGGGCTAGGGGTTATTTTAGGACAGGTCCATTGCTACTCTGTGCCTGACTGATATAGTACAAGGGATAGTGATTGATTTGGGATCCAGCCTTTGTCTCCCTCCCTGCCTGTCTGACTATGGCCTTCTGTCTTCCTCTCCATAGATCCGCCGGCGGTGGAGCCACTGTTCACAGAGATCCGCCAGGGTTTGGGTCGCGCCTTCACCCTCAACTGCCGCATGCTGCGGGCCCACCCTTCCAAGGTGCTCAAGTACGAGTGGAAGCTGGGCACCCGGCTGCTGACCATGGGCCAGTTGGATCAGCGCGACGAGACTGACTACCACGTCAGAGCCCTCAACAGGGAGGGCTACGGGGAGTATACCTGTGAAGTGACCAATGAGGCCGGGGCGGGTGCCTGCAGGTTCTTAGTCACAGGTGTGTATGACAGACGTCGTTGGCCATTCCGGTTTCTATATTTGCTTTGCGCTGAGTAGATTGTTTGATACTAAGTGGTCTGCTAGTGTTGATATTGAGACCAATACTGATCAATTTCTAATCATATTCTCCTCTATTGTCTCCATACATGTCCAATGTCTTACCTCGAAAGAGAATCAGACGTTAGTACACTCTACTGTAATGTGTGTAATTCACTGCTTTAGGTTGCGGTGTATTCAGAAAGTATTCAGGACCCTTGACTTTTTCCACATTTTGTTACATTACAGCCTTATTCTAAAAAAGCTACCACAACACCTCATAATGACAAAGCAAAAACAGTTTTTTGATTTTTCTGCAAATGTATAAAACATTATTTTTTTTTAACTGTAATAACACATTTACATAAGTATTCAGACCCTTTACTGAAGCACCTTTGGCAGTGATTACAGCCTCGAGTCTTCTTGGGTTTGACGCTACAAGCTTGGCACACCTGTATTTGGGGAGTTTCTCCCATTCTTCGCTGCAAATCCTCTCAAGCTCTGTCAGGTTGAATGGGGAGCGTCGCTGCAAAGCTATTTTCAGGTCTCTCAAGTGATGTTCGATCGGGTTCAAGTCCGGGCTCTGGCTGGGCCACTCAAGGACATTCTGAGACTTGTCCTGAAGCCATTCCTACGTTGTCTTCGCTATGTGCTTAGAGTCATTGTCCTGTTGGAAGATGAACCTTCGCCCCAGTCTGAGGTCTTGAACGCTCTGGAGTAGGTTTTCATCAAGGATCTCTCTGTACTTTGCACCATTTATCTTTTCCTTGATCCTGACTAGTCTCCCAGTCCCTGCCCCTGAAAAACATCCCCACCACCATGCTTCACCGTAGGGATGGTACCAGAAAATCTTGTTTCTCATTGTCCGAGAGTCCTTTGGGTGCCTTTTGGCAAATTCCTAGTTTTGTGCCTTTTACTGAGGAGTGGCTTCTGTCCGGCTATTCTATGATAAAGGCCTGATTGGTGGAGTGCTACAGAGATGGTTGTCCTTCTGGACTGTTCTCCCATCTCCACAGAGGCACTCAGGAGCTCTCTCTCAGAGTGACCATCGAGTTCTTGGTCACCTCCCTGACCAAGGCTATTCTCCCCCGATTGCTCAGTTAAGCCAAGCAGAAATTTGTTGGTACACTTTCCGAGATCTGTGCCTTGACACAATCCTGTCTCTGAGCTCTATGGACAATTCCTTCGACCTTATGGCTTGGTTTTTGCTCTGACATGCACTGTCAACTGTGGGACCTTATATATACAGGTGTGTGCCTTTCCAAATCATGTCCAATCATTTGAATTTATCACAGGGGAACTCCCATCAAGTTGTTGAAACATCTCAAGGATGATCAATGGAAACAGGATGCACCTGAGCTCAATTTCGAGTCTCATAGCAAAGGTTCTGAATACTTATGTCAATAAGGTATTTCTGTTTTTAAATTAACATTTTTTTTAAACAGTTTTTGGTTTGTCATTATGAGGTATTGTGTGTAGATTGATGAGGAAACATTTATTTAATCCATTTTAGAATAAGGCTGTAAATTAGCAAAATTTGGAAAATGTCAAGGGGTCTAATACTTTCCAAATGCCCTGTATGTAGCAGTCAGACCTGTAAATAGTAACAAGCAGTGGCTAACCGAGAATTGTGAATCAATGGAGAGCTGCCCCTTCACTTTCCTCACTACTCCTGGACACAACAGCTTAATCCCAAAAGGCACCCTACTCCCGACTTAATGCACTACTTTTGACCAGGGCCCATAGGGAATAGGGTGCCATTTGGGATGCACACAGCTTATTGATTCGATTCACGTTCACTTTCTGTGATTGCTGTTGGTAGCAGCGATACTCTCATTGTCAATACCCCATTGTCAATACCCGGAGACAAGTAGAATCCACTCTCTGTCTATTCTAATCAAATGTATCCCATGGAGATGGCCTTGTTAGCCCTTATGAAAAACATTTATAAAAACCTAATAAGCTGCTTATCTGCGACACGACAAACAGTAGCTTGTTTTCACTGCTAGCAGCAGACATAAGCAAGGAAGTTTGCACCGAATTTAAATTATTTATTGAATAGATGACAGGCTGATGATGCATTCATAATAATGAATATATGTTTGAACATGCAACATGCAAGATGTCATTGTAATGATTAACACCTCTGGAAATAAAAATGGGGTGCATTAGGGTTTTGGTATTAGTGTTCTTATCTCTCAGTGTTTTGGTATTAGTGTTCTTAGTTCTAAGGGTTTTGGTATTAGTGTTCTTATCTCTCAGTGTTTTGGTATTAGTGTTCTTAGTTCTAAGTGTTTTGGTATTAGTGTTCTTATCTCTCAGTGTTTTGGTATTCGTGTTCTTAGTTCTAAGGGTTTTGGTATTAGTGTTCTTAGCTCTCAGTGTTTTGGTATTAGTGTTCTTAGTTCTCAGTGTTTTGGTATTAGTGTTCTCAGTGTTTTGGTATTAGTGTTCTCAGTGTTTTGGTATTAGTGTTTTTAGCTCTGTGTTTTGGTATTAGTGTTCTTGGCTCTCAGTGTTTTGGTATTAGTATTCTCAGCGTTTTGGTATTAGTGTTCTTAGATCTCAGTGTTTTGGTATTCGTGTTCTTAGCTCTCAGTGTTTTAGTATTAGTGTTCTCGGTGTTTTGGTATTAGTGTTCTCAGTGTTTTGGTATTAGTGTTTTTAGCTCTCAGTGTTTTGGTATTAGTGTTCTTAGTGTTTTGGTATTAGTGTTCTTAGCTCTCAGTGTTTTAGTATTAGTGTTCTCAGTGTTTTGGTATTAGTGTTCTCGGTGTTTTGGTATTAGTGTTCTCGGTGTTTTGGTATTAGTGTTTTTAGCTCTCAGTGTTTTGGTATTAGTGTTCTTAGTGTTTTGGTATTAGTGTTCTTAGCTCTCAGTGTTTTGGTATTAGTGTTCTTAGTTCTCAGTGTTTTGGTATTAGTGTTCTTAGTTCTCAGTGTTTTGGTATTAGTGTTCTCAGTGTTTTGGTATTAGTGTTCTCAGTGTTTTGGTATTAGTATTCTCAGTGTTTTGGTATTAGTGTTCTTATCTCTCAGTGTTTTGGTATTAGTGTTCTTTGTTCTCAGTGTTTTGGTATTAGTGTTCTCAGTGTTTTGGTATTAGTGTTTTCAGCGTTTTGGTATTAGTGTTCTTAGCTCTCAGTGTTTTGGTATTAGAGTTCTTAGTTCTCAATGTTTTGGTATTAGTGTTCTCAGTGTTTGGTATTAGTGTTCTTAGTTCTCAGTGTTTTAGTATTAGTGTTCTCGGTGTTTTGGTATTAGTGTTCTCAGTGTTTTGGTATTAGTGTTTTTAGCTCTCAGTGTTTTGGTATTAGTGTTCTTAGTGTTTTGGTATTAGTGTTCTTAGCTCTCAGTGTTTTAGTATTAGTGTTCTCAGTGTTTTGGTATTAGTGTTCTCGGTGTTTTGGTATTAGTGTTCTCTGTGTTTTGGTATTAGTGTTTTTAGCTCTCAGTGTTTTGGTATTAGTGTTCTTAGTGTTTTGGTATTAGTGTTCTTAGCTCTCAGTTTTTTGGGGATTAGTGTTCTCAGCGTTTTGGTGTTAGTGTTCTTAGTTCTCAGTGTTTTGGTATTAGTGTTCTCAGTGTTTTGGTATTAGTGTTCTCAGTGTTTTGGTTTTACTATTCTCAGTGTTTTGGTATTAGTGTTCTTAGCTCTCAGTGTTTTGGTATTAGTGTTCTTAGTTCTCAATGTTTTGGTATTAGTGTTCTTAGTTATCAGTGTTTTGGTATTAGTGTTCTCAGTGTTTTGGTATTAGTATTCTCAGTGTTTTGGTATTAGTGTTCTTTGTTCTCAGTGTTTTGGTATTAGTGTTCTCAGTGTTTTGGTATTAGTATTCTTAGTGTTTTGGTATTAGTGTTCTTAGCTCTCAGTGTTTTGGTATTAGTGTTCTCAACGTTTTGGTATTAGTGTTCTTAGCTCTGTGTTTTGGTATTAGTGTTCTTAGCTCTCAGTGTTTTTGTATTAGGGTTCTTAGCGCTAGGTGTTTTGGTATTAGGGTTCTTAGCCCTCAGGGTTTTGGTATTAGTGTTCTTAATGTTTTGGTATTAGTGTTCTCTGCATTTTGGTATGAGTGTTCTCAGTGGTTTGATATTAGTGTTCTTAGCGCTCAGTATTTTGGTTTTAGTGTTCTTAGCTCTCAGTGTTTTGGTATTAGTGTTCTTAGCTCTCAGCATTTTGGTATCAGTGTTCTTAGTTCTCAGTGTTTTTTTATTAGTGTTCTCAGTGTTTTGGTCTTAGTGTTCTTAGCTTTCAGTGTTTTGGTATTAGTGTTCTTAGCTGTCAGTTTTTTGGTATTAGTGTTCTTAGCACTAGGTGTTTTGGTATTAGTGTTCTCAGTGTTTTGGTATTAGTGTTTTTAGCTCTGTGTTTTGGTATTAGTGTTCTTGGCTCTCAGTGTTTTGGTATTAGTGTTCTCAGCGTTTTGGTATTAGTGTTCTTAGATCTCAGTGTTTTGATATTCGTGTTCTTAGCTCTTTGTGTTTTAGTATTAGTGTTCTCAGTGTTTTGGTATTAGTGTTCTCTGTGTTTTGGTATGTGTTCTCAGTGTTTTGGTATTAGTGTTTTTAGCTCTCAGTGTTTTGGTATTAGTGTTCTTACCTCTCAGCTTTTTGATTTTAGTGTTCTCAGCGTTTTGGTATTAGTGTTCTTAGTTATCAGTGTTTTGGTATTAGTGTTCTCAGTGTTTTGGTATTAGTATTCTCAGTGTTTTGGTATTAGTGTTCTTATCTCTCAGTGTTTTGGTATTAGTGTTCTTTGTTCTCAGTGTTTTGGTATTAGTGTTCTCAGTGTTTTGGTATTAGTATTCTTAGTGTTTTGGTATTAGTGTTCTTAGCTCTCAGTGCTTTTGTATTAGGGTTCTTAGCGCTAGGTGTTTTGGTATTAGTGTTCTTAGTTCTCAGTGTTTTGGTATTAGTGTTCTTAGTTCTCAGTGTTTTGGAATTAGAGTTCTTAGTTCTCAATGTTTTGCTATTAGTGTTCTCAGTGTTTGGTATTCGTGTTCTTAGTTCTCAGTGTTTTGGTATTAGTGTTCTCAGTGTTTTGCAGTGTTTTGATATTAGTGTTCTTAGTTCTCAGTGTTTTGGTATTATTGTTCTCAGTGTTTTGATATTAGTGTTCTTAGTTCTCAGTGTTTTGGTATTAGTGTTTTTAGCTCTGTGTTTTGGTATTAGTGCTCTTAGTTCTCAGTGTTTTTGTATTAGTGTTCTCTGTGTTTTGGTATTAGTGTCCTCTGTGTTTTGGTATTAGTGTTTTTAGCTCTCAGTGTTTTGGTATTAGTGTTCTTAGTGTTTTGGTATTAGTGTTCTTAGCTCTCAGTTTTTTGGGGATTAGTGTTCTCAGCGTTTTGGTGTTAGTGTTCTTAGTTCTCAGTGTTTTGGTATTAGTGTTCTCAGTGTTTTGGTATTAGTGTTCTCAGTGTTTTGGTATTACTATTCTCAGTGTTTTGGTATTAGTGTTCTTAGCTCTCAGTGTTTTGGTATTAGTGTTCTTAGTTCTCAATGTTTTGGTATTAGTGTTCTTACTTATCAGTGTTTTGGTATTAGTGTTCTCAGTGTTTTGGTATTAGTATTCTCAGTGTTTTGGTATTAGTGTTCTTTGTTCTCAGTGTTTTGGTATTAGTGTTCTCAGTGTTTTGGTATTAGTATTCTTAGTGTTTTGGTATTAGTGTTCTTAGCTCTCAGTGTTTTGGTATTAGTGTTCTCAACGTTTTGGTATTAGTGTTCTTAGCTCTGTGTTTTGGTATTAGTGTTCTTAGCTCTCAGTGTTTTTGTATTAGGGTTCTTAGCGCTAGGTGTTTTGGTATTAGGGTTCTTAGCCCTCAGGGTTTTGGTATTAGTGTTCTTAATGTTTTGGTATTAGTGTTCTCTGCATTTTGGTATGAGTGTTCTCAGTGGTTTGATATTAGTGTTCTTAGCGCTCAGTATTTTGGTTTTAGTGTTCTTAGCTCTCAGTGTTTTGGTATTAGTGTTCTTAGCTCTCAGCATTTTGGTATCAGTGTTCTTAGTTCTCAGTGTTTTTTTATTAGTGTTCTCAGTGTTTTGGTCTTAGTGTTCTTAGCTTTCAGTGTTTTGGTATTAGTGTTCTTAGCTGTCAGTTTTTTGGTATTAGTGTTCTTAGCACTAGGTGTTTTGGTATTAGTGTTCTCAGTGTTTTGGTATTAGTGTTTTTAGCTCTGTGTTTTGGTATTAGTGTTCTTGGCTCTCAGTGTTTTGGTATTAGTGTTCTCAGCGTTTTGGTATTAGTGTTCTTAGATCTCAGTGTTTTGATATTCGTGTTCTTAGCTCTTTGTGTTTTAGTATTAGTGTTCTCAGTGTTTTGGTATTAGTGTTCTCTGTGTTTTGGTATTAGTGTTCTCAGTGTTTTGGTATTAGTGTTTTTAGCTCTCAGTGTTTTGGTATTAGTGTTCTTACCTCTCAGCTTTTTGATTTTAGTGTTCTCAGCGTTTTGGTATTAGTGTTCTTAGTTATCAGTGTTTTGGTATTAGTGTTCTCAGTGTTTTGGTATTAGTATTCTCAGTGTTTTGGTATTAGTGTTCTTATCTCTCAGTGTTTTGGTATTAGTGTTCTTTGTTCTCAGTGTTTTGGTATTAGTGTTCTCAGTGTTTTGGTATTAGTATTCTTAGTGTTTTGGTATTAGTGTTCTTAGCTCTCAGTGTTTTGGTATTAGTGTTCTCAACGTTTTGGTATTAGTGTTCTTAGCTCTGTGTTTTGGTATTAGTGTTCTTAGCTCTCAGTGTTTTTGTATTAGGGTTCTTAGCGCTAGGTGTTTTGGTATTAGGGTTCTTAGCCCTCAGGGTTTTGGTATTAGTGTTCTTAGCTCTCAGCATTTTGGTATTAGTGTTCTTAGTTCTCAGTGTTTTTTTATTAGTGTTCTCAGTGTTTTGGTCTTAGTGTTCTTAGCTTTCAGTGTTTTGGTATTAGTGTTCTTAGCTGTCAGTTTTTTGGTATTAGTGTTCTCAGCGTTTTGGTATTAGTGTTCTTAGATCTCAGGGTTTTGGTATTCGTGTTCTTAGCTCTTTGTGTTTTAGTATTAGTGTTCTCAGTGTTTTGGTATTAGTGTTCTCTGTGTTTTGGTATTAGTGTTCTCAGTGTTTTGGTATTAGTGTTTTTAGCTCTCAGTGTTTTGGTATTAGTGTTCTTACCTCTCAGCTTTTTGATTTTAGTGTTCTCAGCGTTTTGGTATTAGTTTTCTTAGCGCTCAGCTTTTTTGTATTAGTGTTCTTAGCGCTCAGTGTTTTGGTATTAGGGTTCTTGGCTCTCAGTGTTTTGGTATTCGTGTTCTTAGCTGTCAGTGTTTTGGTATTAGTGTTCTTATCACAAGGTATTTTGGTATTAGGGTTCTTAGCTGTCAGTGTTTTGGTTTTAGTGTTCTTTGCTTTCAGTGTTTTGGTATTAGTGTTCTTAGCACTAGGTGTTTTGGTATTAGTGTTCTTAGCACAAGGTATTTTGGTATTAGGGTTCTTAGCTGTCAGTGTTTTGGTTTTAGTGTTCTTTGCTTTCAGTGTTTTGGTATTAGTGTTCTTAGCACTCAGTGTTTTGGTATTAGTGTTCTTATCTCTCAGTGTTTTGGTATTAGTGTTCTTATCTCTCAGTGTTTTGGTATTAGTGTTCTTAGTTCTAAGTGTTTTGGTATTAGTGTTCTTAGCTCTCAGTGTTTTGGTATTAGTGTTCTTAGTTCTCAGTGTTTTGGTATTAGTGTTCTCAGTGTTTTGGTATTAGTGTTCTCAGTGTTTTGGTATTAGTGTTCTTAGTTCTCAGTGTTTTGGTATTCGTGTTTTTAGCTCTGTGTTTTGGTATTAGTGTTCTTATCTCTCAGTGTTTTGGTGTTAGTGTTCTTATCTCTCAGTGTTTTGGTATTAGTGTTCTTAGTTCTAAGTGTTTTGGTATTAGTGTTCTTAGCTCTCAGTGTTTTGGTATTAGTGTTCTTAGTTCTCAGTGTTTTGGTATTAGTGTTCTCAGTGTTTTGGTATTAGTGTTCTCAGTGTTTTGGTATTAGTGTTCTTAGTTCTCAGTGTTTTGGTATTCGTGTTTTTAGCTCTGTGTTTTTAGCTCTCAGTGTTTTGGTATTAGTGTTCTTAGTGTTTTGGTATTAGTGTTCTTAGCTCTCAGTGTTTTGGTATTAGTGTTCTTAGTTCTCAGTGTTTTGGTATTAGTGTTCTCAGTGTTTTGGTATTAGTGTTCTCAGTGTTTTGGTATTAGTGTTCTTATCTCTCAGTGTTTTGGTATTAGTGTTCTTTGTTCTCAGTGTTTTGGTATTAGTGTTCTCAGTGTTTTGGTATTAGTGTTCTTTGTTCTCAGTGTTTTGGTATTAGTATTCTCAGTGTTTTGGTGTTAGTGTTCTTAGCTCTCAGTGTTTTGGTATTAGTGTTTTCAGCGTTTTGGTATTAGTGTTCTTAGCTCTCAGTGTTTTGGTATTAGAGTTCTTAGTTCTCAATGTTTTGGTATTAGTGTTCTCAGTGTTTGGTATTAGTGTTCTTAGTTCTCAGTGTTTTGGTATTAGTGTTCTCAGTGTTTTGATATTAGTGTTCTTAGTTCTCAGTGTTTTGGTATTAGTGTTTTTAGCTCTGTGTTTTGGTATTAGTGCTCTTAGTTCTCAGTGTTTTGGTATTAGTGTTCTCTGTGTTTTGGTATTAGTGTCCTCTGTGTTTTGGTATTAGTGTTTTTAGCTCTCAGTGTTTTGGTATTAGTGTTCTTAGCTCTCAGTTTTTTGGGGATTAGTGTTCTCAGCGTTTTGGTATTCGTGTTCTTAGTTCTCAGTGTTTTGGTATTAGTGTTCTCAGTGTTTTGGTATTAGTGTTCTCAGTGTTTTGGTATTACTATTCTCAGTGTTTTGGTATTAGTGTTCTTATCTCTCAGTGTTTTGGTATTAGTGTTCTTTGTTCTCAGTGTTTTGGTATTAGTGTTCTCAGTGTTTTGGTATTAGTATTCTTAGTGTTTTGGTATTAGTGTTCTTAGCTCTCAGTGTTTTGGTATTAGTGTTCTCAACGTTTTGGTATTAGTGTTCTTAGCTCTGTGTTTTGGTATTAGTGTTCTTAGCTCTCAGTGTTTTTGTATTAGGGTTTGTAGCGCTAAGTGTTTTGGTATTAGGGTTCTTAGCCCTCAGGGTTTTGGTATTAGTGTTCTTAATGTTTTGGTATTAGTGTTCTCTGCATTTTGGTATGAGTGTTCTCAGTGGTTTGATATTAGTGTTCTTAGCTCTCAGTATTTTGGTTTTAGTGTTCTTAGCTCTCAGTGTTTTGGTATTAGTGTTCTTAGCTCTCAGCATTTTGGTATTAGTGTTCTTAGTTCTCAGTGTTTTGGTTTTAGTGATCTCTGTGTGTTGGTTTTAGTGTTCTTTGCTTTCAGTGTTTTGGTATTAGTGTTCTTAGCGCTCAGCATTTTGGTATTAGTGTTCTTAGCTCTCAGTGTTTTGGTTTTAGTGTTCTCTGTGTGTTGGTTTTAGTGTTCTTTGCTTTCAGTGTTTTGGTATTAGTGTTCTTAGCTGTCAGTGTTTTGCTATCAGTGTTCTTAGCACAAGGTATTTTGGTATTAGGGTTCTTAGCTGTCAGTGTTTTGGTTTTAGTGTTCTTTGCTTTCAGTGTTTTGGTATTAGTGTTCTTAGCTGTCAGTGTTTTGGTATCAGTGTATTCCTCAGAAATGTGGACACAGTGGTATGTAAAAACACACTGTATTCCTCAGAAGTGTTGACACAGGAAAACACTTGTCTTTCAATGAAATGTCATATTACATTTAAATTCTAGTAACTTTATTGTTCCCAACTTCATATGTCGACATAGAGCAGAATCAGCAGGGAGAAGTTGTCACTGTGATATTTTGCCCTTTTGCTTTCAAGCTTTTTCAACATTAGACGCTCAATGGATGGGAGAAATGGCCACAACGTTTTACTGTTGATAAGCGTTCAGAGTCTGCAGATCAAGAAGTACAGCCATATCACTGCTCAAGTCTTTCCAGAGTTATATTTGCCCCAACTCGGATTTGCATTGTCAATTTTCTCTCCTGCACAGCAGCCACAAGGAGAGAGGATTACTGCACTCCCTATCTTGCCCTCCACCCAAAAGAAAATGTCAGCAATTTAGGGAACCCGAAAACCCAGGTCCACTTGTTATATTAGAAAGTCACCTTGTCTTCCTGTACGGCATTCCTGAAACCATTTGACTGCCCAACATTAAGGAAAGCAAGAAACCCTGTCTGTCTTCCTGATGATAGTGTGTGGCTCAAAGACTACCTCTCTTGATCCTGGCAGTTGTTTGAATCTTTCATATGGAGCGTTCATCTCCAGACACTCCTGTTGCTTTTATAAAGGCCTACTGTTTGATATTTCTGTGCTTTTCTTTTGAGGAGTTCAGTCACATGAAAGCAAGTTGTTGACAAACCATAAAGAGATACTTCAGGATTGTGGCAAGGAGGTCCCTTTATCTACTTCCCCAATATCACATGAACTTGTGGGTACTATTTTTATGTCTCTGTGTCCAGTATGAAGGAAGTTAGAGGGAGTTTCGTGAGCCAATTCTAACTAGCGTTAGCGCAATGAATGGAAGTCTTTTGGTATCTGCTAGCATGTGTGAGTGTGTGTGTGTGTCTCGTGACAGACGTTACAATGTGCACACGTTCTGGGTGCCTTCTGATTGCATGATAGCAGAATCTGTGGCATAGCAGTAACATTGCTACGGTAGTGGCTGGTAATGACTCTAGCATAGCAGTAACATTGCTGCGGTAGTGGTTGGTAAATGAATCTCTAGCATAGCAGTAACATTGCTGCGGTAGTGGTTGGTAATGAATCTCTAGCATAGCAGTAACATTGCTACGGTAGTGGCTGGTAATGAATCTCTAGCATAGCAGTAACATTGCTGTGGTAGTGGCTGGTAATGACTCTAGCATAGCAGTAACATTGCTGTGGTAGTGGCTGGTTATGAATCTCTAGCATAGCAGTAACATTGCTGCGGTAGTGGTTGGTAATGAATCTCTAGCATAGCAGTAACATTGCTACAGCAGTGGTTGGTAATGAATCTCTAGCATAGCAGTAACATTGCTGCGGTAGTGGTTGGTAATGAATCTCTAGCATAGCAGTAACATTGCTACGGTAGTGGCTGGTAATGAATCTCTAGCATAGCAGTAACATTGCTGTGGTAGTGGCTGGTAATGACTCTAGCATAGCAGTAACATTGCTGTGGTAGTGGCTGGTTATGAATCTCTAGCATAGCAGTAACATTGCTGCGGTAGTGGTTGGTAATGAATCTCTAGCATAGCAGTAACATTGCTACAGCAGTGGTTGGTAATGAATCTCTAGCATAGCAGTAACATTGCTACTGTAGTGGCTGGTAATGACTCTAGCATAGCAGTAACATTGCTGTGGTAGTGGCTGGTTATGAATCTCTAGCATAGCAGTAACATTGCTACTGTAGTGGCTGGTAATGACTCTAGCATAGCAGTAACATTGCTGTGGTAGTGGTTGGTAATGACTGTCTAGCATATCAGTAACATTGCTGTGGTAGTGGCTGGTTATGAATCTCTAGCATAGCAGTAACATTGCTACGGTAGTGGCTGGTAATGAATGCTTGACAAGATGACAGCTTCACATTTCTGAGGAGTTGCTTGTGAAATATTGATGACAGGGTTTAACTGTGAGGCTGGACTCTGCTGTAGCTGCAGCTCAGCTCTCCGCCCACGGAAAAATGTGGCTTCACGTCCCAGTTACCAAAGACCAAAGCCTTACTTAAAAACCATGGTTCTCATCCCTCATATCAGCCTTACCTAATAGGCTAAATGACTAAAATGTAAAGATATCAGATATCGTCTGTTTCACCATACGTGAAGTTATTTTGTAACACCCACTGGATAACCGTGTAGAGTTCAGAGTGTGTAGTACCTCTGTTTGGACAGGTACTGTGGGTGTGGGTGTGCGCGTGTGTGTGTGTGTGTGTGTGTGTGTGTGTGTGTGTGTGTGTGTGTGTGTGTGTGTGTGTGTGTGTGTGTGTGTGTGTGTGTGGACAGGTAAGATTAGACTGGAGTGTGTGTGTGTGGACAGGTAAGATTAGACTGGAGTGTGTGTGTGTGGACAGGTAAGATTCGACTGGAGTGTGTGTGTGTGGACAGGTAAGATTAGACTGGAGTGTGTGTGTGTGGACAGGTAAGATTCGACTGGAGTGTGTGTGTGTGTGGACAGGTAAGATTAGACTGGAGTGTGTGTGGGTGGACAGGTAAGATTCGACTGGAGTGTGTGTGTGTGGACAGGTAAGATTCGACTGGAGTGTGTGTGTGTGGACAGGTAAGATTCGACTGGAGTGTGTGTGTGTGTGGACAGGTAAGATTCGACTGGAGTGTGTGTGTGTGGACAGGTAAGATTCGACTGGAGTGTGTAAGCTACCCATCACCTGGTGACCCTTCGACTGTGTGGCTAAAGGAGGGGTCAGATGGGAGGAGTTCGTATGGGAGGGGTCAGATAGGAGAGGTCACTCCGGGTCCAGTCCCTGCTGAGTCTAATCTTGTAGCTTATAAAACTGGGCAGTTTTATCTCAAATCTCTTCATTCATAGACTCAATAATGGAAACTCATACTGACAGTTGTGGCTGCTTTGCGTGATGTATTGATGTCTCTACCTTCTTGCCCTTTGTGCTGTTGTCTGTGCCCAATAATGTTTGTACCATGTTTTGTGCTGCTACCATGTTGTGTTGCTACCATGTTGTCGTTGTTATGTTGTGTTGCTACTTTGCTGTGTTGTCATGTGTTGGTGCAATGCAATGTTGTTGTCTTAGGTCTCTCTTTATGTAGTTTTCTGTTGTCTCTCTTGTCGTGATGTCTGTTTTGTCCTAAAATGTTTATTTCATTTATTTTGTATTTCTAATCCCAGCCCCCGTCCCCACAGGAGGCCTTTTGGTAGGCCGTCATTGTAAATAAGGATTTGTTCTTAACTGACTTGTCTAGTTAAATAAAGGTTTAAAACATTTTTTTTTATACAAATGAAAGAAAGAAATAGCCAATAGGCTTTCAGGTGCTTCTCTCTGAAGTCATACTCCCATTGATCTCAATGACTTTGTGGTCATCATTGTCATCATTGTGCAACTGTTATAAAGGCATTCATAGACTATGTTGTGACTTCAGACAACACATCCATGTATACAGTGAGTATTACATTCTTACTTATAGACTATATATTCTGTCTTACCAACAACACAAACATGTTTTCATTGTAAATTATAGATGGGAGATAGATGATTTTAGGTAACTTTGTTTTCTTTCAATCACACAAAGTTTGGAATTATATTGATCTAGCTGGCATCAAACCAGATCAAATATTTGTTTTTAGTCAAATGGAGAGATTATTATTATTTTTTAAATGTGTTGTATCATGTTTTTATTTATTTAACCAGGCAAGTCAGTTACGAACAAATTATTATTTACAATGACGGCCTAGGAACAGTGGGTTAACTGCCTTGTTCAGGGGAAGAACGACAGATTTTTACATTGTCAGCTCGGGGACGCTCTAACCACTAGGCTACCTGCCAATATATGAGATATTAGATATTAATGTCACATTCATGTCAAGATATGAAACGGATTCATCTAACTCGCATAGCTAGAATGATTAATCTAATTCACATAGCTAGAATGATTCAGCTAACTCACATAGCTACGGTAGAATGATTCATCTAATTCACATAGCTAGAATGATTTAGCTAACTCACATAGCTACAGTAGAATGATTAATCTAACTCACATAGCTAGAATGATTCAGCTAACTCACATAGCTACGGTAGAATGATTCATCTAATTCACATAGCTAGAATGATTTAGCTAACTCACATAGCTACAGTAGAATGATTAATCTAACTCACATAGCTAGAATGATTCAGCTAACTCACATAGCTACAGTAGAATGATTAATCTAACTCACATAGCTAGAATGATTCAGCTAACTCACATAGCTACAGTAGAATGATTCATCTAACTCACATAGCTACAGTAGAATGATTCATCTAACTCACATAGCTAGAATGATTCAGCCAACTCACATAGCTACAGTAGAATGATTAATCTAACTCACATAGCTAGAATGATTCAGCTAACTCACATAGCTACAGTAGAATGATTAATCTACCTCACATAGCTAGAATGATTCAGCTAACTCACATAGCTACAGTAGAATGATTAATCTAACTCACATAGCTAGAATGATTCAGCTAACTCACATAGCTACAGTAGAATGATTAATCTAACTCACATAGCTAGAATGATTCAGCTAACTCACATAGCTACAGTAGAATGATTAATCTAACTCACATAGCTAGAATGATTCAGCTAACTCACATAGCTACAGTAGAATGATTCATCTAACTCACATAGCTAGAATGATTCAGCTAACTCACATAGCTACAGTAGAATGATTCAGCTAACTCACATAGCTACAGTAGAATGATTCATCTAACTCACATAGCGAAAATGATTCAGCTAACTCACATAGCTACAGTAGAATGATTCATCTAACTCACATAGCTAGAATTATTCAGCTAACTCACATAGCTACAGTATAATGATTCATCTAACTCACATAGCTAGAATGATTCAAATAGCTATCCAGACTATTTGCATCCCCCCCCACCTTTACACCACTGCTACTCTCTGTTGTTATCATCTATGCATAGTCACTTTAATAACTCCTACACTTACATGTTCATATTACCTCAATTAACCGGTGCCCCCGCACATTGACTCTCTACCGGAACTCTCCTGTATATATTCTTGCTATTGTTATTTTACTGCTGTTCTTTAATTAATTGTTACTTTTATTTCTTATACTTATCCGTATTTTTTAAAACTGCATTGTTGGTTAGGGGCTTGTAAGTAAGCATTTCACTGTAAGGTTGTATTCGGCGCATGTGACTAATACAATTTGATTTGATTCATCTATCTCACATAGCTCTAATGATTTATCTATCTCAGATAGCTACAGTATAATGATTAATCTAACGCACAGCTATAATTATAGATTTAATTCACATAGCTATAATGATTATTTTAATTCACATAGCTATAATGATTCATCTAACTCACATAGCTACAGTGATTCATCTAACTCACATAGCTACAGTGATTCATCTAACTCACATAGCTACAGTGATTCATCTAACTCACATAGCTACAGTGATTCATTTAACTCACATAGCTATAATGATTAATCTATCTCACATAGCTACAGTGATTCATCTAACTCACATAGCTACAGTGATTCATCTAACTCACATAGCTACAGTGATTCATCTAACTCACAAAGCTATAATGATTCATCTAACTCACATGCTCCAGTTTCAACTGACCTGAGCCCTAGGACCGTGCCCCAGGACTACCTGACATGATGACTCCTTCCTTATTATTATTCGACCATGCTGGTCATTTATGAACATTTGAACATCTTGGTCATGTTCTGTTATAATCTCTACCCGGCACAGCCAGAAGAGGACTGGCCACCCCACATAGCCTGGTTCCTCTCTAGGTTTCTTCCTAGGTTTTGGCCTTTCTAGGGAGTTTTTCCTAGCCACCGTGCTTCTACACCTGCATTGTTTGCTGTTTGGGGTTTTAGGCTGGGTTTCTGTACAGCACTTTGAGATATCAGCTGATGTACGAAGGGCTATATAAATAAATTTGATTTGATTTGATTAATCTAACTCACAAAGCTATAATGATTCATCTAACTCACATAGCTACAGTGATTCATCTAACTCACATAGCTACAGTGATTCATCTAACTCACATAGCTACAGTGATTCATCTAACTCACATAGCTACAGTGATTCATCTAACTCACATAGCTACAGTGATTCATCTAACTCACAAAGCTATAATGATTCATCTAACTCACATAGCTACAGTGATTCATCTAACTCACATAGCTACAGTGATTCATCTAACTCACATAGCTACAGTGATTCATCTAACTCACAAAGCTACAGTGATTCATCTAACTCACAAAGCTACAGTGATTCATCTAACTCACATAGCTGGAATGTGAGACGCTGATACGTTGTTGTATCACGGCTCACTGTAACATCAAATACGTGTGATAGATAGACAGCTCCTCAATGTCACATTAACGTCTAATCCAATCAGGAAGAGGTGCACAGGAGCTTTAGAGTGTGACTATTAACACAATAGTCACACTCTAAAGCTCCTGTGCACCTCTTCCTGCCTCTCTAGTAACAAGTTAGGTTTTCAAGAACCAGACAGGTCTTTTTTCGCTAAGCTGTTTTCCATGGCTTGTCAGCTTTTTAGCCCTCTTCTTCTTTACTGCGTAGTTTTGTGTCAGTGCATTCTTTGAACCACTGGCTTTCTTTCTGCATGTTCTATTTGTGGGCATCATTGGGAAAAGTAAAGCTTCAGTGGCTACAGCGACAGTGCTCTCCATATATATATATATATATCCACAAGAAGACATGTTTAGGTGTGAAAGAGTACGGTGCACCTACAAATGGAGGCTGTTCTGAGGGCATATGGGGGGGGAGGTGCAACTCGATATTAGGAAGGTGTCCTTTACGTTTTAGTTTACTCTGTGTACACTGAGTACCTCTACAATAGGACAAATACAAGCGCCCATGCTAAAACCAGCTTTTGCTTTCTGTTACAGGGAGGGCCTATGCCCCAGAGTTCTACTATGACACGTACAGTGCGTTGTGGCAGAACCGGCCCAGGGTCTACGGCTTCAAGCTACAGTGGACCCAGCAGAACCCGCTGTCTGTGGACCGCATCGTGGCCTACCGACTGGGGATCAAACAGGTGAGCAGGGCCAGTAAAGACCTTCACCTGGGCTTTTCATGCTCTAGGTTTCACCTTTTTAAGGTCTACTTTTGTCTCAAAGGCGAGAGCAATTGGCTGTAGCACACAGTACTTCCTCCTTCTGTTGTCACCCATGAGAGTGAATCACGTTTTGTCATTCTAGCCAAGTAGTGACTTTGACACTATTCATTGCAGCAAATGTCCTTATTTTGCAGTATTTTTATTTTTTTGCAGAAAATACTGTAGTCATTGCAGAAATATGATCCTGAGATCTAACATAGTCAATCCTGCTAAATGCCTGTGCATGGTGTACTTGTGAAGACATTAGAATTTGTCCTTTCTGACTGTGTGTGGCATTCTGCTGTTGGGGGTCACCCCCCCCCCCCCTTATAGACGACCAGAGGAAACTAGCTGAAAGCATTTCATTTCTTTTAAGCAAACCCCCACCCTCCTCCTTGTCTGTGGTGTTCCGGTTAGGGATGGCATTCCGGTTGTCAATGCCGTCTTCTCCGTTCACCATTACTTCTCCCTCACCTTCAGCACTGTCAGCGCACAGCTGGAATGACAGAGTCCTCAGCCACTTCTAATGGCATCACACGGCATGATTTATTCCCCGTCAGGTTTGTCATTGCCTGGTCGCCACCCACCGGCGCTCAAAGTCAACACTAAGTCAAATAAAAACATTCAACTCATTTGTTCTGTTCTATTTTTATATTTGTTTATTTTTTCCTTATTTATTTCAAAACAAACTTCACAGTCACACATGCTGTTAGTCATCACTGCAGGGCACTGAGGACATTTAGACTTTTATTTATTTAGGTTCTGTATACACGTCAGGTGTTCTGCCCAGTGGTTCCACATATTGGGGTCGACTTTCTCTCACACGACACGCTCAGCGATATTTTCAGCACAGTGAAGCACATTTTCACTGGCTGCACAGATTCTTTCAGACTCGCAGGACTGTTTGTAAAACACTCGAGCCGGGTGTCTTTTCACCTGGGAGGTGGTGCATCCATATCTGTATCAGCTCCGTTCTGAATGAACCGCTTGTGTTCATTCGCCACAAAGCATTGTGATTGTTTCTCAGTTTCCTTCTTCTTGCTAGGTCTGCATAGGGAAAGGGACTTGACAGTCGTTGCTATATAAGAGTCAGCAACATAGCAGACACCTGGCTAAGAGCAGGAGGTGAAGGAGAGGAGGAGGATGGGAGGGGGGAAGAAAGAACAGGAAAGGAGTGAGGGCAAGAAACTAATTAACAACTTCACCCAGAGGGGAAGAGCTGCCCAAATAAGATAAGAACCAGTGATGGAATTCGCTGGAACAGAGGTTAGCTGTGTGGGCCGTGATTACATGTGCGTGAGACGCGTCTGAAAACCACACAACCAGCATCTGTCAGTGGGGGAGGAGAGGTGGCTGCTGGGTAAAAAGAGGACGAGCCTTGATGGACTCTTTCAGACTCATCACATTGCAGGTGCCCGGTTGTCACTGTCCCTGTCAGCCCCTTTCTTGTTTAATGGATAACACTCTCTTACCGGCTGTCTTTTGCGATGGTAGCACATTATCCAGAGCTTTTATTGTGCTTTTCTTTGCCAGGTTCAGTACAGTGGTTTCCTGGATGAGGCCCATCCATCATGGAGGCATGGATGGTCTCTGCTCTCTCTGCCTGGATTTGGTACCTGCTGTTCCCCTCACTCCTTCCCTCCTCTCCTCCTTTCTGCCTGGCTGGTCAATCCTCCCCTCTGCTCTCGCACTCTCTTTTTTTCTCTCTCTCTCTCCTCTCTCTCTTCTCTCTCTCACTCTTTCTCTTTCTCTCTCTTCTCTCTCCGATCCCTCATTATCTCTCTCTCTCCCTCTCTCTACTATTGCTCTCTCTCTCCGATTCCCCTCTACCTCTCTCGCTCTCTCTGCTATAGCTCTCTCTCTTTTCTGTTTAGTGGCTCACACATGACATTTCCAGGACACCAGCCTGCATGGGGTTTAACTTAACCCTCCTAAGGGCAGACTGGACTGACTGCAGAGTTAAGTTCACTCTCCTAGTGGGTGGTGGGTGGTGGGTGTAGTGTGTGTGTGTGTGTGTGTGTGTGTGTGTGTGTGTGTGTGTGTGTGTGTGTGTGTGTGTGTGTGTGTGTAAATCCAATAATTTGCCAAAATGACAGATAACAAGTCCTATTGTTTGAGCAGAATCGGTCTGCTATTATTCTGTCTGTATTATGTCGTTTAATAGCGTTGTTTTGATGAAAAATGAAACTCTCCTTTCACTTTTTAATCACTTCCAACATCATGGCTTTGGCATCACGGACACAAGACACTTTACGTAGTGAGGAAATCATACAGTATAGCTACCTCGATGATGAGACGCTGCCATTATTATACGCAGTGGTCCAAGGACATGCTGATTCATTCTTCTAGTTATTAGCTGACCAATAACGGAGTCACTTCAGCTGGGGGGGATTTGGCGTTGGCAGAGACCGGGATAACTAAGCCTATGTATCTCTATCTTCCGTTCTCATCGTTGATAACAGAAGCTGATCAGATACCAGATGGGTCAAGCCATTTGGGGGTTCGGGGGATCATCCCAGGCTACCTAGAAGGGTTGCAATTATATGGCCCCAGTGTTACAGCAAGTAGGAAGTAGCATCCCGTTCAGTCATTCTGAGGAAGAAAGGGAGGGAGAGACGGTGAGGAGGAGGGAGGTAGGGGGATAACTTCCTCCGTCACACTCTCTCTCCATGCTCCCTCTCTTTTAGTTAGGGGGCCCAGAGGTGTAGCCACGTTCTGCCCCTCACTCCTGCTGATGATAGGATGGGAGCCCCCGCGGTGTCCTAATGTTGGCTGTTTCCGATCGGGCGACCAAGCAGGATGCCCTTATCTAATAGTGCACCCCATATACGCCTCTGATTCCCGTGCCCCCATACTGTTTATCCGCTTAATTTCATCAATGGTGACTTCTCTTCCATCTCTCTCTCTCCTCCTCTCTCCTCTCTCTCCCTATTTCTCTCCTTCCCAACACCCCATTTTCAGA
Source organism: Oncorhynchus nerka (assembly GCF_034236695.1). Classification (NCBI taxonomy): domain Eukaryota; kingdom Metazoa; phylum Chordata; class Actinopteri; order Salmoniformes; family Salmonidae; genus Oncorhynchus; species Oncorhynchus nerka. The sequence goes on from NC_088413.1 coordinate 75,076,679, forward strand.
ATCTCACCCAGGCTGATATTTGACACATGGCTGCTAACAGCGTATTAAACTCTTGACAGCTCAGCGGACTTCGCCTCGACTTCACACATCGTGACGTCTTGCTAAGTATAATAGTTGAGGCAGTCGTTCTCTCGTTAAGTACCTGCAATTTATCTAGCATGTTAACAAGGCAATGTGTAAAAACTAATTCACACTCCCCTTTACAACATTCACTCCCCCTGTTAGAGTTAGAAGTACTCGTAAAATATCAATGCCACAAACCGCTTTTCTTGTCCTTGACGTACATAATAGGGTTACATTGCCTATTACAATATGTTCACATAAGTATTTACATTGTAGAATAGTGAAGACATCAAAACTATGAAATAACACATATGGAATCATGTAGTAACCCAAAACATTTAAACAAATCAAAATATATTTCATCTTTGAGATTCTTCAAAGTAGCCACCCTTTGCCTTTGCAAGCTCTTGGCATTCTCTCAACCAGCTTCACCTGGAATGCTTTTCCAACAATCTTAAAGGAGTTCCCACATATGCTGAGCACTTGTTGGCTGCTTTTCCTTAAGTACCTTACTGTGATTGTTTTCTATTAAAATGGTCAAGAATAGCTTATTAGCTAAATATATATACTTAAGCAAGAATTTTGATAAGACTGTCTAGTAGTGGTCTGAGTGAGGGGCCTAATTGTAGGAGCCTAATGGGAGGGATATGTAACCTGAAAACGAGCTGTTATTGGCAGAGAGAAAACTCTCTTGGTTATTGGTCTACTAACTTATACCTCCTGGTGATGTCGCCAGGCGGTCCAAAACCCCAAAACAAGTTGACATTTCAGGCAGTCTTTTCAAACAGCTCTTACACTAAAAGGGTGTTATCATCATTTTCAACATTTCACAGTATTATTCCAACCTCATGGTGTGGAAATATGTATAAAACACAGGAAAATCACAACCCTACTGCCTACAAAACCCTACTGCCGACAAAACCCTACTGCCAACAACCCTACTGCCAACAACCCTGCTGCCCAACAACCCTGCTGCCCGACAACCCTGCTGCCAACAAAACCCTACTGCCGACAACTCTACTGCCGACAAAACCCTACTCCCGACAAAACCCTACTGCCGACAACCCTGCTGCCCGACAACCCTGCTGCCCGACAACCCTGCTGCCCGACAAAACCCTACTCCCGACAAAACCCTACTCCCGACAAAACCCTACTCCCGACAAAACCCTACTCCCGACAAACCTGCTGCCCGACAACCCTGCTGCCCGACAACCCTGCTGCCCAACAACCCTACTGCCGACAACCCTGCTGCCGACAAAACCCTACTACCGACAACCCTGCTGCCCGACAACCCTGCTGCCCGACAACCCTGCTGCCCGACAATCCTACTGCCGACAACCCTACTGCCGACAACCCTGCTGCCCAACAACCCTGCTGCCCAACAACCCTACTGCCGACAACCCTAATATTGACAACCCTAATATTGACAACCCTACTGCCGACAACTCTACTGCCGACAACCCTACTGCTCACAACCCTACTACCCTACTACCGACAACCCTGCTACCGACAACCCTACTACCGCAACAAGCTTTCGGCATAAAAGACAGGAGGACTCTGTGTCTATACGTCCTGACACAGCATCGAGGAGAAATGCAACGGCCAAGTCGCCCGGTGTTTCCTCGCCTTGGCCTTCGAGTGCTCACAGCTTAGTCGTCAGCCTCGCCATTATCAGCCTTCATCATCATCATCACAGACTTGACTATACATTCTGTTTCATCATCACAGATTGACTGTACGTTCGCCGTCATGTCAGTATTCGCGTGAAGGAGGGAAAAATGGAGTATTGGTCAAACAGATTAGAACTAACTCAAGGCTAATTGGTGCTGTTTGAATTATTTAGTGGTGTGTTTGCTGGCCTTGGATTGAATTCTCCCCAGATTATTATTTACTCAGAGTAAATGATTTCCCCCTGGTCTCCGGTGGATTTGAGGATGAGCTGCTGTATCCTGATGAATCGCAGAGGAGGAAAGTGAGAGACAAGAGGATGAGGAGGAATCCATGAGAAGGAATCTCTCTTCTCTCTTTCTTCTCTCTCTCTATCTCCCTCTCCCTTTCTATCTGTTTTTCTCTCTTTCTCTCGTCTCTTCTCTCTCTCCCGCTTTCTCTCTTCTGTCTTTCTCTCTCATTCTTGTTCTGGTTCTCTACCCTTTTATCTGTTCTTCTCTCTTTCTTTCTCTTTCTCGCTCTCTCTATTTCTCTCATTCTCTCTCTCTTCCCTCTCTTTCTTCCTCTGTCTCTTTCTCTCTTCTATTCTCTCCCTCTCTCCTCCTTTCTACAACAGGATTTGGCATGATGATGGCATGAATGAGAAGTGAGGCTCGTTGCCATGGCAACACAGTTTTACCTCCAACAGGCAACATACATTGCTTAGCAGAATTACAAAAGGGACAGAGCAGAATGTGAGGGAATAGTTTAGCTTATTAATTTGACTATTTTTAAACAAGCACACATAAAAATAGAAAAAGACATACATGTAGAATAAAAGGGGGATACCTAGTCAGTTGTCCAAATGAATGTATTCAACTGAAATGTGTCTTCCGCATTTAAAGCAACCCCTCTGAAATTCTACCTTAATTGACATCCACGGCACCCGGGGAATACTGCCTGGCTCAGGAGCAGATTTTTACCTTGTCAGCCCCGGGATGCGAACAAGCAACCTTTTGGTTACTGGCCCAATGCTCTAACCATGAGGCTACCTAATCTCCGTGTCAGTTAAAAGTTTGGACACACATTATTTATTCAAGTGTTTTTCTTTATTTTATTTTTTACCATTTTCTACATTGTAGTATAATAGTGAAGGCATCAAAACTATGAAATAACAAAGTGTTAAACAAATCAAAATCTATTTTATATGTTAGATTCTTCAAAGTAGCCACCCTTTGCCTTGATGACAGCTCTGCACACTCTTGGCATTCTCTCAAACAGCTTCACCTGGAATGCTTTTCCAACAGTCTTGAAAGAGTTCCCGCATATGCTGAGAGCTTGTTGGCTGCTTTTCATTCACTCTACGATCCAACTCATCCCAAACCATCTCAATTTTGGGTTGAGGTCAGGTGATTGTGGAGGCCAGGTCATCTGATGCAGCACTCAATCACTCTCCTTCTTGGTCAAATAGCCCTTACACAGCCTGGAGGTGTGTTGGGTCATTTTTCTGTTGAAAATCAAATGATAGTCCCACTAAGCACAAACCAGATGGGATTGTGTATCCCTGCAGAATGCTGTGGTAGCCATGCTGGTTAAGTGTGCCTTGAATTCTAAATAAATCACTGACAGTGTCACTAGCAAAGCACCCCCACACCATCACACCATCTCCTCCATGCTTCACAGTGGAAACTACACATGCGGGGATCATCCGTTCATCCACTCTGCATCTCACAAAGACACGGCGGTTGGAACCAAAAATCTAAAATCTGGAATCGTCAGACCAAAGGACAGATTTCCACTTTTTAATGTCCATTGCTAATGTTTCTTGGCCCAATCAAGTCTTCTTCTTATTGGTGTCCTTCAGGAGTGGTTTCTTTGCAGCAATTCGACCATGAAAGCCTGATTCACGCAGTCTCCTCTGAACAGTTGATGTTGAGATGTGTCTGTTACTTGAACTCTGTGAAGCATTTATTGGGCTGCAATCTGAGGTGAAGTTAACTCTAATGAACTTATCCTCTGCATCAGAGGGAACTCTGGGTCTTCCTTTCCTGCGGCGGTCCTCATGATAGACAGTTTCATCATAGCGCTTGATGGTTTTTGGGACTGCACTTGAAGAAACTTTCAAAGTTCTTGACATTTTCTGGATTGACTGACCTTCATGGATTAAAGTAATGTTAAAGTTCTGGCCTTATATGGACTTGGTATTTTCCCAAATAGGGCGATCTTCTGTATACCACACCTACCTTGACACAACACAACTGAACTGCAAAGGGTGGCTAGATTGAAGGATATCAAATATATTTATTTTTATTTTTTGGTTACTACATGATTCCATGTGTTATTTCATAGTTTTATTGTCTTCACTATTATTCTACAATGTAGAAAATAGTACAAATAAAGAAAAACCCTTGAATGAGTACAGTAGGTGTGTTCAAACTTTTGACTGGTGCTGTACAATCCACCTGTTTGGTGGATGACATGGCATTTTGTCTGACTGTGTATATAACCATACCTGACATGATCAGTATGATCTACTCTCTCTCAGCATCTCTAAGCAGTAAATGGTGAAAGGTGGGTGCATTTGTATTGAGGACATAGCATCGAGTCCGATTATGATCATAATGTGACCATCATAACGTAACAGTGTGAATGAACATGACATGGAAAATGAATGGCTGTTACCTTCTCTACCTCTGCCCACATTGCAGGTAAATCTTCAAAACAAGCCAAATAACATCTGCGCTTTTACAATTTAATTCGCCCAATTTTATGGCTGTGTCTGAGTCTCTGCCGTACACACTGGAGAGGATGAACAAAACAGGCATATGTATTCCCCTGCCGCTGATGTTTGAATATAAAGGTCAGCGTTGTAGGAAATGAAATGTCAGGCTGGTGGAGGCAGGAGGAGACTGGTGGGATAGGAGGAGACTGGAGGAGGCTGGATGAGGCTGGTGGGATAGGAGGAGACTGGAGGAGGCTGGATGAGGCTAGAGGAGGTTGGAAGAGACAGGAGGAGGCTGGAGGAGGGTGGATGAGGCTAGAGGAGGTTGGAAGAGAACCGGGGGAGGCTGGAGGAGGCAGGAGGAGGCTGGTGGGATAGGAGGAGACTGGAGGAGGCTGGATGAGGCTAGACGAGGTTAGAAGAGACAGGAGGAGGGTGGATGAGGCTAGAGGAGGTTGGAAGAGAACCGGGGGAGGCTGGAGGAGGCAGGAGGAGGCAGGAGGAGGCTGGTGGGATAGGAGGAGACTGGAGGAGGCTGGATGAGGCTAGAGGAGGTTGGAAGAGACAGGTGGAGGCTGTTGGAAGCAGGGGGAGATAGGAGGAAACAGGTGGAGCCAGGTGGATGTTGTTGGAAGCAGGGGGGAAATGGAGGAGGCTGGAGGAGGTTGGAAGAGACAGGTGGAGGCTGTTGGAAGCAGGGGGAGACAGGTGGAGCCAGGAGGATGTTGTTGGAAGCAGGGGGGAAATGGAGGCGGTTGGAAGAGGCAGGAGGAGACAGGAAGATGCTGTTGGAAGTAGGGGTAGACAGGAGGAGGCACGAAGAGAAGGTGGGGTAGGAGGAGGCAGGAAGGAGGAAGCTGGAGGAGGCAGGAGGTGGCAGGAAGAGACTGGAGGAGCAGGCAGGAGGAGGCTAGAGAAGTGAGGAGGAGGTATCAGAAGGAGGATGCCAAAGGTCGTGCTCATGCTGGAGGATGTGTTAAAAGTCAAGTGCTGTCTCAGATTAGGTCGACGGTCCCTTGTGCTTCTGGGGGTGAAGTGTTTGAACGGCAGACTGAGCTGATAACTTCCTAACATCTCAGCGACATGGGACCTAAACTGGGGCGGAAGAGCAGTGTAGTGCTCTTTTAGATGTTAGGGGTGTTAGTAAAGTACATGCTAATGCCATTTACACTACAACTGAGTTTTGTCTCTTGAGTGACACAGGCCCATGCCTACAGTATATGTATGCATAATTGGTAACCCTTTACTTTCCTGCAGGTATAATGCATTGGGATGCTGTTATAATGTTGTTATAAGACTTGTGACACGCATGTACTGTATGACCCCTTATAATGTCTGGTTATCCTCTCATAATGATCATACATCCTTTCTCTATAACATTCCAGCCTTGGTTTCATGCTGAAACCATAGATACATTCTTAGAACACATACTGTAGTATTGTACATCTCTACGGCTCAAACTCCATGTGGATAAAAGAGCAGGCAACAAAAAAAATATGTCCCTTTAAGAAAAACATGTCCTGGTAAGAAAAATATGTCCCTTTAAGAAAATCATGTCCTGGTAAGAAAAACATGTCCCTTTAAGAAAAACATGTCCCTTTAAGAAAAAGATGTCCTGGTAAGAAAAAGATGTCCTTGTAAGAACTGCAGATGTGGAATTAGGAAGCTAGCCGAGGCAATAGATGTAGATGTCATTAGCTGGGTAGCAGGGACGTGCAGGAGAGAAAGTGGGCCTCACAGGTTCCCCCGCTCACTTCCCACCAGCTCCACTCTCCATTGGTTGAATTCTGGGTTTGACCAGTCATCTTCTATTTGTCGGCTTCCAGGCCCACTGTGACTCACTCAGCTGTCACATGAGACAACGTGGGCCTTGGCACCCTGGGAAAATGGCGAGTGTGCCAATTGTCGTAGCCAAGATCAACAGTGATTAGCCGCACAACAATGCTCGGGGGTTGGCCACATAACCAAGTTTTGTTGCATCTCTGGCATGGAAAGACAATTCATTGAGGCGGCAGGGTAGCCTAGTGGTTAGAGCGTTGGACTAGTAACCGGAAGGTTGCAAGTTCAAACCCCTGAGCTGACAAGGTACAAATCTGTCGTTCTGCCCCTGAACAGGCAGTTAACCCACTGTTCCTAGGCCGTCATTGAAAATAAGAATTTGTTCTTAACTGACTTGCCTAGTTAGATTAAAATAAAATAAGAATTGAGATGGTGTTATGAGTGGTGATGCATTGAAAAATAGTCACTCTTTGTAATTTTGAGTGACGGGATATGAATATAGATGTTCAATAAAGAATGAAAACTGAAATGATTTTATTTTTGAGCCGTTCACGGTTTGTTTGACCTAATGTACAGTTCATAGAACTCAGATGTACTAATAATGATGTGAACAGCAGGACGGTTGATTATTTTTGTGATATAATATAGTTGTGTTTGATGTTAATTTATAGTTTTTTGTCCTCAACTGTCTCTAACACAATACATCTGGCAAGCAAGGCAATAGTACAGTCCATTGCTTTATACTTGAAAACATTGGGCCTCACTAAAAGCTAGATATTGTATTGTACTCATATTCAGCCTATTGTTATATTTTGAGGCTAATCCCTTTTGACTAGTGCACTGGTGTTTATTTTTCTAAGTACCTGAAGACCGAGGGAGTTATGTGGTGGTGCGTTTAATTTGACATGCTTAGCTGGTTCTAGAGGAACCGTGTGACTAAGAAACCAACAAGGGAATTAAGAAAGCTTTTTACATTAAAACATACATGCTTTAAATTATTGCTTTAATGTTTGCATTAAAATACACACACTTTAAATGATTCCTTTAATATTTACATTAAAACATACACATGGCTTAAATGATTCCTTTAATAATTGCATTAAAACATACACTCTTTAAATGATTCCTTTAATATTTACATTAAAACATACACACTTTAAATGATTCCTTTAATATTTACATTAAAACATACACGCTTTAAATGATTCCTTTAATATTTGCATTAAAACATACACTCTTTAAATGATTCCTTTAATATTTACATTAAAACATACACACTTTAAATGATTCCTTTAATATTTACATTAAAACATACACACTTTAAATGATTCCTTTAATATTTGCATTAAAACATACACACTTTAAATGATTCCTTTAATATTTACATTAAAACATACACACTTTAAACGATTCCTTTAATATTTACATTAAAACATACACACTTTAAATGATTCCTTTAATATTTGATTTGAAGATGCATGTCTCTGGCTTCAACCTGTTTGCTATGCATGTGAGAAGCTAATTGGGAGATTCGAAGAGCTAGAGCATCTTATCTCATCTCAATGCTTCCAGCACGGTGGCACCTCAGCTCCAACAAGGTGTCTGCTCTTCCCGCATGTATGACAACTTCATAACTGTCACCTATTCATGAACAGATTGCCTATCTTCTAGTATATTGTCATAGCAGCTCTAGCTTGTGTGTGTGTGTGTGTGTGTGTGTGTGTGTGTGTGTGTGTGTGTGTGTGTGTGTGTGTGTGTGTGTGTGTGTGTGTGTGTGTGTGCGTGCGCGCGCATCCATACACATGTCTGTGCTTGCGGTATTCAAATGCATTTGTTAATGTCTTTGTTTATGTCTGCCCGAAGTACTATTCATTATGTTGAGAAGGTGTCATTTGTGATTGATCCAAAACAGTAGGTCACAATGAAAGAGACAATTCATTATGAAGTTTCACAATAGATTTCTTGGCAGGCTGTTTTATTTGTGAGAAAGACTGAAATGAAAAGCCGTAGTGATAGACGGTACTGTACAACAGAGTGTACAGGTATGACAGAATCTGCTCACACAGCATTGGTCTGGTCTAGCGACTGCCAGCTCTGCGCTACCCATGATGCCTTGCAGGCGGGGGGATTTGATCCCCAGTCCTATATTTTCTGTCTGCACTCCCCTACCTCTGTCCCACCCTCTAATTTAACCTGTCTGTTACTATAACAACAAAATATGAAAGACAAGAAAAATGGCCATAAATTGAAGTGGACACTTATCCGGTGTAAAATTCAGTTAACTTCCTTCCAGCCCAATGAAGTAAATCTATCTGGTAAAAACCACAGTTTACAACTGCTCAAAGAAATGTCACGATGCCACTTACGACTGTCAGTCAGGCTGATGGAACTCGTAACGTCTTCCATAAAGATGTGTTCCCCCGCGACAACAGAGGCAGCTGTTCTGGAGGACGTTGGTGCTTTAGTGTAAAATGTGTAACCCCCTCACCATGCGGTGATTCACTACATTGTAAATCAGAAATGGATGGGGTGTTCACTACTCTGAGACATTGTAAACCTGGGCTGGATGGGGTGTTCACTACTCTGACACATTGTAAACCTGGGCTGGATGGGGAGTTCACTACTCTGAGACATTGTAAACCTGGGCTGGATGGGGAGTTCACTACTCTGACACATTGTAAACCTGGGCTGGATGGGGAGTTCACTACTCTGAGACATTGTAAACCTGGGCTGGATGGGGTGTTCACTACTCTGACACATTGTAAACCTGGGCTGGATGGGGTGTTCACTACTCTGACACATTGTAAACCTGGGCTGGATGGGGAGTTCACTACTCTGAGACATTGTAAACCTGGGCTGGATGGGGAGTTCACTACTCTGACACATTGTAAACCTGGGCTGGATGGGGAGTTCACTACTCTGAGACATTGTAAACCTGGGCTGGATGGGGAGTTCACTACTCTGAGACATTGTAAACCTGGGCTGGATGGGGTGTTCACTACTCTGTGACATTGTAAACCTGGGCTGGATGGGGAGTTCACTACTCTGAGACATTGTAAACCTGGGCTGGATGGGGAGTTCACTACTCTGAGACATTGTAAACCTGGGCTGGATGGGGAGTTCACTACTCTGACACATTGTAAACCTGGGCTGGATGGGGAGTTCACTACTCTGACACATTGTAAACCTGGGCTGGATGGGGAGTTCACTACTCTGACACATTGTAAACCTGGGCTGGATGGGGAGTTCACTACTCTGACACATTGTAAACCTGGGCTGGATGGGGAGTTCACTACTCTGACACATTGTAAACCTGGGCTGGATGGGGTGTTCACTACTCTGACACATTGTAAACCTGGGCTGGATGGGGAGTTCACTACTCTGACACATTGTAAACCTGGGCTGGATGGGGAGTTCACTACTATGACACATTGTAAACCTGGGCTGGATGGGGAGTTCACTACTCTGAGACATTGTAAACCTGGGCTGGATGGGGAGTTCACTACTCTGACACATTGTAAACCTGGGCTGGATGGGGTGTTCACTACTCTGACACATTGTAAACCTGGGCTGGATGGGGAGTTCACTACTCTGACACATTGTAAACCTGGGCTGGATGGGGAGTTCACTACTCTGACACATTGTAAACCTGGGCTGGATGGGGAGTTCACTACTCTGACACATTGTAAACCTGGGCTGGATGGGGTGTTCACTACTCTGACACATTGTAAACCTGGGCTGGATGGGGAGTTCACTACTCTGACACATTGTAAACCTGGGCTGGATGGGGTGTTTAAAGGAGGGAAAGAGGCCTTGTGGGGACTCCCAGGCTGCCTCCTGATTCTCCACCCTTCTCCCTAAATGTCCACATCCAGTCATGAATTAAAAAATATTGGGGGAATTTCCACCATTTTGTCAATCCATGACTGGAAGTGAACAAGTGCATACTTAGGGAGAATAGTGGATAATCAGGACGTAGCCCCAGTCTCTCTAGGGGTTGCCTTCATCTGTCATTACTCCAGAATCACACAAACTAGCATCCAGCTAATTGAGGGCAAACTAGCATCCAGCTAATTGAGGGAAAACTAGCATCCAGCCAAGTGAGGACAATCTAGCATCCAGCTAAGTGAGGGCAAACTAGCATCCAGCCAAGTGAGGGCAAACTAGCATCCAGCCAAGTGAGGGCAAACTAGCATCCAGCCAAGTGAGGGCAAACAAGCATCCAGCCAAGTGAGGGCAAACTAGCATCCAGCCAAGTGAGGGCAAACTAGCATCCAGCCAAGTGAGGGCAAACTAGCATCCAGCTAATTGAGGGCAAACTAGCATCCAGCTAATTGAGGGCAAACTAGCATCCAGCTAAGTGAGAGCAAACTAGCATCCAGCCAAGTGAGGACAATCTAGCATCCAGCTAAGTGAGGGCAAACTAGCATCCAGCCAAGTGAGGGCAAACAAGCATCCAGCCAAGTGAGGGCAAACTAGCATCCAGCCAAGTGAGGGCAAACTAGCATCCAGCCAAGTGAGGGCAAACTAGCATCCAGCTAATTGAGGGCAAACTAGCATCCAGCTAATTGAGGGCAAACTAGCATCCAGCTAAGTGAGAGCAAACTAGCATCCAGCTAATTGAGGGCAAACTAGCATCCAGCTAAGTGAGGGCAAACTAGCATCCAGCTAATTGAGGGCAAACTAGCATCCAGCTAAGTGAGAGCAAACTAGCATCCAGCTAATTGAGGGCAAACTAGCATCCAGCTAAGTGAGGGCAAACTAGCATCCAGCTAATTGAGGGCAAACTAGCATCCAGCTAAGTGAGAGCAAATTAGCATCCAGCTAAGTGAGAGCCAACTAGCATATAGCTAAGTGAGAGCAAATTAGCATCCAGCTAAGTGAGAGCCAACTAGCATATAGCTAAGTGAGAGCCAGGATAATCCCTCCAACTGACCGGTGAATATATATATGTTTTTTTCCCCTTATTTTACCAGGTAAGTTGCTGAAAGAAGAAGCTGATTACGCAGCATGATTATTACACAGTGCTGGGAACAATATAAGGCCACTCTAAAATGGAGCTGTTTTGTCACACAACACAATGCCACAGATGTCTCAAGTTGTCAGAGAATTTAATGTTAATTTCTCTACCATAAGCTGCCTCAAATGGCATTTTAAAGAATTTTCTAGTATGTCTAACCGGCCTCAGAACCGCACACCACATGTAACCACGCCAGCCCAGGATCTCTACATCCGGCTTCTTCACTGATGAGTATAAAGCCCTTTTGTGGCGAAAACTAATTCTGATTGGCTGGACCTGGCTCTGAAGTGGGTGGGACTATTCCCGCCCTGTCCCACCCATGGCTGTGCCCCTGCCCAGTCATGTGAAATCCATAGATTGGGGCCTAATTTATTTATTTAAGGTGACTAGTTTCCTTATATGAACTGTAACTCATTAAAATCATTGAAATTGTTGCATGTTGCATTTATATTTTTGATCAGTATATAATTGGTGTCCGTTTTGGGTTTTAAAATGAGTTTATTATGATCCAGTTCGATCCCCACTGTGAATTAGTGTAAAGTTATATTTGTCGTCTCACAGGACCATGTGCTGACATAGACCGATCACGGGCCAGCAAGCTACTAGGAGACTCTCAGGCACAATAAAAACAACTACATTGACCGTGATCCTTATGGCCACTTTCACCATAATCCTTAGGCCATCAAGGATTATGGATATACTGACAAGATACCTGTCTCTCCACCCAAACAATGGGAGTCGTTGTCCACAAAGCGACACAGCGGGCCATCTAGCTCCCACCTGTCCTTTCTTTGGATTGGTGGATACATCTCATTATTGTAATAATTTTAAAAATATTCAATTAGGGTTGTTGACATCAACCGACTGTATTCAATAGATAGAGATGCTATGCTACTAGCCTCATTTCATTAATGTCTTTTTTTATTTAACTAGGCAAGTCAATGAAGAACAAATTCTTATTTACAATGACGGCCTAGGAACGGTGGGTTAACTGTCTTGTTCAGGGGCAGAACAACACATTTTTACCTTGTCAGCTCAGGGATTCAATCCACCAACCTTTCGGTTACTGGCCCAACACTCTAACCACTAGACTACCTGCTGCCCCTATATCCATCCCGAGACAACTCCGACCTCGAGTATTAAACAAGCCACTAATGTTTTTGGGACCAAATTCGACACCCTTTGACCTCCATACAACAACGCCTTGCATGGAGGGCGAAACAACAACAAAACACCACCTACTGGAGGGAAACAGATTTTCCACCGAGTTGGGCCTCTCTCTTCCTCTTCCTCTCTGGTGCCTTTCAGCCCCATTTCAGCAATATGTCTCGCTTCAAATTGAAATAGTTCAAGTGCCATCGGGAGTTTTTCATAGGAATACGTGGATGACGTCAGTAGATATCACTTTCTACTGGTTGTAATGTCTATGGTTAAATCAGATCGAACTTTATGGTAGCCGGCTAAACTCAACTCCACATTATACGATGGGGTTGAGCGGCGACTGGAGCTCTGGCGTTTTTATAAAAACCTAGTGATTTCAGCACCAAAAGAATAGCACACAATTACACAGGACATTTTTAGTCGGCTAACTTTATGGTAGATGGGACAAAGATCATATAACTAAGTGGAGGCTGTAGTGATGGTTGCCCTTCCTTGCAAAATACGGAATCCATTCAAATGTATCCTATTAGTTTCCTTTCACCTTGAGTTCAGAACGTGGACCAGTAGGAAGTGAATATAATGTGTCGAGTTTGGCCTATGTGCACTTGTAAAAATAAGCATTGGAATTGATTATAATGATTTTCCAATAAAATATTCCTATGTGTTGTCTAGACGGGCCAATCGAGGTGGTGGGAGCAAGAGATCCCCATGGAGGGAGCGATCGCCAAGGGCGAACTGATCACCCACAACCTGACGGAGCTCATCAAGCCAGAGGCCTACCTGGTGCGCCTCACCCCCATCACACGCTTCGGGGAAGGAGACTCCACAGACAGAACCATCAGATACAGTGGTGAGCAGAAATCATTCTCTGTCTAGTTGCGCGGCCTGGACAGTGTATGATCACAATGCTCTATTTGGAGTTAATTTTACTGTACAAAATCTACTTGACCTTCAGCACTGTATATTATTCAGTAGGGACTAGCATGGCCTTGTATGCTCACAGTTCTATATGGTGTTAATGTATATGGTTGCATATTGTATTGTATTTTGTTGTATAGTGTACAGAATGCCCCTCAGCATTGTACAGTAGAGAAATAATTTTCTTCAATAAGGATGTGCAGTTGAAGTCGGAAGTTTACATACACCTTAGCCAAATACATTTAAACGCAGTAGTTCACAATTCCTGACATTTAATCCTAGTAAAAATCCCCTGTTTTAGCTCAGTTAGGATCACCACAATATTTTAAGAATGTGAAATGTCAGAATAATAGTAGAGAGAGTGATTTATTTCAGATTTGATTTCTTTCATCACATTCCTAGTGGGTCAGAAGATTACATACACTCTATTAGTATTTGGTAGCATTGCCTTTAAATTGTTTAACTTGGGTCAAATGTTTTGGGTAGCCTTCCACAAGCTTCCCACAATTAGTTGGGTGAATTTTGGTCCGTTCCTTCTGACTGAGCTGGTGTAACTGAGTCAGGTTTGTAGGTCTCCTTGCTCACACATGCTTTTTCAGTTCTGCCCACATATTTTCTATGGGATTGAGGTCAGGGCTTTGTGATGGCCACTCCAATATCGTGACTTTGTTGTCCTTAAGCCATTTTGCCACACCTTTGGAAGTATGCTTGGGGTCATTGTCCATTTGGAAGAACCATTTGCGACCAAGCTTTAACTGATGTCTTGAGATGTTGCTTCAATATATCCACATAATTTTCCTGCCTCATGAAGCCATCTATTTTGTGAAGTTCACCAGTCCCTCCTGCAGCAAAGCACCCCCACAACATGATGCTGCCACCCCCGTGCTTCACGGTTGGGATGGTGTTCTTCGGCTTGCAAGCCTCCCCCTTTGTCCTCCAAACATATCGATGGTCATTATAGCAAAACAGTTCTATTGTTGTTTCATCAGACATTTCTCCAAAAAGTACGATGTTTGTCCCCATGTGCAGTTGCAAACCGTAGTCTGGCTTTTTTTATGGCGGTTTTAGAGCAGTGACTTCTACCTTGCTGAGCAGCCTTTCAGGTTATGTCCATATAGGACTCGTTTTACTGTGGATATATACTTTTATACCGGTTTCCTCCAGCATCTTCACAAGGTCTTTTGCTGTTGTTCTGGGATTGATTTGCACTTTTCGCACCAAAGTACGTTCATCTCTAGGAGACAGAATGCGTCTCCTTCCTGAGCGGTATGATGGATGCGTGGTCCCATGGTGTTTATACTTGCGCAACTATTGTTTGTACAGACGAACCTGGTACCTTCAGGCTTTTGGAAATTGCTCCCAAGGATGAACCATACTTTTGAACCAGTCTACAATTTTTTTTCTGCAGTCTTGGTTGATTTCTTTTGATTTTCCCATGATGTCAAGCAAAGAGGCACTGAGTTTGAAGGTAGGAGTTGAAATACATCCACAGGTACACCTCCAATTGACTCAAATTATGTCAATTAGCCTATCAGCTTCTAAAGTCATGACATCATTTTCTGGAATTTTCCAAGCTGTTTAAAGGCACAGTCAACTTAGTGTATGTAAACTTCTGACCCGCTGGAATACAGTGAATTATAAGTTAAATATTTGTCTGTCCTCGGTTGCAACACTCACTACTGAGTTCCAAACTGCCTCTGGAAGCAACGTCAGCACAAGAACTGTTTGTCGGGAACATCATGAATTGGGTTCCCATGGTCGAGCAGCTGCACACAAGCCTAAGATCACCATGCGCAATGCCAAGAGAGCATGCAATGTCGACTGGAGTAGTGTAAAGCTCACCACCATTGGACTCTGGAGCAGTGGAAATGCGTTCTCTGGAGTGATGAATTACGCTTCACTTTCTGGCAGTCCGACAGACAAATCTGGATGCTTCTACACCTACATTGCTTGCTGTTTGGGGTTTTAGGCTGGGTTTCTGTACAGCACTTTGAGATATCAGCTGATGTAAGAAAGGCTATATAAATAAATGTTATTTTATTTAGGAGAACGCTACCTGCTCCAATGCATAGTGCACACTGTAAAGTTTGGTGGTGGAGGAATTTTGGTCTGGGGCTTTTTATCATGGTTTGGGCTATGGTCCTTAGTTCCAGTGAAGGGAAACCTTAATGCTTCGACATTTAATGACATTCTAGATGATTCTGTGCTTCCAACTTTGTGACAAAAATGTGGAAGCCCCTTTCCTGTTTCATCATGACAATGCCCCGTGCACAAAGCGAGGTCCATGCAGAAATTGTTTGTCGAAATTGGTGTGCAAGAACTTCACTGGCATGCATAGAGCCCTGACCTGAACCCCATCGAACACCTTTGGGATGTATTTGAAATCAGACTGTGAGCCAGGCCTAATCGCCCAATATATCAGTGCCCGACCTCACTAATGCTCTTGTGGCTGAATGTCCCCTCGGCAATGTTCCAACATGTAGTGGAAAGCCTTCCCAGAAGAGTGGAGGCTGTTATAGCAGCAATGTTCCAACATGTAGTGGAAAGCCTTTCCAGAAGAGTGGAGGCTGTTATGGCAGCAAAGGGGGGACCAACTCCATATTTTAAATGTTTACATTTTTTAATCAAACCATTTTTAACTAGGCATGTCAGTTTAGAACAAATTCTAAATTTTCAACGCCCATGATTTTGGAATGAGATGTTCGAAGTCAACATACTTTTGATCATGTAATGTATCACAGTAAGGGCCTCCCAGATGTTGACATATTTATATGGTAATAGGGACCCCTACTGGTTAGGAAAATACTGAATCATGAGATAGGTCACTGTCAGTACATTTGACAGAGCATTCTTATTTACAAGGAGGAAGTCAAGCAAAGACAGAGATGAATTTGTACCAGTGACGATTACACATTCAGAGATCCAGGCATAATTACATGAGAAAACATTCAGCTCCTCAACTTAGTCATCAAAAAGTGCCATTGTCACCGAGGGGGAGGCGGCAGACAGTATCAAGAGCCATCCAGCAAGGATTTCGGCTAAGAATACAAACGGAAAGGATTTTGAATTAAATGCAATTTGTATGTAGTTGGAGGGGTGGACTTTAATTCCCTGTCTGTTACCACTGGTGTTTCTGTAGACAAGGTTCCACAATCATTGTCTAATGTCTATTTTATTTCTTTATCCTTCATTGTCATTTACTTTTTTTTGTATCAATCCGTCCTTTTTTTTGGTACTTTCTTATGAAGGGAGTGAAAAGAGGCACTGAAAATGTCCTCCGCAAACACCTGTTCAAAAAAGGTCCTACTCCTTTCAACAGGCTGCAGAATTAGGATTACAGCCTGAGCTTTGCTTCAGGTTCAACACAGTTGGAAGTCCTTGTAGTGCAGCACTGCAACACAAGACACGATACTGTCCAGGTTTTGAGTCCTCTCTCTTCCAAACTTGAATAGCCTAGCCTGTGTCTATTCTAGTTCCAGCCTTTGAAATACACGTCTGCTACAAACCGTCAGCTCTCAGCCCTAGCCTGTGAAGTCTGCACGCACGCAGCCAGCCAACCCCCCCCCCCACCCCCCCATACAAACACAACAGAACACAGTCTGGTGGTGAGCTGCTCTGACTAGCAAACAAACACAGCAGTTCACTGACCTTCTGCACTAATTAGATGCTTCCAGCCTATATTCTCTAATCATGTTTTCCTCTGCACCCAGGTGAGATGAGGAAATAGCAGCACTAGAGTGATTTCCGCCTAATATCTTGTTTTTAGGAGTATTCTATATATTCCATGTCGGAGGTCTGAAACTTCCTGCCCTCGTGCCACATTAGGCCTATTTGTGGCCCACAGGCCTGGAATTTGAGCTTATGCTGTATCCATGTTATGGTGGTATTTAGGCTTTATTAAACTCTCTAATTACAATTTATACAATCACTGAGGACAATGTGGTAAAAATACAGTTAGTCGGAAGTTCACAAACACACAATCTCTTGTTAACAAACTATAGTTTTGGCAAGTCGGTTAGGACATCTGATTTGTACCTGACACGAGTCAGTTATCCAACAATTGTTTACAGACAGATTATTTCACTTGTAATTCACTGTATCACAATTCCAGTGGGTCAGGAGTTTACATACACTAAGTTGACTGTGCCTTTAAACAGCTTGAAAAATTCCAGAAAATGATGTCATGGCTTTAGAAGCTTCCGATAGGCTAATTGACATCATTTGAGTCAATTGGAGGTGTACCTGTGGATGTATTTCAAGGTCTACCTTCAAACTCAGTGCCTCTTCGCTTGATATCATGGGAAAATCAAAAGAAATCAACCAAGACTGCAGAAATCAATTGTAGACCTCCACAAGCTGGTTCATCCTTGGGAGCAATTTCCAAATACCTGAAGGTACCACGTTCTTCTGTACAAACAATAGTAAGTATAAACACCATGGGACCACGCAGCCGTCATACCGCTCAGGAAGGAGGCGCATTCTGTCTCCAAGAGATGAACATACTTTGGTGCGAAAAGTGTAAATCAATCCCAGAACA
This sequence comes from Oncorhynchus nerka, assembly GCF_034236695.1. NCBI lineage: Eukaryota > Metazoa > Chordata > Actinopteri > Salmoniformes > Salmonidae > Oncorhynchus > Oncorhynchus nerka. Next base: position 75,094,526 of record NC_088413.1, read on the forward strand.
ACAGCAAAGGACCTTGTGAAGATGCTGGAGTAAACAGGTACAAAAGTATCTATATCCACAGTATAACGAGTCCTATGTCGACATAACCTGAAAGGCCACTCAGCAAGGAAGAAGCCACTGCTCCAAAACTGCCATAAAAAAGCCAGACTACGGTTTGCAACTGCACATGGGGACAAAGATCATACTTTTTGGGGAAATGTCCTCTGGTCTGATGAAACAAAAATAGAACAGTTTGGCCATAATGACCATCGTTATGTTTGGAGGAAAAAAGGGGAGGCTTGCAAGCCGAAGAACACCATCCCAACCGTGAAGCACGGGGGTGGCAGCATCATGTTGTGGGTGAACTTTGCAGCAGGAGGGACTGGTGAACTTCACAAAATAGATGGCATCATGAGGTAGGAAAATTATGTGGATATATTGAAGCAACATCTCAAGACATCAGTTAAACCTTGGTCGCAAATAGGTCATCCAAATGGACAATGACCCAAAGCATAATTCCAAAGTTTTGGCAAAATGGCTTAAGGACAACAAAGTCAAGATATTGGAGTGGCCATCACAAAGCCCTGATCTCATTTCTATAGAAAATTTGTGGGCAGAACTGAAAAAGCGTGTGCAAGCAAGGAGGCCTACCTACCTGACTCAGTTACATCAGCTCTGTCAGGAGGAATGGGCCAAAATTCACCCAATTTACTGTAGGAAGCTTGTGGAAGGCTACCCGAAATGTTTGACCCAAGTTAAACAATTTCAAGGCAATGCTACCAAATACTAATTGAGTGTATGTAAACTTCTGACCCACTGGGAATGTGATGAAAGAAATAAAAGTTGAAATAAATCATTTTCTGTACTATTATTCTGACATTTCACATTCTTAAAATAAAGTGGTGATCCTAACTGATCTAAGACTTTTTACTAGGATTAAATGTCAGGAATTGTGAAAAACTGCGTTTAAATGTATTTGGCTAAGGTGTATGTAAACTTCTGACTTCAACTGTGTGTGGTAAAAGATAACACTTGTTCTCAAATGTTAATTGCTCAGTGGTCTCATATTATACAATAAAAGAGATGCTCAACACTCAATCACACACACACACACACACACACACACACACACACAGCCAACCCCAAACACTCACAACATACACACCCAGACGCACACTGCACATTCACGTAAAATGACACCGTCACCTCAAATATTTACATATGTATTTTAATCCCCCAGTGATACAACATTGTATATAAATAATGTATCGGACAACTGATAATTCCTCCAAATCTATCTGTGACCTGAAACGTGTCATCTCCCTCTGCATGAGTTGTGTCAAGATTGCCAAAGATATCTCCAAGTTACCTCAGACAACATCATTTTTTGTGTGTGTATTTGTTCATTTCATAAACCAGAATCATGATAGTGTATAATCACTCCTGTTTGACATCTGAGTGCCTTGAAGAATTTTTGGTTACACTTAATACCTGTGTGTATCTACATACCCCGGGAATACGGTATGCCGCCCAAGCCTTTTAAATACTAGCAGTGCACTTGCTGATTCTAACGAGCAGTGGCACGGCGTAAAACTGTCCTCTGGATAACAGCTGTGGCTGAGGACATGCCAGCCACTTCAGTTTGACACACTGGATTGGGTTTCATGTTGGTGTTAAGAGTTAGTTACAGTATATTTTTCTATGTGCAACTTTGGTCTCAAGAATCGTGTTCTCTTCTCCATAAATATTGTACGGCAGCTTTTTGAGAAAGAAAACAAGGATATTACCGAAGTGACGCCTACGGGAGAAAAGGAGAATGTACGATAACATGTAAATACCTTTTCTGATGTAGGCTTAGGAAAACGTGTGTCCGTACAACTAAGTCCTCCAGATATGCACGCTACCGTACACAACGAGCAAAAGAGACATGCGGCAATTCGAATGTGTATTTAACGATGTTTACTAAATGTTGTGCCTCCTTGCCTACTGCTTCCCTGCCTGCGCAGTGCTTGTGGTCTATCTAGGCACTGAGTGCACAGAGACCCTATCAATTAGAGTCCGTACTAATGCAGAGCGTGTTTCCAAGCTAGCAGCATCTGCTCCTCTCCACCAAGACGACCTCCTTCTCCTCGCTGAAGTTGGGAACAGCTGGGTGGTTTAGTAGTGGGGGAAATGGAACCTCCCGATGCATAATTGCGGCTCAGAATAGGGGAAACTATGGAGAAAAAGGCCCATAATGAACATCTGATGCGTTTCGCCACAAACCACCAGCCCACTCCTGCGTATTATACAGTTTCCCAAATTACAATAATTTGATGCAGTCGCAGGCATTTTCAGATTTTAATCCTCAATTGAATCATCAATGAATCAATTGGTGGTTCTCTATACAATTGCTAAATGGGATCATTTCTCTGCATTTACATTTTTTTGACAGATCTCTCTTCGATAATAGAGTATAATAATAATAATATATATAATCGATAATAGAGCCTTTTGTCTTAAACATCTGCTGTTGTTGTGTTTTCTGATATTTTTTTTCATTTGCATTCTGTTCATATCTGACCATTTATCGTTAGCCAATGGGACGGATGTCTCTGGCTGCACCTTTGTTGGACCGGGCTGATCTGTTACACCATCAAATGGAACACACGGTTTACTCTAGTTCAAACATCTCACCGTGAAATTTACAGCCTGAATACATCTCCCAAACTCCTACTTTGCTTGAAGAATACTCTCTATACAGGTTAGGCTCTGGAAGTTTATTGGTTGAAATTGGGATACATTTCACGTCAGCTATCTCCACTGCAAATTGTTTGAAAATCTCTACCCAGCATACAGTTCTGCCCTCATTGGGATTAGGAAAGGACTCAGCCACAGTTCCTGGCGAGCACAGATAGGGAAGGTGGTGAATTAAATTAAGAAAGATGCAGGTCTGTATAGTTTAACTGAGTCTTGTGCTTCCTCTCTTCCATTAGCCCTCTGCAGCCCATAAGCCCTCTCTCTCTCCGGAGTAACCTAACCCTAACCCTCTCTCCCTCCGGATGATAAGAGGGGTTGATGGCATGGCCTCACTACTCCCTAGTACTCCGCCTCAAATTAGACTGCAGGGACAAACAAAGTAGTTCTTCCTTTTTAGATTTCCCCACGGCTCTTTTATACAGAGTAGAGATGAAATCTTAGACGCAGGCATTCCTTTCATAAGTTTGAACTCCTAAATGATTCAAGTGTCTTTTGTTTTCTCTTTCAGCTCCAGTCAACCCTCACTTGAGTAAGTATCAGTCCTATGAAATGGACTCCCTAACCCATAATGTTGGGCCAACCATAATGTTTTAATTAGCAATGGCCAGAGATGAATAAAAGGTAGGGTTTTTATGTTACACACCATTTTTTATGGTATACACAGTTTATTCATATGAATTATCCATCGCAATACACAGGTCCTTAATAATGTCAAAAATGAAATATTTCCTATTAATACCGTGTTCATAATAACATATGAGCACATTTCATAATCGTCAATAAGATGTTTGAAAATACATAAAGTCTATCTCAGTAGTATCTAAGCTATAAGACTCCTGAACAGCTAATCAAAGGGCTACCAAGACCCCTCTTTTACACTGCTACTACTCTATGTTTATTATCTATGCATAGTCACCTTAACTCTACCTACATGTACATATTACCTCAATTACCTGGACTAACCGGTGGCCCCGCACATTGACTCTGTACCGGTATCCTCTGTATATAGCCTCCACATTGACTCTGTACCGGTATCCTCTGTATATAGCCTCCACATTGACTCTGTACCGGTATCCTCTGTATATAGCCTCCACATTGACTCTGTACCGGTATCCTCTGTATATAGCCTCCACATTGACTCTGTACCGGTTCCCCCTGTATATAGCCTCCACATTGACTCTGTACCGGTATCCTCTGTATATAGCCTCCACATTGACTCTGTACCGGTACCCCCTGTATATAGCCTCCACATTGACTCTGTACCGGTACCCCCTGTATATAGCCTCCACATTGACTCTGTACCGGTATCCTCTGTATATAGCCTCCACATTGACTCTGTACCGGTATCCTCTGTATATAGCCTCCACATTGACTCTGTACCGGTATCCTCTGTATATAGCCTCCACATTGACTCTGTACCGGTATCCTCTGTATATAGCCTCCACATTGACTCTGTACCGGTATCCTCTGTATATAGCCTCCACATTGACTCTGTACCGGTATCCTCTGTATATAGCCTCCACATTGACTCTGTACCAGTACCCCCTGTATATAGCCTCCACATTGACTCTGTACCGATACCCCCTGTATATAGCCTCCACATTGACTCTGTACCGGTATCCTCTGTATATAGCCTCCACATTGACTCTGTACCGATACCCCCTGTATATAGCCTCCACATTGACTCTGTACCGATACCCCCTGTATATAGCCTCCACATTGACTCTGTACCGATACCCCCTGTATATAGCCTCCACATTGACTCTGTACCGATACCCCCTGTATATAGCCTCCACATTGACTCTGTACCGATACCCCCTGTATATAGCCTCCACATTGACTCTGTACCGATACCCCTGTATATAGCCTCCACATTGACTCTGTACCAGTACCCCTGTATATAGCCTCCACATTGACTCTGTACCGATACCCCCTGTATATAGCCTCCACATTGACTCTGTACCGATACCCCCTGTATATAGCCTCCACATTGACTCTGTACCGATACCCCCTGTATATAGCCTCCACATTGACTCTGTACCGGTATCCTCTGTATATAGCCTCCACATTGACTCTGTACCGATACCCCCTGTATATAGCCTCCACATTGACTCTGTACCGGTATCCTCTGTATATAGCCTCCACATTGACTCTGTACCGGTATCCTCTGTATATAGCCTCCACATTGACTCTGTACCGATACCCCCTGTATATAGCCTCCACATTGACTCTGTACCGGTATCCTCTGTATATAGCCTCCACATTGACTCTGTACCGGTATCCTCTGTATATAGCCTCCACATTGACTCTGTACTGGTACCCCCTGTATATAGCCTCCACATTGACTCTGTACCGATACCCCCTGTATATAGCCTCCACATTGACTCTGTACCGATACCCCCTGTATATAGCCTCCACATTGACTCTGTACCGATACCCCCTGTATATAGCCTCCACATTGACTCTGTACTGGTACCCCCTGTATATAGCCTCCACATTGACTCTGTACCGATACCCCCTGTATATAGCCTCCACATTGACTCTGTACTGGTACCCCCTGTATATAGCCTCCACATTGACTCTGTACTGGTACCCCCTGTATATAGCCTCCACATTGACTCTGTACCGATACCCCCTGTATATAGCCTCCACATTGACTCTGTACCAGTACCCCCTGTATATAGTCTCCACATTGACTCTGTACCAGTACCCCCTGTATATAGCCTCCACATTGACTCTGTACCGGTACCCCCTGTATATAGTCTCCACATTGACTCTGTACCGATACCCCCTGTATATAGCCTCCACATTGACTCTGTACCAGTACCCCCTGTATATAGCCTCCACATTGACTCTGTACCGATACCCCCTGTATATAGCCTCCACATTGACTCTGTACCAGTACCCCCTGTATATAGCCTCTCTATTGTTATTTTACTGCTTCTGTTTCATTATTTGTTACTTTTATTTTCATTTTTTTTTTACTTATCTATTTTTTACGTAACACTTTTTTTCTTAAAACTTCTTAAAGTGTTGTTGGTTACGGGCTTGTAGGTAAGCATTTCACTGTATGGTCTACCTGTTGTATTCGGGGCTGATGTGACAAATCAAAATTTGATTTTGGACTGGCTGATGCTAGCATCGTTTAAATTAAAAGACAAACTAAATCTTACTCAACTAATAACTATACCTACCCGTCTTAATCCAAAATACCCCCAAAACATCTACATTAATAGGCCTTTTCTTAACAAATACACTTCACAAATATATATCTTGTGGGTTATTTGCAAATCAGTGACTCCCGTATAATTCTAAAGAGAAACTATAAACACTTCTCAGAGCAAGCCTTTATCTATGACCTTTATTACTCAGAGCTTTTATACATAAACTGCATAATGGACCCAGTTTTAGCATTCTCTTTCTTTTCATTAATGTTTTACTTTCATGGCTGATAAATACGCCCCGTTAAAGCGACTTAGGGTAAAAAATCGGAACTAATCCTTGGTTCTCCTGCGATTTGAAAATCCTTTTCCTGCAAAAGAATCAAGCATGGGCCTTGGCGAGGAAAACTGGTGAAACAGCTGATTGGCTGCTTTTCAGGTGAGAAATTGAGAAATAAATGGACCGGAAGAATAAAAAAGGCAACATCTAGGTGTTTTCTTGTTGCTATGACAGTCTGCTGGTGATCCCGCTAAATTCTGGAAAACTGTTAACTCACTTAGACCAGGAAACTCCTCGACTTCCCTGCTGAAACAAATTACATCGGAATCTGGGATCATCAGTGACCGAACTGAAATTTGGGATGTTTTCAATAAGCACTTTATTTCTGCTGGTTTTCTTTTTGAAAGAAAAAATGGCCAACATGATCCTGACCGGTCTATTGTTTCAGCCCCTCTGGGTCTTATACACACTATCTGCTATAGATTCTAAGAAATCGTTAGGCGCTGACAATCTGGATCCATATTTACTCAAGTGTGCGGCACCTATCATTGCTGGTGTAGTGACGCATATCTTTAATCAAACATTAGTGGTAGGAAAGATTCCTAAAGCTTGGAAAACAGCTTTTGTTTTACCACTCCTCAAGGGAGGTGATGGTAGTGAATTGGATAATTATCGGCCCATCTCTAAGCTCTCCTGTTTGGCTAAAATTCTAGAGTCATTGGTGAATAGGCAACTACAATCTTTTTTAACTGTTAACAATACTCTTTCTAGAAATCAATCTGGCTTCAGACCTAAACACAGTACCACTACGGCCACTGTACGTGTTGTAAATTATATTACTAATGCCCTAGATAATAGAAAGTACTGTGCCGCCTTGTTCATAGATTTGTCTAAAGCTTTTGACACTGTAGACCATGCAATACCTTTTGGTAAGCTGTCGTTAATAGGACTAAGGATAGAAGTCAGGCTGTTAGAGTTGACGGCATCCAGTCGGAGCCATTGGAGTTGGTTAAAGGGGTCCCACAAGGTTCTATACTTGGTCCATTACTGTTCACTCTCTACATAAACAATATCGGTGATGAGATAAGAAAGTGTAAAATTCATTTATATGCTGATGACACTGTCATGTACTCTATCGACTCAACGGCTGACCAAGCATTATCACAATTGGAGACAGATTTTAAGATATTACAAGGGTCTTTTATACAGCTGAAACTTGTTTTAAATTAAAAGAAAACACATTTTATAATTTTTAATAGGTTCAAAAAGTTGGTTGAAAATACACTTGCACTTACGAGCTTAGATGGCTCTCGAATTAATCAGGTCTCTGCATATAAATACTTAGGGATATGGTTGGCTGATAAACTGTCTTTTAAAATGCTGTTGACGAACTTCGTACACGGCTAAAAATCAAGCTAGGCTTCCTCTATAGAAACAGGACATGTTTGTCTTCTACAAAGAAGACAAATTGTGCAAGCTACTTTTATTTCTGTTCTAGATTATGTGGATATTATTTACATGCATGCTACGGCATCAACACTTAAACTGCTGGATGCTACTTATCATTGCGCAGTTATGTTTATTACGGGTGACTGCTACAGAACTCACCACTGTGTTTTATATCAAAATGTGGGTTGGACTTCGCTGTCCATGAGACGAGAACAACATGCTCTCGTGTTTGTCTATAAAGCACTTCTGAATAAACTACCTTCTGATTTATCAACACTCATCAACATTATAATTATAATTTCTAAAACCAGGTCTCAAACATGGAATACACTTGAGGCCCATGCGATTTCCACAGAGTTTGGTATGGCTGCCTTTTCCTGTTATGCTCCTTGCCTATGGAATAGCCTGCAGACTAAACTTAAACTTGAGACTCTTGTCCCCCTGTTGCCCATTAAACATTTATTGGAGGATTTGTATTTTTCTATTGCTTGTAACTGTTTCGGGTAATGCAAGTTCTTGTGCTGTTAGGGGAATAACCTGTTAGAGGAATAACCTGTTAGAGGAATAACCTGTTAGGGGAATAACCTGTTAGAGGAATAACCTGTTAGAGGAATAACCTGTTAGTGGAATAACCTGTTTGGGGAATAACCTGTTAGGGGAATAACCTGTTAGGGGAATAACCTGTTAGTGGAATAACCTGTTTGGGGAATAACCGGTTAGGGGAATAACCTGTTAGGGGAATAACCTGTTAGGGGAATAACCTGTTAGGGGAATAACCTGTGTGTAAATGTAATCTGCTGGTATTTTTTGTGTTATCTGTGATGGTTTAGTGTAGTTTCTTAATCATTGTACCTGAACTGTATGTGTAAACATGTATAATGCAGGGCCCAGCTGTAAAAGAGACCTTGGTCTCAGTCTGTTCTTTGTTGAAATAAAGGTAGAATAATAATTGAATTCTTATGTCTTCTCTGTGTGTCCTCCCCATCAGGAGAGTTCCAGTGCAGCTTTGAGGACGAGGCCGTGTGTATGTTCACCCAGGACAAGAGGGATGACTTTGACTGGACCCGACACAGTGCCGCCACCAGAGACACCAAGTATACGCCCAACACAGGGCCCAGCAGTGACCGAGTGGGCTCCAAGCAAGGTCAGCACACACACCAATGTACCTTTACATGCATGCACACTCTCACCAACACAACACAACACTGTGCTCTCTATCTTTCAACCAATTTCTCCATTCTCTCAAGTAGTTGTAGAGCACTGCACAGGTCTGAATTTTAAGCCCAAGCCCTACCCATGCCCGCGACGCTACGTTCAGGCCCTACCCTACACAGGCCTGATTGCTTGGGCCAAATTTAAGGCCCTGACCTGCCCAAAACCCAAAATCAGAATTAACTTCCTCCATTAGTAAATCCATTAGCTGCTCCTCTCTGTCTGTCACTCACTCCCTGTGTGCAGCTCACTCTACATGCACTCTGCTCATGGTGGCTCTGAGTCTGTGAGTATCCATAGCAACGGCTCCACATAGGCTGCTCTTGTCAATGAAGAGACATGAGAGAGAACAGTTAGCTGTTAGCTACTTTTAGTCACTAAACTCAGACAAAACTGAAGGAACATTATTATTTTATGTTAAATAATCTCTCCTGTCTTATATTTGATGAGTTTGAAGCACTTTTGACACCATTTTATAATTTTAGTCAGATATAACTGTACTGCAGCAGCAGAGCACATGCTAAATGTTTGTGATCAATTTAGTGATACCTCAGCCCTTCTCCTTCCCTAGTTATTGATGAGAAAACAGGCCCCTCTCCTTCCCTAGTTACTGATGAGAAAGCAGGCCCTTCCTGTTTTAGTGATACCTCAGCCCTTCTCCTTCCCTAGTTATTGATGAGAAAACAGGCCCTACCTGTTTTAGTGATACCTCAGCCCTTCTCCTTCCCTAGTTACTGATGAGAAAACAGGCCCTTCTCCTTCCCTAGTTATTGATGAGGAAACAGGCCCTACCTGTTTTAGTGATACCTCAGCCCTTCTCCTTCCCTAGTTACTGATGAGAAAACAGGCCCTACCTGTTTTAGTGATACCTCAGCCCTTCTCCTTCCCTAGTTACTGATGAGAAAACAGGCCCTTCTCCTTCCCTAGTTACTGATGAGAAAACAGGCCCTTCTCCTTCCCTAGTTACTGATGAGAAAACAGGCCCTACCTGTTTTAGTGATACCTCAGCCCTTCTCCTTCCCTAGTTACTGATGAGAAAACAGGCCCTTCTCCTTCCCTAGTTACTGATGAGAAAACAGGCCCTACCTGTTTTAGTGATACCTCAGCCCTTCTCCTTCCCTAGTTACTGATGAGAAAACAGGCCCTTCTCCTTCCCTAGTTACTGATGAGAAAACAGGCCCTACCTGTTTTAGTGATACCTCAGCCCTTCTCCTTCCCTAGTTACTGATGAGAAAACAGGCCCTTCTCCTTCCCTAGTTACTGATGAGAAAACAGGCCCTTCTCCTTCCCTAGTTACTGATGAGAAAACAGGCCCTTCTCCTTCCCTAGTTACTGATGAGAAAACAGGCCCTACCTGTTTTAGTGATACCTCAGCCCTTCTCCTTCCCTAGTTACTGATGAGAAAACAGGCCCTTCTCCTTCCCTAGTTACTGATGAGAAAACAGGCCCTTCTCCTTCCCTAGTTACTGATGAGAAAACAGGCCCTTCTCCTTCCCTAGTTACTGATGATGAAACAGGCTCTACCTGTTTTAGTGATACCTCAGCCCTTCTCCTTCCCTAGTTACTGATGAGAAAACAGGCCCTTCTCCTTCCCTAGTTACTGATGAGGAAACAGGCCCTACCTGTTTTAGTGATACCTCAGCCCTTCTCCTTCCCTAGTTAATGATGAGAAAACAGGCCCTTCTCCTTCCCTAGTTACTGATGAGGAAACAGGCCCTACCTGTTTTAGTGATACCTCAGCCCTTCTCCTTTCCTAGGTATTGATGAGAAAACAGGCCCTTCTCCTTCCCTAGTTATTGATGAGAAAACAGGCCCTTCTCCTTCCCTAGTTACTGATGAGGAAACAGACCCTACCTGTTTTAGTGATACCTCAGCCCTTCTCCTTCCCTAGTTATTGATGAGAAAACAGGCCCTACCTGTTTTAGTGATACCTCAGCCCTTCTCCTTCCCTAGTTACTGATGAGAAAACAGGCCCTTCTCCTTCCCTAGTTACTGATGAGAAAACAGACCCTTCTCCTTCCCTAGTTACTGATGAGAAAACAGGTGAGGTATACAGGCCTGGCTAAAGCTACAGACTGAGGTTGTCCTTTTGTCATTTCAGTGTCAAACTAAAAATTATTCTATGTTTTTCTGTCAGGCTGTCACTAACTAGGGAAGGAGAAGGGCCTGTTTTCTCATCAGTAACTAGGGAAGGAGAAGGGCTGAGGTATCACTAAAACAGGTAGGGCCTGTTTCCTCATCAGTAACTAGGGAAGGAGAAGGGCCTGTTTTCTCATCAATAACTAGGGAAGGAGAATGGCCTGTTTTCTCATCAATAACTAGGAAAGGAGAAGGGCTGAGGTATCACTAAAACAGGTAGGGCCTGTTTCCTCATCAGTAACTAGGGAAGGAGAAGGGCCTGTTTCCTCATCAGTAACTAGGGAAGGAGAAGGGCTGAGGTATCACTAAAACAGGTAGAGCCTGTTTCATCATCAGTAACTAGGGAAGGAGAAGGGCCTGTTTTCTCATCAGTAACTAGGGGAGGAGAAGGGCCTGTTTTCTCATCAGTAACTAGGGAAGGAGAAGGGCTGAGGTATCACTAAAACAGGTAGAGCCTGTTTCATCATCAGTAACTAGGGAAGGAGAAGGGCCTGTTTTCTCATCAGTAACTAGGGAAGGAGAAGGGCCTGTTTTCTCATCAGTAACTAGGGAAGGAGAAGGGCTGAGGTATCACTAAAACAGGTAGGGCCTGTTTTCTCATCAGTAACTAGGGAAGGAGAAGGGCCTGTTTTCTCATCAGTAAAAAACAGGCCCTATACCCATGCCCGTGACGCAACGTTCAGGCCCTACCCTACACAGGCCTGATTGCTTGGGCCAAATTTAAGGCCCTGACCTGCCCAAAACCCAAAATCAGAATTAACTTCCTCCATTAGTAAATCCATTAGCTGCTCCTCTCTGTCTGTCACTCACTCCCTGTGTGCAGCTCACTCTACATGCACTCTGCTCATGGTGGCTCTGAGTCTGTGAGTATCCATAGCAACGGCTCCACATAGGCTGCTCTTGTCAATGAAGAGACATGAGAGAGAACAGTTAGCTGTTAGCTACTTTTAGTCACTAAACTCAGACAAAACTGAAGGAACATTATTATTTTATGTTAAATAATCTCTCCTGTCTTATATTTGATGAGTTTGAAGCACTTTTGACACCATTTTATAATTTTAGTCAGATATAACTGTACTGCAGCAGCAGAGCACATGCTAAATGTTTGTGATCAATTTAGTGATACCTCAGCCCTTCCCCTTCCCTAGTTATTGATGAGAAAACAGGCCCTTCTCCTTCCCTAGTTACTGATGAGAAAACAGGCCCTTCTCCTTCCCTAGTTATTGATGAGAAAACAGGCCCTTCTCCTTCCCTAGTTATTGATGAGAAAACAGGCCCTTCTCCTTCCCTAGTTACTGATGAGAAAACAGGCCCTACCTGTTTTAGTGATACCTCAGCCCTTCCCCTTCCCTAGTTATTGATGAGAAAACAGGCCCTTCTCCTTCCCTAGTTACTGATGAGAAAGCAGGCCCTTCCTGTTTTAGTGATACCTCAGCCCTTCTCCTTCCCTAGTTATTGATGAGAAAACAGGCCCTACCTGTTTTAGTGATACCTCAGCCCTTCTCCTTCCCTAGTTACTGATGAGAAAACAGGCCCTTCTCCTTCCCTAGTTATTGATGAGGAAACAGGCCCTACCTGTTTTAGTGATACCTCAGCCCTTCTCCTTCCCTAGTTACTGATGAGAAAACAGGCCCTACCTGTTTTAGTGATACCTCAGCCCTTCTCCTTCCCTAGTTACTGATGAGAAAGCAGGCCCTTCTCCTTCCCTAGTTACTGATGAGAAAACAGGCCCTTCTCCTTCCCTAGTTATTGATGAGGAAACAGGCCCTACCTGTTTTAGTGATACCTCAGCCCTTCTCCTTCCCTAGTTACTGATGAGAAAGCAGGCCCTTCCTGTTTTAGTGATACCTCAGCCCTTCTCCTTCCCTAGTTACTGATGAGAAAACAGGCCCTACCTGTTTTAGTGATACCTCAGCCCTTCCCCTTCCCTAGTTATTGATGAGAAAACAGGCCCTTCTCCTTCCCTAGTTACTGATGAGAAAGCAGGCCCTTCCTGTTTTAGTGATACCTCAGCCCTTCTCCTTCCCTAGTTATTGATGAGAAAACAGGCCCTACCTGTTTTAGTGATACCTCAGCCCTTCTCCTTCCCTAGTTACTGATGAGAAAACAGGCCCTTCTCCTTCCCTAGTTATTGATGAGGAAACAGGCCCTACCTGTTTTAGTGATACCTCAGCCCTTCTCCTTCCCTAGTTACTGATGAGAAAACAGGCCCTACCTGTTTTAGTGATACCTCAGCCCTTCTCCTTCCCTAGTTACTGATGAGAAAACAGGCCCTTCTCCTTTCCCTAGTTACTGATGAGAAAACAGGCCCTTCTCCTTCCCTAGTTACTGATGAGAAAACAGGCCCTACCTGTTTTAGTGATACCTCAGCCCTTCTCCTTCCCTAGTTACTGATGAGAAAACAGGCCCTTCTCCTTCCCTAGTTACTGATGAGAAAACAGGCCCTACCTGTTTTAGTGATACCTCAGCCCTTCTCCTTCCCTAGTTACTGATGAGAAAACAGGCCCTTCTCCTTCCCTAGTTACTGATGAGAAAACAGGCCCTTCTCCTTCCCTAGTTACTGATGAGAAAACAGGCCCTTCTCCTTCCCTAGTTACTGATGAGAAAACAGGCCCTACCTGTTTTAGTGATACCTCAGCCCTTCTCCTTCCCTAGTTACTGATGAGAAAACAGGCCCTTCTCCTTCCCTAGTTACTGATGAGAAAACAGGTGAGGTATACAGGCCTGGCTAAAGCTACAGACTGAGGTTGTCCTTTTGTCATTTCAGTGTCAAACAAAAAATTATTCTATGTTTTTCTGTCAGGCTGTCACTAACTAGGGAAGGAGAAGGGCCTGTTTTCTCATCAGTAACTAGGGAAGGAGAAGGGCTGAGGTATCACTAAAACAGGTAGGGCCTGTTTTCTCATCAGTAACTAGGGAAGGAGAAGGGCTGAGGTATCACTAAAACAGGTAGGGCCTGTTTCCTCATCAATAACTAGGGAAGGAGAAGGGCCTGTTTTCTCATCAGTAACTAGGGAAGGAGAAGGGCTGAGGTATCACTAAAACAGGTAGGGCCTGTTTTCTCATCAATAACTAGGGAAGGAGAAGGGCTGAGGTATCACTAAAACAGGTAGGGCCTGTTTCCTCATCAGTAACTAGGGAAGGAGAAGGGCCTGTTTTCTCATCAATAACTAGGGAAGGAGAATGGCCTGTTTTCTCATCAATAACTAGGAAAGGAGAAGGGCTGAGGTATCACTAAAACAGGTAGGGCCTGTTTCCTCATCAGTAACTAGGGAAGGAGAAGGGCCTGTTTCCTCATCAGTAACTAGGGAAGGAGAAAGGCTGAGGTATCACTAAAACAGGTAGAGCCTGTTTCATCATCAGTAACTAGGGAAGGAGAAGGGCCTGTTTTCTCATCAGTAACTAGGGGAGGAGAAGGGCCTGTTTTCTCATCAGTAACTAGGGAAGGAGAAGGGCTGAGGTATCACTAAAACAGGTAGAGCCTGTTTCATCATCAGTAACTAGGGAAGGAGAAGGGCCTGTTTTCTCATCAGTAACTAGGGAAGGAGAAGGGCCTGTTTTCTCATCAGTAACTAGGGAAGGAGAAGGGCTGAGGTATCACTAAAACAGGTAGGGCCTGTTTTCTCATCAGTAACTAGGGAAGGAGAAGGGCCTGTTTTCTCATCAGTAAAAAACAGGCCCTATACCCATGCCCGCGACGCAACGTTCAGGCCCTACCCTACACAGGCCTGATTGCTTGGGCCAAATTTAAGGCCCTGACCTGCCCAAAACCCAAAATCAGAATTAACTTCCTCCATTAGTAAATCCATTAGCTGCTCCTCTCTGTCTGTCACTCACTCCCTGTGTGCAGCTCACTCTACATGCACTCTGCTCATGGTGGCTCTGAGTCTGTGAGTATCCATAGCAACGGCTCCACATAGGCTGCTCTTGTCAATGAAGAGACATGAGAGAGAACAGTTAGCTGTTAGCTACTTTTAGTCACTAAACTCAGACAAAACTGAAGGAACATTATTATTTTATGTTAAATAATCTCTCCTGTCTTATATTTGATGAGTTTGAAGCACTTTTGACACCATTTTATAATTTTAGTCAGATATAACTGTACTGCAGCAGCAGAGCACATGCTAAATGTTTGTGATCAATTTAGTGATACCTCAGCCCTTCCCCTTCCCTAGTTATTGATGAGAAAACAGGCCCTTCTCCTTCCCTAGTTACTGATGAGAAAACAGGCCCTTCTCCTTCCCTAGTTATTGATGAGAAAACAGGCCCTTCTCCTTCCCTAGTTATTGATGAGAAAACAGGCCCTTCTCCTTCCCTAGTTACTGATGAGAAAACAGGCCCTACCTGTTTTAGTGATACCTCAGCCCTTCCCCTTCCCTAGTTATTGATGAGAAAACAGGCCCTTCTCCTTCCCTAGTTACTGATGAGAAAGCAGGCCCTTCCTGTTTTAGTGATACCTCAGCCCTTCTCCTTCCCTAGTTATTGATGAGAAAACAGGCCCTACCTGTTTTAGTGATACCTCAGCCCTTCTCCTTCCCTAGTTACTGATGAGAAAACAGGCCCTTCTCCTTCCCTAGTTATTGATGAGGAAACAGGCCCTACCTGTTTTAGTGATACCTCAGCCCTTCTCCTTCCCTAGTTACTGATGAGAAAACAGGCCCTACCTGTTTTAGTGATACCTCAGCCCTTCTCCTTCCCTAGTTACTGATGAGAAAGCAGGCCCTTCTCCTTCCCTAGTTACTGATGAGAAAACAGGCCCTTCTCCTTCCCTAGTTATTGATGAGGAAACAGGCCCTACCTGTTTTAGTGATACCTCAGCCCTTCTCCTTCCCTAGTTACTGATGAGAAAGCAGGCCCTTCCTGTTTTAGTGATACCTCAGCCCTTCTCCTTCCCTAGTTACTGATGAGAAAACAGGCCCTACCTGTTTTAGTGATACCTCAGCCCTTCCCCTTCCCTAGTTATTGATGAGAAAACAGGCCCTTCTCCTTCCCTAGTTACTGATGAGAAAGCAGGCCCTTCCTGTTTTAGTGATACCTCAGCCCTTCTCCTTCCCTAGTTATTGATGAGAAAACAGGCCCTACCTGTTTTAGTGATACCTCAGCCCTTCTCCTTCCCTAGTTACTGATGAGAAAACAGGCCCTTCTCCTTCCCTAGTTATTGATGAGGAAACAGGCCCTACCTGTTTTAGTGATACCTCAGCCCTTCTCCTTCCCTAGTTACTGATGAGAAAACAGGCCCTACCTGTTTTAGTGATACCTCAGCCCTTCTCCTTCCCTAGTTACTGATGAGAAAACAGGCCCTTCTCCTTCCCTAGTTACTGATGAGAAAACAGGCCCTTCTCCTTCCCTAGTTACTGATGAGAAAACAGGCCCTACCTGTTTTAGTGATACCTCAGCCCTTCTCCTTCCCTAGTTACTGATGAGAAAACAGGCCCTTCTCCTTCCCTAGTTACTGATGAGAAAACAGGCCCTACCTGTTTTAGTGATACCTCAGCCCTTCTCCTTCCCTAGTTACTGATGAGAAAACAGGCCCTTCTCCTTCCCTAGTTACTGATGAGAAAACAGGCCCTACCTGTTTTAGTGATACCTCAGCCCTTCTCCTTCCCTAGTTACTGATGAGAAAACAGGCCCTTCTCCTTCCCTAGTTACTGATGAGAAAACAGGCCCTTCTCCTTCCCTAGTTACTGATGAGAAAACAGGCCCTTCTCCTTCCCTAGTTACTGATGAGAAAACAGGCCCTACCTGTTTTAGTGATACCTCAGCCCTTCTCCTTCCCTAGTTACTGATGAGAAAACAGGCCCTTCTCCTTCCCTAGTTACTGATGAGAAAACAGGCCCTTCTCCTTCCCTAGTTACTGATGATGAAACAGGCTCTACCTGTTTTAGTGATACCTCAACCCTTCTCCTTCCCTAGTTACTGATGAGAAAACAGGCCCTTCTCCTTCCCTAGTTACTGATGAGGAAACAGGCCCTACCTGTTTTAGTGATACCTCAGCCCTTCTCCTTCCCTAGTTAATGATGAGAAAACAGGCCCTTCTCCTTCCCTAGTTACTGATGAGGAAACAGGCCCTACCTGTTTTAGTGATACCTCAGCCCTTCTCCTTTCCTAGGTATTGATGAGAAAACAGGCCCTTCTCCTTCCCTAGTTATTGATGAGAAAACAGGCCCTTCTCCTTCCCTAGTTACTGATGAGGAAACAGACCCTACCTGTTTTAGTGATACCTCAGCCCTTCTCCTTCCCTAGTTATTGATGAGAAAACAGGCCCTACCTGTTTTAGTGATACCTCAGCCCTTCTCCTTCCCTAGTTACTGATGAGAAAACAGGCCCTTCTCCTTCCCTAGTTACTGATGAGAAAACAGGCCCTTCTCCTTCCCTAGTTACTGATGAGAAAACAGGCCCTTCTCCTTCCCTAGTTATTGATGAGAAAACAGGCCCTTCTCCTTCCCTAGTTTCTGATGAGAAAACAGGCCCTTCCTGTTTTAGTGATACCTCAGCCCTTCTCCTTCCCTAGTTACTGATGAGAAAACAGGCCCTTCTCCTTCCCTAGTTATTGATGAGGAAACAGGCCCTACCTGTTTTAGTGATACCTCAGCCCTTCTCCTTCCCTAGTTACTGATGAGAAAACAGGCCCTACCTGTTTTAGTGATACCTCAGCCCTTCTCCTTCCCTAGTTACTGATGAGAAAACAGGCCCTTCTCCTTCCCTAGTTACTGATGAGAAAACAGGCCCTTCTCCTTCCCTAGTTACTGATGAGAAAACAGGCCCTACCTGTTTTAGTGATACCTCAGCCCTTCTCCTTCCCTAGTTACTGATGAGAAAACAGGCCCTTCTCCTTCCCTAGTTACTGATGAGAAAACAGGCCCTTCTCCTTCCCTAGTTACTGATGAGAAAACAGGCCCTTCTCCTTCCCTAGTTACTGATGAGAAAACAGGCCCTTCTCCTTCCCTAGTTACTGATGATGAAACAGGCTCTACCTGTTTTAGTGATACCTCAGCCCTTCTCCTTCCCTAGTTACTGATGAGAAAACAGGCCCTTCTCCTTCCCTAGTTACTGATGAGGAAACAGGCCCTACCTGTTTTAGTGATACCTCAGCCCTTCTCCTTCCCTAGTTAATGATGAGAAAACAGGCCCTTCTCCTTCCCTAGTTACTGATGAGGAAACAGGCCCTACCTGTTTTAGTGACACCTCAGCCCTTCTCCTTTCCTAGGTATTGATGAGAAAACAGGCCCTTCTCCTTCCCTAGTTATTGATGAGAAAACAGGCCCTTCTCCTTCCCTAGTTACTGATGAGGAAACAGACCCTACCTGTTTTAGTGATACCTCAGCCCTTCTCCTTCCCTAGTTACTGATGAGAAAACAGGCCCTTCTCCTTCCCTAGTTACTGATGAGAAAACAGGCCCTTCTCCTTCCCTAGTTACTGATGAGAAAACAGGCCCTTCTCCTTCCCTAGTTATTGATGAGAAAACAGGCCCTTCTCCTTCCCTAGTTTCTGATGAGAAAACAGGCCCTTCCTGTTTTAGTGATACCTCAGCCCTTCTCCTTCCCTAGTTATTGATGAGAAAACAGGCCCTACCTGTTTTAGTGATACCTCAGCCCTTCTCCTTCCCTAGTTACTGATGAGAAAACAGGCCTTTCTCCTTCCCTAGTTATTGATGAGGAAACAGGCCCTACCTGTTTTTGTGATACCTCAGCCCTTCTCCTTCCCTAGTTACTGATGAGAAAACAGGCCCTACCTGTTTTAGTGATACCTCAGCCCTTCTCCTTCCCTAGTTACTGATGAGAAAACAGGCCCTTCTCCTTCCCTAGTTACTGATGAGAAAACAGGCCCTACCTGTTTTAGTGATACCTCAGCCCTTCTCCTTCCCTAGTTACTGATGAGAAAACAGGCCCTTCTCCTTCCCTAGTTACTGATGAGAAAACAGGCCCTACCTGTTTTAGTGATACCTCAGCCCTTCTCCTTCCCTAGTTACTGATGAGAAAACAGGCCCTTCTCCTTCCCTAGTTACTGATGAGAAAACAGGCCCTACCTGTTTTAGTGATACCTCAGCTCTTCTCCTTCCCTAGTTACTGATGAGAAAACAGGCCCTTCTCCTTCCCTAGTTACTGATGAGAAAACAGGCCCTTCTCCTTCCCTAGTTACTGATGAGAAAACAGGCCCTTCTCCTTCCCTAGTTACTGATGAGAAAACAGGCCCTACCTGTTTTAGTGATACCTCAGCCCTTCTCCTTCCCTAGTTACTGATGAGAAAACAGGCCCTTCTCCTTCCCTAGTTACTGATGAGAAAACAGGCCCTTCTCCTTCCCTAGTTACTGATGATGAAACAGGCTCTACCTGTTTTAGTGATACCTCAGCCCTTCTCCTTCCCTAGTTACTGATGAGAAAACAGGCCCTTCTCCTCCCCTAGTTACTGATGAGAAAACAGGCCCTTCTCCTTCCCTAGTTACTGATGATGAAACAGGCTCTACCTGTTTTAGTGATACCTCAGCCCTTCTCCTTCCCTAGTTACTGATGAGGAAACAGGCCCTTCTCCTTCCCTAGTTACTGATGAGGAAACAGGCCCTACCTGTTTTAGTGATACCTCAGCCCTTCTCCTTTCCTAGTTATTGATGAGAAAACAGGCCATTCTCCTTCCCTAGTTATTGATGAGAAAACAGGCCCTTCTCCTTCCCTAGTTACTGATGAGGAAACAGGCCCTACCTGTTTTAGTGATACCTCAGCCCTTCTCCTTCCCTAGTTACTGATGAGAAAACAGGCCCTTCTCCTTCCCTAGTTAGTGACAGCCTGACAGAAAAACATAGAATAATTTGTTGTTTGACACTGAAATGACAAAAGGACAACCTCAGTCTGTAGCTTTAGCCAGGCCTGTATACCTGGGTGTTTATGTGGAAAACATTTCAAGGACATTTATGCAACTGCATTGATGAATGGAAACCATGTTTTAAACTTTGTTTGAAATGTACTTCCTATTCTCTCCCATGTTATCTACAGTACTGATAACCATGCATACAATGCTATGGGATGTGAGACATGGGATGCATTCCCGAAAAGAATCAATAGATCTCTTTCTTAATACAGTATTTTCACAAAGCAACACAGAAGTCAACATAAGGAGCACAATACAATGCGTTCTGTAACTCTGAGAAGGCCACTTCTGGGAAGTGTTCATGGTTCTTGCTGTGTACAGTGTTGCCATGGGGAGGAGGGAGGGTGGTTCTGATAGATTGTTTCTGGTGGTGAGCCTCCAGCAGGGCCGGGAGGTCAAGGACAGTGTTCAGGTTTTGTTAAATCGTCATGTACACATGATCTACGTGAGCACACAGTGCAATGAAATGCTGACTTACAGGTTTACCTCTCAACAATGCAACAACAATAAGTGAATAAAAGAGGAATTAAAAGCTCAATGAATGAAAAAAGGATAAAACATTTGCAAAACATATAAAGCAAGAAGGCACACAAACGGATTGAAGTGCTGAAAGCTAATAAATACAGCCAGTCTAGCTGAAGGCTAATAAATACAGCAGTCTAGCTGAAGGCTTGTAAATACAGCCAGTTTAGCTGAAGGCTAATAAATACAGCAGTCTAGCTGAAGGCTTGTAATACAGCCAGTTTAGCTGAATGCTAATAAATACAGCCAGTTTAGCTGAAGGCTAATAAATACAGCCAGTCTAGCTGAAGGCTAATAAATACAGCAGTCTAGCTGAAGGCTTGTAAATACAGCCAGTCTAGCTGAAGGCTAATAAATACAGCCAGTCTAGCTGAAGGCTTGTAAATACAGCCAGTCTAGCTGAAGGCTAATAAATACAGCAGTCTAGCTGAAGGCTAATAAATACAGCCAGTTTAGCTGAATGCTAATAAATACAGCCAGTCTAGCTGAAGGCTAATAAATACAGCCAGTCTAGCCGAAGGCTTGTAAATACAGCCAGTTTAGCTGAAGGCTAATAAATACAGACAGTCTAGCTGAAGGCTTGTAAATACAGCCAGTTTAGCTGAAGGCTAATAAATACAGCCAGTCTAGCTGAATGCTAATAAATACAGCCAGTCTAGCTGAAGGCTTGTAAATACAGCCAGTTTAGCTGAAGGCTAATAAATACAGCCAGTCTAGCTGAATGCTAATAAATACAGCCAGTTTAGCTGAAGGCTAATAAATACAGCCAGTCTAGCTGAAGGCTAATAAATACAGCCAGTCTAGCTGAATGCTAATAAATACAGCCAGTCTAGCTGAAGGCTAATAAATACAGCCAGTCTAGCTGAAGGCTAATAAATACAGCCAGTCTAGCTGAATGCTAATAAATACAGCCAGTTTAGCTGAAGGCTAATAAATACAGCCAGTCTAGCTGAAGGCTAATAAATAAAGCCAGTCTAGCCGAAGGCTAATAAATAAAGCCAGTCTAGCCGAAGGCTGGGAATTATGGGGAGGTGGGCGGTCAGGCTGTGTGTCCACAGCGGACGGTAGTCTCAGAGCTATGTATCTTCGCTACTTGTCAAAAGTTTTAGAACACCTACTCATTCAAGGGTTTTTCTTTATTTTTACTATTTTCTACATTGTAGAATAATAGTGAAGACATCAAAACTATGAAATAACACATGGAATCATGTAGTAACCAAAAAAGTGTTTTTTGAGATTTGAGATTCTTCAAATAGCCACCCTTTGCCTTAATGACAGCTTTGCACACTCTTGGCATTCTCTCAGCCAGCTTCACTTGGAATGCTTTTCCAACAGTCTTGAAGGAGTTCCCATATATGCTGAGCATTTGTTGGCAGCTTTTCCTTCACTCTGTGATCCAACTCATCCCAAACCATTTCAATTGGGTTGAGATCGGTTTGACTGTGGAGGCCAGGTCATCTGATGCAGCACTCCATCACTCTCCTTCTTGGTCAAATAGCCTTACACAGCCTGGAGGTGTGTTGAGTCATTGTCCTATTGAAAAACAAATGATAGCCCACTAAGCACAAACCGGATGAGATGGCGTATCGCTGCAGAATGCTGTGGTAGCCATACTGGTTAAGTGTGCCTTGAATTCTAAATAAATCACAGACAGTGTCACCAGAAAATCACCATAACACCTCCTCCTCCCCCGCCCCATCTCCTCCGCCCCATCTCATCCTCCTCCTCCGCCCCATCTCATCCTCCTCCTCCTCCTCCGCCCAATCTCCTCCTCCTCCGCCCCATGGCCTCCTCCTCCTCCGCCCCATCTCCTCCTCCCCATCTCATCCTTCTCCTCCTCCCCATCTCCTCCTCCTCCTCCACCCCATCTCCTTTTCCTCATTTATTCCTCCTCAACCTCCGCCCCATCTCATCCTCATCCTCCTCCTCCGCCCCATCTCCTCCTCCTCCGCCCCATGGCCTCCTCCTCCTCCGCCCCATCTCCTCCTCCGCCCCATCTCCTCCTCCCCATCTCATCCTTCTCCTCTGCCCCATCTCCTCCTCCTCCTCCGCCCCATCTCCTCCTCCTCCGCCCCATGGCCTCCTCCTCCGCCCCATCTCCTCCTCCCCATCTCATCCTTCTCCTCTGCCCCATCTCCTCCTCCTCCTCCGCCCCATCTCCTCCTCCTCCGCCCCCATGGCCTCCTCCTCCGCCCCCATCTCCTCCTCCCCATCTCATCCTTCTCCTCTGCCCCATCTCCTCCTCCTCCTCCGCCCCATCTCCTCCTCCTCCTCATCTCCTTTTCCTCATTTATTCCTCCTCAACCTCCGCCTCATCTCCTCCTCCGCCCAATCTCTTCCTCCTCCTCTGCCCCATTGCCTCTGCCCCATCTACTCCTCCACCCCCATCTCCTCCTCCTCCTCCTCTGCTCCTCCTCCTCCTCCTCTCCGCCTCTGTGTCTCTATGGAGTGTAGTAGCCATGATGGACATCTGCAGCGCTGCGGGGATGGCTGTGACATTTCCTTTAGAGAGCGGGCAGCATTATGAAATATGAGTGTCTGTCACTACCTGCCCATCGACGTATGCCTTAAGGGAACTAGCAGTAACCATTCCCCCAATGTACAATCTCCCGCAATGCTATCCACTCGTTAAATGCCAAAAGCCCCAGCCCTTAAAATAAACCAATTAATCGGGGATACATTTGTTTAAGTGTTTTAGAGCATGTTACGATGGATTATGTCAGAAATAATGCATTGCTTTTAATTATCCAAGGCATTACGATGAAACACATGCAGCTCACAGTTTCCCAACATTCCTTGATCTTTTTTTATCTGATTGGTATCCACGGAGAAGGCTTGTATTATGGATTGCACTGTATACAAGGCCAGACAGAGAATTGCAGTGCAGAAACCTTTCCTGATACCAGAACAGTTTATGGCCTGCTAACGGCAGTGCCTAAGCTGCAAACTTGTAGCAGTTATTATAGAGAGATGAACTCTGCCGTTTGGTTTAGAATTCGGATGTTCTCTCCATTGCAGTGGAACACCAGCACATCTGACCTGGGTTCAAATAGTATTTGTTGTCATTCAAATACTTTTATCTTTAACTGTGCTTGCCTGGCGCAATGAAACCAATAATTAAAAAAGTGCAGAGCCAGCCCTTCTGGCATTCGAGGCAGACTTAATGAAATGATCAACGTATTTGAAAGTAGATAAATATTAATGGAACCCAGGTCAGAATCACAATACCATGGCATGACAGAGAGGGTTACCATGGAAGGACAGAGAGGGTTACCATGGCAGGATGGTGAGGGTCACCATGGCAGGATAGAGAGGGTCACCATGGCAGGATAGAGAGGGTCACCATGGCAGGATAGAGAGGGTCACCATGGCAGGACAGAGAGGGTCACCATGCCAGGACAGAGAAGGTTACCATGGCAGGACAGAGAAGGTTACCATGGCAGGACAGAGAAGGTTACCATGGCAGGACAGAGAAGGTTACCATGGCAGGACAGAGAAGGTTACCATGGCAGGACAGAGAAGGTTACCATGGCAGGACAGAAAGGGTTACTTTTGGGGGTTTTACATACAATATGTTGGTCAGTGTCATTGTTTTACCATCATACAGGTTTCTACATTGACTGCCATTGTTTTACCATCTTACAGGTTTCTACATGTATATCGAGACGTCTCGACCCCGCCTGGAGGGAGAAAAGGCTCGACTGTTGACCCCCACTTTCAACGTCGCCCCCAAAAGCCCCTATGGGACTGTGACGTCCTCTCCAACCTACTGCTTTGGTTTCTACTACCATATGTATGGAAAACACATAGGTGAGATGCCTGGGTGCCAGCACTTATGGCATGTATGGTCTAAGGATGAATGCAAATGGTGCACTGTAGCTCTTTTATCAGGCCAGTCTATTTCAGCTGAGAGGGAGTGTGTTTGACCTCTGAAGTACATACCTGCTAGCTTTCAATCAGCATCCACTTGCAAGCGTATCAAATCAAATTGTATTAGTCACATGGGACGAATACAACAGGTGTAGACCTTATTACAGTGAAATGCTTACCTACGAGCCCCTAACCAACAATGCAGTTGAAAAAAATACGGATATGAATAAGAAATTAAAGTAACAAATAATTAAAGAGCAACAGTAAAATAACAATAGCGAGACTATATACAGGGGGGCACAGAGTCAATGTGCGGGGACACCGGTTAGTTGAGGTAATATGTACATGTAGGTAGGGTTATTAAAGTGACTATGCATAGATGATAACAACAGAGTAGCAGTGGTGTAAAAGGGGGGGTGGGCTACAATGCAAATAGTCTGGGTAGACATTTGATTAGATGTTCAGGAGTCTTATAGCTTCGAGTAGAAGCTGTTTAGAAGCCTCTTGGACCTTTTATTTTTTTATTTAACCTTTATTTAACCAGGCAAGTCAGTTAAGAACAAATTCTTATTTTCAATGACAGCCTAGGAACAGTGGGTTAACTGCCTGTTCAGGGGCAGAACGACAGATTCGTACCTTGTCAGCTCGGGGGCTTCCGGTTACTAGTCCAACGCTCTAACCACTAGGCTACCCTGCCGCCCCAGTAGACTTGGCGCTCTGGTACTGCTTTCCGTCCAGTAGCAGAGAGAACAGTCTATTACTAGGGTGGCTGGACTCTGAGACCATTTTTAGGGCCTTCCTCTGACACCGTCTGGTATAGAGGTCCTGGTTGGCCGGAAGCTGGCCCCAGTGATGTACTGGGCCATTCGCACTACTCTCTGTAGTGCCTTGCAGTTGGAGGCCGAGGTGTTGCCATACCAGGCTGTGATGCAACCAGTCAGGATGTTCTCGATGGTGCAGCTGTAGAATCTTTTGAGGATCTGAGGACCCCTGCAAAATCTTTTCAGTCTGCTGAGAGGGAATAGGTTTTGTTGTGGCCTCTTCACGACTGCCTTGGTGTGCTTGGACCATGTTAGTTTTTTGGTGATGTGGACACCAAGGAACTTGAAGCTCTCAACCTGCTCCACTGCAGCCCCATCGATGAGAATGGGGGTGTGCTCAGTCCTCTTTTTTCCTGTAGTCCACAATCATCTCCTTTGTCTCGATCACGTTGAGGGAGAGGTTGTTGTCCTGGCACCACACGGCCAGGTCTCTGACCTCCTCCCTATGGGCTGTATCGTCGTTTTCAGTGATCAGGCTTTCCACTGTTGTGTCGTCAGCAAACTTAATAATGGTGTTGGAGTCGTGCCTGGCCATGCAGTCATGAGTGAACAGGGAGTACAGGAGGGGACTGAGCATGCACCCCTGAGGGGCCCCTGTGTTGAGGATCAGCGTGGGGGATGTGTTGTTACCTACCCTTACCACCTGGGGGCAGCTTGTCAGGAAGTCCAGGATCCAGTTGCAGAGGGAGGTGTTTAGTCCCAGGGTCCTTAGCTTATTGATGAAATTTGAGGGAACTATGGTGTTGAATCCTGAGCTGTCGTCAATGAATAGCATTCTCACATAGGTGTTATTTTTGTCTAGGTGGGAAAGGGAAGTTTGGAGCACAATAGAGATTGCATCATCTCTGGATCTGTTTGGGCGGTATGCAAATTGGAGTGGGTTTAGGGTTTCTGGGATAATGGTGTTGATATGAGCCATGACCAACATTTCAAAGCACTTCATGGGTACAGATGTGAGTGCTATGGGTCGGTAGTCATTTAGGCAGATTTCCTTAGTGTTCTTGGGCACAGGCACTATGGTGGTCTGCTTAAAACATGTAGGTATTACAGACTCGGACAGGGAGAGGTTGTAAATGTCAGTGAAGACACTTGCCAGTTGGTCAGCGCATGCTCGCAGTACACATCCTGGTAATCCATCTGGCCCTGCGGCCTTGTGAATGTTGACCTGTTAAAGGTCTTAATCAAACCAGCTGCGGAGAGCGTGATCACACAGTCTTCCGGAACAGCTGGTGCTCTCATGCATGTTTCAGTGATATTTGCCTCGAAGCGAGCATAGAAGTAGTTTAGCTCGTCTGGTAGGCTTGTGTCACTGGGCAGCTCTCGGCTGTGCTTCCCTCACCTGTCCCCCACTTCCCTGTTTGCTACCTCCCTGATGATTAGATAAAAGTGTTTGCTTACCACTCAAGTTGTACACACACCTTTCTTTTTTAATTTGACAACCACTCAATATCACTTCAATGCCAGAATATCCGAAGCACCCTGAGCGTTGGTGAAAAATGGAAATTGAGCACACTATGGTTTTTACGACCATTCTATTTGAGTATTAATAACTTTGTCCTCCGTCAGATTCTTTTCAGGCTCCCCTGAAGGTTGTCGTCTCACACCCCTGCTCTCCTGTTGGCGCAGTGTCTTAATCAGACAGACAGTTGCACTTGAGCGATGGGTGTGACCCCTGACCTGCAAGACATGCTTGTAACCACAATTTTCTGCTCCACAAAGCTGTCGCGATTCTGAATAGGACGTGTCAACTTAATCCATTCAGGTCTCAATGGGCCCTCTCTCTCTCTCTGCTCTCTCAGCCTCAGCAGCCAGAGCCAGAAAGGGCTGACGGCTTGTGTCCTAACCTGTCTGTTTCCTTTCACTGGTTTCTGTTAGAGAAAGAAAGGTAACCTGCATTCTGAGCCTTTTTTTAAATTCTGTGCAGAATGTGAGTGAGTGGGTGGTGGAGAGACTGAGTTCTCATTTGAAGTAGAGGGCATTTTTCAGGAGTCTGTTGTTGGTGTCATTGGATCATCCAGTAAGATCCACTTAAGTCTCCCATCACAGGGGAGTGGCATGTCTAGTTTGGCCTCTACATTTTTGCGGACTTTACTGTAGTATTCACTGTATTGTTTTTGCAGACGTGACTCTAGTGTACTAAAGTATTTAATGTAGTGTTTTTGTGGACATGCCTGTAGTATACTATAGTATTTATTGTAGTGTTTTTGCAGACATTACTGTGGTATACTATAGTATTTACTGTAGTGTTTTTGCAGACATTACTGTGGTATACTATAGTATTTACTGTAGTGTTTTTGGAGACGTGCCTGTACTATACTATAGTATTTATTGTAGTGTTTATACAGACATTACTGTAGTATAGTATAGTAGTTATTGTCATGTTTTTGCAGACATGAATGTAGTATACTATAATATTTACTATAGTGTTTTTGCCAGAGATTACTGTAGTATTTACTATCGTGTTTCTGTTAGATTATCTTTCACATAGAACTGGGGGCTTTCTCTTGAGGAAGAAATATGTGGAGAAATATGTGGATAATACTGTTGTATTTACTAAAGTATTATACAATATACTATATTAAAATATTCTACAGAGTTTGTCTGGAGGCCGGAAAATTATTTGTACACTGCATATTAACCACAACTAAGCCCAAAAAGAAAGCCCAACACTCATTTCATACCTGAGACACAATCACATATGTCTTCTCTCTTGTGTGAGAATACTCGGGAATAGATTTCCTAAAGTAAACTCATTTTTAGCTCAATTCTTTTATTTATTTATTTTTGACCAAAAACTAAAATCACCCCAAGATGTTTGTGTAGTGTATTCTACAGTTTACTGCAACATTCTATTGTAAGCACTACAAGATGTTTGTGTAGTGTATTCTCCAGTTTACGGCAACATTCTATTGTAAGCACTACAAGATGTTTGTGTAGTGTATTCTACAGTTTACTGCAACATTCTATTGTAAGCACTACAAGATGTTTGTGTAGTGTATTCTACAGTTTACTGCAACATTCTATTGTAAGCACTACAAGATGTTTGTGTAGTGTATTCTACAGTTTACTGCAACATTCTATTGTAAGCACTACAAGATGTTTGTGTAGTGTATTCTACAGTTTACTGCAACATTCTATTGTAAGCACTACAAGATGTTTGTGTAGTGTATTCTACAGTTTACTGCAACATTCTATTGTAAGCACTACAAGATGTTTGTGTAGTGTATTCTACAGTTTACTGCAACATTCTATTGTAAGCACTACAAGATGTTTGTGTAGTGTATTCTACAGTTTACTGCAACATTCTATTGTAAGCACTACAAGATGTTTGTGTAGTGTATTCTACAGTTTACTGCAACATTCTATTGTAAGCACTACAAGATGTTTGTGTAGTGTATTCTACAGTTTACTGCAACATTCTATTGTAAGCACTACAAGATGTTTGTGTAGTGTATTCTACAGTTTACTGCAACATTCTATTGTAAGCACTACAAGATGTTTGTGTAGTGTATTCTACAGTTTACTGCAACATTCTATTGTAAGCACTACAAGATGTTTGTGTAGTGTATTCTACAGTTTACTGCAACATTCTATTGTAAGCACTACAAGATGTTTGTGTAGTGTATTCTACAGTTTACTGCAACATTCTATTGTAAGCACTACAAGATGTTTGTGTAGTGTATTCTACAGTTTACTGCAACATTCTATTGTAAGCACTACAAGATGTTTGTGTAGTGTATTCTCCAGTTTACGGCAACATTCTATTGTAAGCACTACAAGACTGAGGGATACTACAATGTGGAGTAAAATATTCTACGTTATCAACCGGGTGGTTTGAGCCCTGATAGCTGATTGGCTGAAAGCCGTGGTATGTCAGGGGTAGGACAAAAACATTTATTTGTATTTCCCTGATTACATTGGTAACAAGTTCATAATAGCAATAAGGCACATAAGGGCTTTGTGGTATATGGCCAATATACTACGTCTAAGGACTACAGTTTACTACAGTTTACTACAGAATTCCCTAGAATCAGGGGCTTTCTATAGAGTACTTCTATAGAGTACTGTAGTATTCTATAATAAACTGTAGTATTTTTTCATGCGGGTCTACACATCAGAGCACACTATTTGGCATCACCTCGTTTGTACTGAAAAGAAACATACAAGATTTGACTTTCATGATCATCACTTGACAAGTGAATTATATTGTCAAATGAATCCATTGTGATACAATCCACTCTTTCAGTAAAAGCCACCACTCAATAAGGGGAGGTTAATGTGTAGACCCCTTGAATCATTTAGTATTTGCAGTAATGTGTTTTTTTTTTATCAGGTCAATTATTAATAATTAAATAAGTATAATCTATAAATAAAGGAGATATGCTACTGTGACGAGGCCATAGATGATATCAGACTTGGGCTCAAATTGGACTTGAAATCTTTCAAATACATAAGCTGTGCTTGACTGAGCTTCCCTGGCACAATGTTGTCCTTAAAGGGCTTGATGTTTTCTCCTCTAGGAGCGTTAAATGCTTACTTACGACAGAAGGGCCAGTCGGGCGCAGACAGTTCCGTGTGGACCCTGGTCGGGAACCAAGGAGACCGATGGAAGCAAGCCAAAGTCAACATTCACCCAACAGCCTCTTTCCAGGTGGGTACAACTCTATGGGAGGAGCAGTGGGTCACCAATGCAGAACTACGGTGGCCCTAAGGTGCAAAGTACAAAACTGCCTTCATATGTGCTTCCTCTCTTATTCCGATGTCTTATATAAGCATTTGTCTTATATATTTTTGCTATATGCTTCACAGAATGAGTCATTATTTGTATTATTTTTTAAATTGTATTTAATCTTTACATTTACATTACATTTAAGTCATTTAGCAGACGCTCTTATCCAGAGCGACTTACAAATTGGTGCATTCACCTTATGACATCCAGTGGAACAGCCACTTTATCTTTATTTAACTCGACAAGTCAGTTAAGAACAAATTGTTATTTACAATGACAGCCTACCCCGGCCAAACCCTAACGATGCTGGGCCAATTGTGCGCTACCCTATGGGACTCCCAATCACAACCGGTTGTGATACAGCCTAGAATCGAACCAGGGTCTGTAGTTACACCTCTAGCACTGAGACGCAGTGCCTTAGACCGCTGTACCACTCGGGAGCCCATTTGTAGCAGGAAGACATTTGGTTTTAACATGTTTTGTCTTTGTCTTGCTTATCCTGTTTTGGTAGTTGGTTCTGGAAGGAATTCGTGGTCCTGGGATAGAAGGGGATATCGCCATTGATGATGTCACCATTGAGGAAGGAGAATGTAAAGACCCTCCACACAACAGTAAGTGCTTTTTTTTGTGGGGGGGGGGGGGGGCATGACCTATACGTCAACCAGATCCAATCAATCAGGAAGAGGCAAGCCTTATAACTTCGTTTATATCATTCCTCTTCAGGAACTATAAATCAAGGACTGAATCCGGTATTGTTAGTTCTTCGAAAAACAGGTTTACTCGCAAAGAGTATAAGCCACTGTAGTTTTGTTTCAGGCATCGTCAGTGAAAATACATTTTAGAGGTTATGAAGAAACATCTGCTTCAAAAATATTATGCACGCCAGAAAATTGTACTATCTGATGATTGGCCTAAAAATTTAAATATTTTGTGCAATAGCTAATTTTTATTCCTTCATTACTTACATTACTTCAATTGGTAATGCCTTTTAAAATTATGTTAACTATCCTCCCAAATGGTAGATATCAGCGTCTTACATTAAAATATTAGGCTTTAGCAGCTCTGTCGCTTGTACACTGGAGACTGTCGGCTGGGTCTCTTTACTGATTAACAAGGTTCAGTACAAATACTACTAATGGGAATGTTTTTAAGAACCTCTTAACTGAATTTGCTCATATAGTACTTGATGTATTTCGTCAATAAGCATTATTAATGCTTGATGCTGAGCTGCCACTGAAGTATTGTGAGTCTACATTGAGAGAAATCACAATGCATCTCTATATACCAGAGGAGACTCCTCCAGAGAAGAAGAGTACGGTCCTCCTCAGAACAACTAAAAACAATCACATGTATTCTAGTCTTCCTTAAATCAAATACGGAATTGTTACCCACACGTCATCCCATTAGCTCAATTAAATCGTTTTGAAATGATTTTCATACATCATCCTTATCTACATCACCAACTTTCTCTTTCTTTCTCTACTTTCTCTTTGTATCTTTCTCTATCCCTACAGATCTGAGATCACTGTCTCCTCCCACCGCGCACCATATATGTCAGTTCTTGGTCACACTGACCCTGGTGTTTGTGGGTCATCAGAGGTGACCCCTCTCTCTCAGGAGGAGCAACCTGATGCCGGCCCCACCCCTGTGGAAGAATCTGCAGACTTTGACTGTCTAAACCCCCAAAACTACCAAAGATTCACTCCTCTTCAGTCTTCAGGAGAGCAGCAGCAGTCCAGCGCTGGTCCAGGGTGGAGCATGCAGGAATAAAAATAAAACTCAGTCAATCTTGTTTTTTTTTCTGAAATATGCACAGAGAGCATTCCAAGGTCAGGACTCCAGGGTCAGGATGGAGAGCCGGGTTCTCCATAGTAGACGCTCCAGTAGTAGGGGTTACACCTAATCCCCCCCCAAGGTGAAGCCAGTCGAAGCAGAGTGTGGGTGCCATCATTGTGTATATTGGCTCAAGGATCGGAACGGAATGGTACATTTCTGTAAAGCACAAGGACACATGATGTGGTCCCATTTTATTCTTTCCATTTTCCATATGTTATTCGTTTGCTGCTTGTCAAGGCCAAGGAATAACTATAATTCATTGCTTAATGAGAGGGGTGTTGAAGAGGTTGATTTTATGTTAAGAGTGTAAAAATGTACGAAATTCACTCAATAACCCACATTGACCCGAAGCTATTTTCTCATGAATATGTTAGACTGCTATTCCTCTTTGTGTTGTCGCTTTAACCCCTTTTAAAACTCAGAGGCTGCCTAGGGTCGGTTTCATCAAAATATGTATAAACAAACACGTGCATACCTTCTACCCAGAGGCTAAACTTCGACTGCTTAGTGCATTATATGCATATCTGTAAGTCAATTCATCACAATTATTCCTCTGTGTTTTTTTTGTTGAGGTTGCTTAAAATGTTGGTTTCATTAAAAAGTGCATACACTGGTTACTCTACTATGTAGTGGCTGAACTATGGTGTGCCTGGTGTAAACAACCTCTGGACCTTTGCACTCCTCCTCACAGTCAACTCTATCAGATCCTTTCGACTTACTGTAGGGGCTTCTCTGTGTCCCAGATGCACATGAAATATCTCTCTTTCATTATCTAAACGGGATTGATGAGGATTTTTAAAGCTAAAGTAGTCTTGCTTATATTAACAATGGTTGTTGCAATCCAGCCATTTGTATGAAAGTTTAGCATCTCTTTATTTCACTTTCTATTACCTAGCTTCTCCTTTCACCTCCTGACCAATCGCTAATCGGTCAGGTCACATGTAGTGCTTAAAGACCAGGGCCCGGTTTCCCAAAAGCATCTTAAGGCTAAATTCATCGTTAGAAACTTCTTAAGAGCATGGTTAAATCTCTGAGCTGTTTCCCAAAACCATTGTTCTTAACGTGGCACTTGAAAATGCTTGAAATCTAACCACTAGGGTAGCCTAGTGGTTAGAGCATTGGACTAGTAACCGGAAGGTTGTAAGTTCAAACCCCCGAGCTGACAAGGTACAAATCTGTCGTTCTGCCCCTGAACAGGCAGTTAACCCACTGTTCCTAGACCAGTTAACCCACTGTTCCTAGGCCGTCATTGAAAATAAGAATGTGTTCTTAACTGACTTGCCTAGTTAAATAAAGGTAAAATAAACTTGCCTCGGATGTCATTGGATGCTTTTTTTGCCCTCCTGCGTCACTCTATAATCAGACAATCTCTGCTTAACATAGAATCACATGGTTATCTGCGCCGATAAAGTTAGATAAAGTTGACTACAAATACAAAGTTGCCAATGTCTTTTCAATTGATACAATATCAAGATGCTTGAAATTAAAACCGAGATGACTGTATTCAAATATAAATACAGTAGGCTATAGGTCTATTTCAATCACTTTGAAATACTATATATTTCATGTTCAATCAATTGAGTTCTATCTTGCTGCTTGTATGCTACTGTCTATTTTCTCTCAATATATTTCATGATGCGTAGCCTAACATGTGGCATGATGTGCTAAATCTTGATTTAGCGCATGATTATAGGGTAAGCATTAGAACAAGCCGCCTCAATATTTGAATTAATTGTCAGAGTAGAGGACCTTGTGCATTTCAGGTAAAA
The DNA here is from genome assembly GCF_034236695.1 of Oncorhynchus nerka. NCBI lineage: Eukaryota > Metazoa > Chordata > Actinopteri > Salmoniformes > Salmonidae > Oncorhynchus > Oncorhynchus nerka. The sequence goes on from NC_088413.1 coordinate 75,127,894, forward strand.
TAACAACTCAATTTTTATATCCCAGGACAAATTAGCTAGCAACAGCAAGCTAGCTAAATATGATAAATTAGCTAGCATGTGCAAGCTAGCTAAATAGGATAAGTTAGCTAGCATGTGCAAGCTAGCTAAATATGATAAATTAGCTAGCATGTGCAAGCCGTTGCAGGAAAGATGCATTGTTAAAACTCTTAAGCCTAAATGGCATCGCTATCAGGAAACTGGGCCCAGGTGCATCGTTTTTACCAGTCAACTTTTAAGTGTTTCCCAAACAAGCACCTAGAGAGAACATTCGCCAAGTGCGCCATGTGTCGAGACTGACAGGATCGAAGGTAATGCACAGCTGCTCTCGGATCAGCTTCCTCCATTAAAATCTTACGTTAACGTTATAATTATTCCACAATACTGATGATGGATCAGCTCATAGAGAAATATTAGCTTTGTTATAACACTCAAATCATCCTCTCCTAATTTACCTTACTTTAAGGACAAGTGGTCATCAGGTAGACTAGCGGTTAAGACCGAAAGGTCACTGTTTCGAATCACCGAGTCGACTAGGGGGGGGGGGGGGGGGATCTGTCGATTATGCCCTTGAGCAAGGCACTTAACCCTAGTAAGTCACTCTGGAAAAGAGTGTCTGCTAAATGTCAAGAAAAAAAATACTAAAAATATTACTGGAGGAAATTCAAGCTCATGTTATTTTATTTCATGTTATAGTAGTTTCTCTCTTGCAACTGCCAAGACTAACATCTGTTTTCAATACAAGTCATTGTCCTGACCGTTGATTTCAGCATGGCTCCATAAAGCACATAAAAATATGTACTACAAAAAAAGAAAAACCTTGAATGTCAATGCTATCTTTCTCTTCCTGCATGAGTTGTACTCATTGATCATGATACATGCCCATGCATGCTTGTGGCAGTCTTCGGAAGGTTACTTTATGAACAGCTGTTTTTGCATCTTTTGCTAGTCCTCTCGGGATAAGAGAAGACGCTGCTGTGTGCCATGAAATCAAGTGCCTTCAGACTTAGTGGAAGATTACGTGAATGGAAAACCCGACATTGGCTAGTTTACCATCCAAGCATTTGCCCCTTAGGCACATTTTATAGAGATAGAATCAATCATGCTGTAATCTGCAGCTAACTCTAGTATCAAGGGTCAACTCGGCATGTGGTGGCACAGTGTCAAATTATGGATATCTACACAGCTCTCTTTATTTTGACCTAGGAGAATGACTTACTGCCCTTGACAGTCTAGGCTTTTGGAGTGGGACTTGTGCTCAAGCAGAGAAAGGATGGTGGCCGAGCTTTGTCAGAGTGACTGAGCGAGAACGGGGAGCTCTTAGAAATAAGCAATGGGCTCTGACAAAAAATCGACTTGTAGGGAGGGATGCTTTTGAAGTCTACCAATTCATTTCAGCTGGACCCGCTGAGAAAGACATTATTGTGACTTCGTCCAAGGACTGTGAAAGGAAGACCTTTCAAGTGTGACTCTTACAGCTGATAATGGCCTTGGCTTACCTGGGTGTCTGTCAGTCCATTAGATCAGGCTGTGTGGTTCTCACAGACCTATTTTAGTACTCAAATGAGAGTGTAACTCTACTTTTACAGAAACTGTAAAGACCTTGGAACTACCTGAGACCATGAGTTACCTTAACCAGCTGGTTTTTGAAGAAAAAAAAATGTATTGTAAAATGACTCTACTATTGTTCGTTAAAAAAAAAAATGTTTTGGGAGAAAATGTAGATTTCCCTTTTTATTTTCTGATTCATTTTTTTTTTTTTACAGAATAATCAGAAATAGGCTATGAGGGCCCTATTCCGACTTGGGAAATTACGCCTTTCTTACGCACTTCTCAGTAGGCCGCGACAGTGTTTACAGAGGAAGCAAATGAAGGTAAACGAAAACAATGTACTTAAATGGAATGATAATGTAGGCTATACCAACTGAAGGGGACTAACAGTAAATTGTCAGTAGAATATGTGTGTTTATTAGGCCTACTGGCGGTCGATACTGATAGTGACTAATATTTAACATGATAAAAATAGGAAACAGAGAAAGTCTGGGTAGCATATACTTAAAACATTAGAGAGCCCATCCCTGCAAGTTAAAAGGCAGTACAATTTCAATTCTGCATATTTCATTTCATAAACTTTACTGTGGTTGACATGTTGATATGCTTCAGTTTGCTGCCATATGAATGGTTTCACATTCGTCTCCAGTGATTGAGGTAAAATATCTAAAAACAAGTGTAATTTATATTTATAATTCCTTTATCCAAACGGATGACTCATTCACCCAGCTCATCTTAATAGCTCTTATCCAGCTGTAAATAGCAGTGCAGAATAAAGTAGATGCCTTTTCCCACTTGGAACCGGTAGGTTTGCTAGACCTTATTCATGGTTTATTCTCACGTAAAGGTGGTGGAAATATTAGGAGATTAGGTGAGAATATGGAGACACACTTCCGCCACTCTTTCATTTACTCTCCACCCAAAACGAATAGCAGGTGAATAGCTATTCTCATGTTTATGTTCAAGGTCAGAATACGCATAGAGAGAAAAGTGTGTTAAAAAGGGAATTACGTTCCATTAACCCATGCTTAACTCAGGTCGGAATCGGGCCCTAAGCAAATGCATATGGTGAACACCACATTATAAAATATTCTATAAGAAACCATTTGTCATTCAAAAAGCACAAGATGACACAAAACAGATTTTGACTAAATTTAGTACATTTCTCACAGATTTAGGCCGAGACAGTTCCTCTCAGCAACCTGTTAAAACAGAAGAAAATGTGTTCTTCTCTGTTCAATGAAATTATTAATGTAAATCATAGCATGTGTGGTCACTTTTAATAGTGGAAAATATAAAATTTCATTGAACAGTTCGCTTTATAACTTCCATTCTCCCATGTCTCTCAATTCAATATCTGATTGCGTTGTTTATCTGCAGACGTTAAAGGGAAAATCCACTCAAACTATATATATATTTTTTTTTCATTAGTCATGATGCATTCAAAACAACTAGGAGCTTCGGAAACCTCGGAAATCTCAGACGTCAGTATGATCAAAACAGCTGGGAACTCGGGAAAACAAATGAGCTCAGACTGGGAAAAATCGTTTTGGACGGTCAATCCAACTCGTCATTTCAAGCTCCGACTTTCTGACCAGAAGATCATTGACATCATGATTTGACCTTGTTTCTTAATGAGTTCTCAGTTGTTTTGAAAGCACCGTCATTTCAAGAGGCAAAGTGTTCCTGGCCGCATCGTCATGACGATGCAAAATGCATCATATGATGTAGCCGATGACACTTTCATTCTTGAAAGTCCGATATCTTTAAAACTTCACTTGCTGACATGCAAATCATTTTAGGACTGTATCAACAGTGGACTAATGAAAAATATACCAAAAGATAGTTTTTGGCTGGATTTTCCCTCATGGCTACTTGTGTTTATTATTTCTAAGTAATGGATACAGATACAGCAGATACATTTTTCAACTCTCCTTTCCCATTGCTTCTGGTTTGCTCTGTCATTCTATACTGAACTAAAATATAAACACAACATGTAAAGTGTTGGTCCCATGTTTCATGAACTGAAATAAAAAATCCTAGAAAGTTATCATATGCATAAAAAGCTTATTTCTCTCAAAGTTTGTGCACATATTTGGGGGTGCTGAGGAATATTTCTGTTTTTAATAAAGCCCTTTTGTGGGTAAAAACTATTTCCGATTGGCTGGATCTGGCTCGCAAGTAGGTGGGCCCATGCCCTCCCAGGCCCAAGCATGGCTGCACCCAGTCATGTGAAATCCATAGATTAGGGCCTAATGAAGTTATTTCAATTGTGTGATTTCCTTTTATGAACTGCATCTCAGTAAAATCTTTGAAAGTGTTGCATGTTGCGTTTATATTTTTGTTCAGTAAAAACATACAGTTGAAGTCAGAAGTTTACATACACCTTAGCCAAATACATTTAAACTCAGTTTTCCACAATTCCTGACATTTAATCCTGGTAAAAGTTCCCTGTTTTAGGTCAGTTAGGATCACCACTTTAATTTTAAGAATGTAAAATGTCAGAATAATAGTAGAGAGAATGATTTGTTTCAGCTTTTATTTCTTTCATCACATTCCCAGTGGGTCAGATGTTTACATACACTCAATTAGTATTTGGTAGCATTTCCTTTAAATTGTTTAACTTGGGTCAAACGTTTCAGATAGCCTTCCACAAGCTTCCCACAATAAGTTGGGTGAATTTTGGCCCATTCCTCCTGACAGCGCTGGTGTAACTGAGTCAGGTTTGTAGGCCTCCTTGCTCACACACGCTTTTTCAGTTCTGCCCACTCTAATACCTTGAATTTGTTGTCCTTTTTTTTGCCACAACTTTGGAAGTGTGCTTGGGGTCATTGTCCATTTGCAAGACCCACTTGCGACCAAGTTTTAACTTCCTGACTGATGTCTTTAGATGTTGCTTGAATATATCCACATAATTTTCCTTCTCATGATGCCATCTATTTTGTGAAGTTCACCAGTCCCTCCTGCAGGAAAGCACCCCCACAACATGATGCTGCCACCCCTGTGCTTCACGGTTGGGATGTTGTTCTTCGGCTTGCAAGCCTCCCCCTTTTTCCTCCAAACATAACGATGGTCATTATGGCCAAACAGTTCTATTTTTGTTTCATCAGACCAGAGGACAGTTGCAAACCGTAGTCTGGCTTTTTTATGGAGGTTTTGGAGCTGTGGCTTCTTCCTTGCTGAGCGGCCTTTCAGGTTATGTCGATATAGGACTTGTTTTACTGTGGATATAGATACTTTTGTACCTGTTTCCTCCAGCATCTTCACAAGGTCCTTTGCTGTTGTTCTGGGATTGATTTGCATTTTTCACATCAAAGTACGTTCATCTCTAGGAGACAGAACGCGCCTCCTTCCTGAGCGGTGTGACGGCTGCGTGGTCCCATGGTGTTTATACTTGTGTACTATTGTTTGTACAGATGAACGTGGTACTTTCAGGCGTTTGGAAATTGCTCCCAAGGATGAACCAGACTTGTGGAGGTCTAAAAAAAACTATCTGAGGTCTTGGCTGATTTCTTTTGATTTTCCCATGATGTCAAGCAAAGAGGCACTGAGTTTGAAGGTAGGCCTTGAAATACATCCACAGGTACACCTCCAATTGACTCAAATGATGTCAATTAGCCTATCAACTTCTAAAGCCATGACATCCTTTTCTGGAATTTTCCAAGCTGTTTAAAGGCACAGTCAACTTAGTGTATGTAAACTTCTGACCCCCTAGAATTGTGATACAGTGAATTATAAGTGAAATAATCTGTCTGTGAACAATTGTTTGAAAAATGACTTGTGTCATTTGAAAAACGAGTTTTAATGACTCCAACCTAAATGTATGTTAACTTCCAACTTCACCTGTAAGTACCGCAAGCAATCTAATTTTATTTGATTAATTTCATTGCTTTTTAATGTCTGTCGACAAAACAAATTCTCTCCTACCATCTTGAGCCAAGTGAGTGTTTCAATTCTACCCTCAAAGTAAACCCATATATTCTATTGTACAGCAGATTTCAACTGGCACTTTAACTCAATAATGCATTTGCTCAAATGGGGAAAAAATAAATGTATTATTTGGGGTAATCATTCTCTTGACAACAACACCCCAGAACAGAACTTAATCTAACTGTATCAGAATTTTTTTTTTTTATAACTTATATTATCTGCAACAGACTTCCAGTCATTATTTGGATTTGATTTCCCAGATGATTGCTTTGCATTATTACGAATAAATACCCTTCAAATGTCTTCATCCTGTGTCATCTGTTTATTAGGACAACAATATATTTCATCATGTTGTTACTCGTCACCAGAAAATACGTCTTTGAAGAATGTGTCTGTATGATGAGGTGATAAGAGAGATTTACAGTGATCTATAAAAATACTGCATTGGACCAAATAGTTCCTTTTCAGTCAATGTTTTTATTTAGACTTTTTACTCTTTGATTCCAAGAAAGCCACAAACACTTGATATCTGTATTCTAACCACAGAGCACCATTGCAACTTCTGTTAACTTTCATTATTGGTGTTTACTGTCCCTTGGCCTTCGTTTAGTCCCTGCTAAACAACTCAATATTTATTTCATACCCTGTAAGCCCTGGGGATGCCTTTACCAACCTTACCTTGAGTTGAAATGCAATGTGTATCCAGCTTGTGTTCTCACCATTAATGTGTATGTATTCAGCAAGTAAACACTCTTTCCAGAGCCACCAGGAAAAGCATCTTCTCTCAGTGCCGACGAGATGCTGGACCCGGTTTGCATCTGGCCGGGAGGGCCCCCATCTGCTCCCAGGTGGAGTACAAAGACTCCCTCATGCATATTAGCCGGCAACATTTGGCACCGTTGATGCTAATTTAAAGTTAATCTGAATGTTCTTAAAGTGTCAACACAGTAGGTGTCAGATGGGTTTCTTCCTTCCTAATCCGGAACTTTTACCTCACATGTTACACAGTATGAAGATTACTCTTGAGCCTTAAGGGTTTTACAGGATTTATATATACTGAACAAATAATATAAACACAACATGCAACAATTTCAAAGATTTTACTGAGTTAAAGTTAATATAAGGAAATCAGTCAATTGAAATAAATAAATTAGGCCCTAATTTATGGATTTCACATGACTTGGCGGAGATGTAGCGATGGGTGAGCCTTGTAGAGTATAGGCCCACCCACTTGGCAGCCAGGCCCACCCACTGGGGAGCCAGGCCCACCCACTGGGGAGCCAGGCCCAGCCACTGGGGAGCCAGGCCCAGCCACTGGGCAGCCAGGCCCAGCCACTGGGCAGCCAGGCCCACCCACTGGGCAGCCAGGCCCACCCACTGGGGAGCCAGGCCCACCCACTGGGGAGCCAGGCCCACTCACTGGGGAGCCAGGCCCAGCCATTCAGAATGCGATTTTTTTTCCCCCACAAAAAGGGCATATTAGAGACAGAAATACTCCTCAGCACCCCCCACCCCTCTCAGATGATTCCGCCGGTGATGAAGCTAGATGTGGAGGTCCTGGGCTGGCGTAGTTAAACTTGGTCTGTGGTTGTGAGGACGGTTGGACGTACTGCCAAATGATCTAAAACAACGTTGGGAGGCGGCTTATGGTAGAGAAATTAACATTAAATGATCTGGCAACAGCTCTGGTGGACATTCCTGCAGTCAGCAAGCCAATTGCACATTCCCTCGAACTTGGTACATCTGTGGCGCTGTGTTGTGTGACAAAACTGCACATTTTAAAGTGGCCATTTATTATCCCCAGCAAAAGCTCATGAAACATGGGACCAACACTTTACATGTTGCGTTTATTTTTGTTCAGTGTAGTTTTCATAGCTAGCCATGATCACAGTGAAACGACAGCACAGTATCCTGGGGGTCTGTATCTGACACTATATACGTTGGAGCAGACCTGAGTACTTCAAATAGTATTTGAAATCCTTTTGTGCTCGATTAAGCTTGCCAGTGGCAATGGAACCAATGGAATAGTCCTAAAAGTGCAAACTTTGCCCATCTGGCACTCCAACCAGGCTCAAGCAAATGCTCAAAGTATTTTAATACTATCTAAACCCATCCGTTGAGGATGTTTATTGATATTAAGGGTTATTTTCTTGTATGAAAAGAAAACACAGAAGTTATTACAACGAACAAGCTGATCGGTTATCACACAAGTTATGCTGCATAATCCAAGTGAGTACAGTACATTTTTACCAGATCCTATTATGGCATCCTGTCGTGGCATCCTGTCATCAGTATCACAGGCTGATGCTGTAATTGTGTGGCACGGAGGCAGTGTCACCTCCACTAACGCTAGGGTGGAAGAGTGATAGCCAAGTAACATGGCACGGTGATGAAAGATATGGAGACTGTGGAGACACGTACATTTCCCAACTGCCTTCTAAGCTGACATTGACATTTTGTATTCCGCTATAGATGGTATTCTCCAACGCCATTGGATAATATTTTACGTACTTCTGTTTGTTTGTCTATGTACTGCAGGGCAACTGGCGGCCCGCAAATGCCCTCATCCCCCCACGAAATGTGGTTATGCATCAGCAGTTTTTCTCTTATTATGTCTCTTATTCCATGTCAGCTAACATTTTTTAGATTGCTAAGTTAGTTTAGCAGCCAGCTATCTGAACTTGTTAAATCATGGTCGAATTACTGGCTGGTAACCGAAAGGTTGCAAGTTCAAATCCCCGAGCTGACAAGGTACAAATCTGTCAGTCTGCCCCTGAATAGGCAGTTAACCCACTGTTCCTAGGCCGTCATTGAAAATAAGAACTTGTTCTTAACTGACTTGCCTAGTTAAATAAAAAATTCCTCTTGCCTTATATTTTGCTTCTGTTGTGGTCAGATTGGGATAAGAAAGAAGATAGCTACTTCTAATGTCATACAGATTCCCTCCCGCGTCTCCGATACGAACATCCTCACCTCAGGGAACCTTTAAGACGAGGACACATCAAAGGAAATTAGAAAGCTTTGAACCCGGTGATCCTCATTTGATCCTTCTCTTGTTCATGTTCTAAAATAACTCTGGAGAACCTTTGGAAAGAGGAGGTTGGATGTCCTTGCTTGCCACAGATTGAAGTCACCATCTATAGTCTGGGTTCTGTTACATCACTATATGGAGAAAACAATATGGAGTCTATTGGCTATTCAGACCACTTATCAGAGCGCTTAGGATCCCATATTTGAATAGAAAACAATCTCCAGAACTATTGTATGTGGTTGGTGTAATGACATACTGCTTTTGTTTAATTTATTAGCTATTGTTACTCAATATATTACATACCACTTTCCCAGAGTATCTCAGGGAGAGATGGGATATGCAAAAAAAACACATTTACAATTCACACATACGTATAAATACACGCTTGTACATGTGTGATATAGGACAAATATAAGAACCCAGTAAATGATTTGTTGTTGTTATTTTCAATTGTTGATATTAATTTGAGTGTCAACCACCCTTTTTTGTGACTGATTCCCTCCAAAAGTATCTCGCAGCTTTGCTTCTCTGAAATACACCCCATCATGGACACTACGTGTGGTATATTATAATATTTATTATTGGGAAGTGGGAAGTTGTAAATCCGACATGACTGTGTTCAAGTGCTTTTAAAGTCGGAAAAAATTATTCAACCAATAAGATTTTAGGTAAGCTAGCTAACATTACTACTAATAAAGTTAGCTAAAGTTCCTTTGGTTCTGTTTCCCCCTACTGTGGATTCCATCTTTAAAATTGACAATATGGTCAAACTTGCTACATTATCTATATTAATGTGTTTGTAATGGTCAAAAATGTATTTGTGGACACCGTTTGGTTTAAAGGTTAAAGGTCAGTGGTGAAACATCACAACTCAGCAACTCCGGTAACATCACAACTCATCACAACTCGGGTAACATCACAACTCGGGTAAGAAAGTTTTCTGCAAGTTTACAACTGGTAATTACGACTTAGGGGTTGTTGAAGAGAAACTTCCCAGTCTGAACTGCAAACTTCCGATAACTTTGATAGCATGTAAACACCCCGTATGTTTCCTTCATATTTGCCAAAAAGTGAATTGAACTCAATGATTTTCCACCCTTTGCCCTTAGCCTGATGGCAGAGTCCATCAGGAAGACCAGGTGTGTTGAATTCAGGAAATCACTGAGCTGATCAATTAGCTAAGTAGCTCAGTGTGGCGTCTAATTGGTGCAAAGTCCTGCAGTACTTGCGGCAATCCAGGAACAGGGTTGTCTACCCCTGGCCTAGTCGGTGATGATTTGAGGCCTTTCCATTAGGTTATGTCTAAAGTGTAATTTATGGTCTGAAGGTCCCACCCAACAAGCAAGGCCATTTATCACCTGTGACAACCCCACCAGGCAAATGTACATCTCAATGTGAAAATTGAAAGGGCAAGTCTCTTTCCAAAAACTGGAATATAATTACAGTCAGACAGCTACCTTGTTGACTCCTTTATTTACCATGTAAAAGCACTGGGACCTTGGACTGCGTAGCTACGATACATCATCTTTAAATGGATTTTCAATTTGGTCTGAGTGTGTTAAGTGGATCAAAGATAGACCACTAAACCGTCTGGAAATTCACTTGCCTATTAGCCATAAGTGGGTTGCTCAGTTCTAGGAAATCCTTGTGATTATAGACTGGGTAGTAACAACGCAAGGACATTTCCTCATTTCTCATTTCTGTAAGGTTGTTATTGTACACGCGTTCTCGTTAAATAAAATCATGCTGTGCACTTACCTCAAATCAGAACTCTGGCTTGTGTACTTGGCCAACGGACGTCTCCTATAGAACTCTGGCTTGTGTACTTGGCCAACGGACGTCTTCTATAGAACTCTGGCTTGTGTACTTGGCCAGCGGACGTCTTCTATAGAACTCTGGCTTGTGTACTTGGCCAGCGGACGTCTCCTATAGAACTCTGGCTTGTGTACTTGGCCAGCGGACGTCTTCTATAGAACTCTGGCTTGTGTACTTGGCCAACGGACGTCTCCTATAGAACTCTGGCTTGTGTACTTGGCCAACGGACGTCTCCTATAGAACTCTGGCTTGTGTACTTGGCCAGCGGACGTCTCCTATAGAACTCTGGCTTGTGTACTTGGCCAGCGGACGTCTCCTATAGAACTCTGGCTTGTGTACTTGGCCAACGGACGTCTTCTATAGAACTCTGGCTTGTGTACTTGGCCAGCGGACGTCTTCTATAGAACTCTGGCTTGTGTACTTGGCCAGCGGACGTCTTCTATAGAACTCTGGCTTGTGTACTTGGCCAGCGGACGTCTTCTATAGAACTCTGGCTTGTGTACTTGGCCAGCGGACGTCTTCTATAGAACTCTGGCTTGTGTACTTGGCCAACGGACGTCTTCTATAGAACTCTGGCTTGTGTACTTGGCCAACGGACGTCTTCTATAGAACTCTGGCTTGTTTACTTGGCCAGCGGACGTCTTCTATAGAACTCTGGCTTGTGTACTTGGCCAGCGGACGTCTTCTATAGAACTCTGGCTTGTGTACTTGGCCAGCGGACGTCTTCTATAGAACTCTGGCTTGTGTACTTGGCCAGCGGACGTCTTCTATAGAACTCTGGCTTGTGTACTTGGCCAGCGGACGTCTTCTATAGAACTCTGGCTTGTGTACTTGGCCAACGGACGTCTTCTATAGAACTCTGGCTTGTGTACTTGGCCAACGGACGTCTTCTATAGAACTCTGGCTTGTTTACTTGGCCAGCGGACGTTTCCTATAGAACTCTGGCTTGTGTACTTGGCCAACGGACGTCTTCTATAGAACTCTGGCTTGTGTACTTGGCCAACGGACGTCTCCTATAGAACTCTGGCTTGTGTACTTGGCCAACGGACGTCTCCTATAGAACTCTGGCTTGTGTACTTGGCCAACGGACGTCTCCTATAGAACTCTGGCTTGTTTACTTGGCCAGCGGACGTCTCCTATAGAACTCTGGCTTGTGTACTTGGCCAACGGACGTCTCCTATAGAACTCTGGCTTGTGTACTTGGCCAGCGGACGTCTCCTATAGAACTCTGGCTTGTGTACTTGGCCAGCGGACGTCTCCTATAGAACTCTGGCTTGTGTACTTGGCCAGCGGACGTCTTCTATAGAACTCTGGCTTGTGTACTTGGCCAGCGGACGTCTCCTATAGAACTCTGGCTTGTGTACTTGGCCAACGGACGTCTTCTATAGAACTCTGGCTTGTGTACTTGGCCAGCGGACGTCTCCTATAGAACTCTGGCTTGTGTACTTGGCCAACGGACGTCTCCTATAGAACTCTGGCTTGTGTACTTGGCCAACGGACGTCTTCTATAGAACTCTGTTTAGATTTGTATGGATGACGTCACTCCATACCTGGCGGTGATGTAGTCTGTTCCGTGAGGTACATTTAGCAGTGGGTCAATGCAGCAGCAATGGTCTGCTATTGAATGAGGGGGATAATACATGAGCGATAAAATGCAAGCAAACATAGCCACTTGGCACGATTAAACAGATTAAACAGATTGCTCTGTGATACCGTTTTACCAGAAGAGATCTTAAATTGTACTAGGCGCTGTTGTCCTTTTTTCCCCCTTCAAATGTATGTTGATGGGAAGCACACGCAATTAAAGTCTCTCAGAGTGTCAATCTGAAATGACACCCTATTCCCTCTACAGCGCAGTACTTTTGACCATGGTGCCATGTTATAGGGAATAGGGTGCCTTGTTATAGGGAATAGGGTGCCTTGTTATAGGGAATAGGGTGCCATGTTATAGGGAATAGGGTGCCATGTTATAGGGAATAGGGTGCCTTGTTATAGGAAATAGGGTGCCTTATTATAGGGAATAGGGTGCCTTGTTATAGGGAATAGGGTGCCTTGTTATAGGGAATAGGGTGCCATGTTATAGGGAATAGGGTGCCTTGTTATAGGGAATAGGGTGCCTTGTTATAGGGAATAGGGTGCCTTGTTATAGGGAATAGGGTGCCTTGTTATAGGGAATAGGGTGCCATGTTATAGGGAATAGGGTGCCTTGTTATAGGGAATAGGGTGCCTTATTATAGGGAATAGGGTGCCTTGTTATAGGGAATAGGGTGCCTTGTTATAGGGAATAGGTTGTCTTTTCAGATGCAAAATACAACATGACTATTACTGTTCAAACCCTGACTGAGTCTGTGTTAAGTAGTCTTCTGATTCGTGTTCCCTGTGGTCTCTGTGTAGCCCCAATTTCTCCCTTTAGCAAGCTTCTACCACTAACCAACCCTGTTTTGTTTTATCCTTCAATAGGTCATCACCTAGCAGAAATACATTCTGAAAATGTAGGCACTGTGTTTAATCCCTACTGTGTCATGCACGGGAGCAAAACTCCCACTGGAACAAAACTCCCAATTGCTTTGGAAAAAATATAAAAATGAAAAACACAAAAGCAGTGTTTGAAACATATGGAGAAAAAAACCATGGGCTGTGGTCTCAGTACGGGTGATTCTGCTATCTGTTGCTTTGGTGTCTGACCTACGGAGAGACCAACACCAGGGAATTGGCTCCTCTGGTCTTCTCTTTCGTCTGGCTCTGGGTTAACCTGCGTAAAATCTCTAAAATGTCAATGGGGTTTGTTTGACTGTGACTCTACTCCACTGTCACTTTGGGGTATGGAGTTTGTTTGACTGTGACTCTACTCCACTGTCACTTTGGGGTATGTTTTTTGTTGTTGACTGTGACTCTACCCCACTGTCACTTTGGGTATGTGACCCTACCCCACTGTCACTTTGGGTTTGTGACCCTACCCCACTTTCACTTTGGGTATGTGACCCTACCCCACTGTCACTTTGGGTATGTGACCCTACCACACTGTCACTTTGGGTATGTGATCCTACCCCACTGTCACTTTGGGGTATGAGGTTTGCTCGACTGTGACTCTACCCCACTGTCAATTTGGGGTATGAGGTTTGCTCGACTGTGACTCTACCCCACTGTCACTTTGGGGTATGAGGTTTGCTCGACTGTGACCCTACCACACTGTCACTTTGGGTATGTGACCCTACCACACTGTCACTTTGGGTATGTGACCCTACCACACTGTCACTTTGGGTATGTGACCCTACCACACTGTCACTTTGGGTATGTGACCCTACCCCACTGTCACTTTGGGTATGTGACCCTACCACACTGTCACTTTGGGTATGTGACCCTACCACACTGTCACTTTGGGTATGTGACCCTACCACACTGTCACTTTGGGTATGTGACCCTACCACACTGTCACTTTGGGTATGGGTGAGTAAAATGGAATGGCAATGGGGGGTGTGGCCTTCAAACACTAGAAAATATCACCAGGAGGAGGAGGTGGGAGACACACACACACACACATTCACACACTCACACACATACACACACACACACTCACTCACTCCCTCCCACACACTCCCACACACACACACACACACACACACACACACACTCCCACACACACACACACACACACACACACACACACACACACACACACACACACACACACACACACACACACACACAGGCAAAACAGACTGGCGGATGTGGGACACGTTCATTATCTCTCCGATGCAACGGTGCTAAAAGTTCCCTTTTTCAATGGCACAGTCTCAAATTACAGCCATATGGATCATACATCCCATTACCTGTGAACTACTGAATTCATCAGGAAGGCCAATGACATATATAGGCCTGTAGGTGAAAAGGACATTCTGCCTCGTGACCTTTGAGAGACAGCGTTGGTCTTTTAACCCCAAAAATGTTTATCTTTGACATCCTGGGAGTCATTCTCCGTGATACACACTCATGCCTCTATACAGTCATTTTAAATCAGATCTAGTTACATTTTAAGGTGACCTGTGGTGTGTGGAATGTGACCAATGGAGCGGACTATAGAGGTAGTTCCTCATTTGCCGTTGCTAACGGCAACCGTGGGTCAAATTAAATCTAATGGAGCATTGTTAGGAACCTTGTGGAAAACTCATCAAATGTAGCTTTAGGGCAGGTAGCCTAGCGGTTAGAAAGGTGAGTCAGCAGCCGGAGGTTTGCCAGTTCAAATCCTTGGTCAGCGGGAAAAAATCTGGGGGGGAAGTGAACCGGCAACCAGAGGGTTGCTGGTATCAAATCTTGAATGCCATTGCCTGCTGTTGTGACCTTGAGCAAGGCACTCAACCCCCCCCCCACACACACACACACACACACGCAACAACAGCTCCCCCGGGGGCCCAGTGTGGCAGCCCCCTGCACCTCTCCAAATTCTGTGTGTGTGTCTTTCGTTGGGTCAAAAGCAGAAGTCAAATTTCAGTTGGACCTTGTGAGTAATTGACCAATAAAGTGATCTTAGTTTTGACATAGCCTGGTCCCAGATGTGTTTGTGCTGTCTCGCAAGGACCATACGAGTTGTCAATACAGCACAATGATCTGTCACAAGGCTAGTTTGATAATGTTCATTTACACAAAGCATCATGGGTGAAAATGAGCAAGGCCCAGATAACAGAAGACAACTGATTTGCTGAGACACTGTTTATTAATGGAGACTAATATTGTCATATGCACACTGCACACCTCGCTCAATAATACCATCCAGCCGTGCTGTTATTATCCATGTTCATAATTCGTACCAATGCTGGTTCAGTAGCTGCACCAATCAATGTAACATGAAAAAGATCATCTATTTAAAATGAAAGGACTTATAGCCAGTACTTCTATAATCTTGTACAGTGCATTGCAACACATCACACTTGAAGCAGAATGTGGTATGGCACTTCATCAAAGGACAGTCATTTTTTGGGTCCCGCCATTCGTCTCCTAATGGCCCATCGGCCTTTTTCTCTGAGTAATCACCTTCTTTCTCTTTAAAGTATTCACTTCCATCTCCAACATGATTTAGAGAGGGACACACAGAGGACCTTCATGGAAATATGTTTTTGTTTGTGGACGTTATGAGGGGCAGTTACGCTGACTTGGTGACATGCATATGAATCCGTCCTGCATTGATGGGAAAGCTAGTCGTGGAAGGAATTCAATTTCAGAATGTGTTTCTCCACCCCCCCCCCCCCCCCTCAGCATCTCTCCTCAGCACCTCTCCTCAGCACCTCCCCTCAGCACCTCTCCTCAGCATCTCTCCTCAGCATCTCTCCTCAGCACCTCCCCTCAGCACCTCCCCTCAGCACCTCCCCTCAGCACCTTTCCTCAGCATCTCTCCTCAGCATCTCTCCTCAGCACCTCCCCTCAGCACCTCCCCTCAGCACCTCTCCTCAGCATCTCTCCTCAGCACCTCCCCTCAGCACCTCTCCTCAGCACCTCTCCTCAGCATCTCTCCTCAGCCACTCTCCTCAGCACCTCCCCTCAGCACCTCCCCTCAGCACCTCCCCTCAGCACCTCTCCTCAGCACCTCCCCTCAGCACCTCCCCTCAGCACCTCCCTCAGCACCTCCCCTCAGCACCTCTCCTCAGCACCTCTCCTCAGCACCTCCCCTCAGCACCTCTCCTCAGCACCTCTCCTCAGCACCTCCCCTCAGCACCTCTCCTCAGCACCTCTCCTCAGCACCTCTCCTCAGCACCTCCCCTCAGCACCTCCCTCAGCACCTCTCCTCAGCATCTCTCCTCAGCACCTCTCCTCAGCACCTCTCCTCAGCACCTCTCCTCAGCATCTCTCCTCAGCACCTCCCCTCAGCACCTCTCCTCAGCACCTCTCCTCAGCACCTCTCCTCAACATCTCTCCTCAGCATCTCTCCTCAGCACCTCTCCTCAGCACCTCTCCTCAGCACCTCTCCTCAGCATCTCTCCTCAGCACCTCCCCTCAGCACCTCTCCTCAGCACCTCTCCTCAGCATCTCTCCTCAGCATCTCTCCTCAGCACCTCCCCTCAGCTCCTCTCCTCAGCACCTCTCCTCAGCACCTCCCCTCAGCACCTCCCCTCAGCACCGTTGAATAAAGAAAAGCTTTTGGGTCTCCATCGTATTTCCTCTGTGATCAGATTCCCTATTCAATCATCCCATCTCCTCTCGTGGAGTTCTATAACGGGTCAGGGTAAAGGAGTTCTGTAATGGGTTAGGGTCAAGGAGTTCTGTAATGGGTTAGGGTCAAGGAGTTCTATAACGGGTTAGGGTAAAGGAGTTCTATAATGGGTCAGGGTAAAGGAGTTCTGTAATGGGTTAGGGTCAAGGAGTTCTGTAATGGGTTAGGGTCAAGGAGTTCTATAACGGGTTAGGGTAAAGGAGTTCTATAACGGGTTAGGGTAAAGGAGTTCTATAACGGGTTAGGGTAAAGGAGTTCTGTAATGGGTTAGGGTAAAGGAGTTCTGTAATGGGTTAGGGTCAAGGAGTTCTATAACGGGTTAGGGTAAAGGAGTTCTATAACGGGTCAGGGTAAAGGAGTTCTATAACGGGTTAGGGTAAAGGAGTTCTATAACGGGTTAGGGTAAAGGAGTTCTATAACGGGTTAGGGTCAAGGAGTTCTGTAATGGGTTAGGGTCAAGGAGTTCTGTAATGGGTTAGGGTCAAGGAGTTCTGTAATGGGTTAGGGTAAAGGAGTTCTATAACGGGTCAGGGTAAAGGAGTTCTGTAATGGGTTAGGGTCAAGGAGTTCTATAACGGGTTAGGGTAAAGGAGTTCTGTAATGGGTCAGGGTAAAGGAGTTCTATAACGGGTTAGGGTCAAGGAGTTCTATAACGGGTCAGGGTAAAGGAGTTCTATAACGGGTTAGGGTAAAGGAGTTCTGTAATGGGTTAGGGTCAAGGAGTTCTATAACGGGTTAGGGTAAAGGAGTTCTATAATGGGTCAGGGTAAAGGAGTTCTGTAATGGGTTAGGGTCAAGGAGTTCTATAACGGGTTAGGGTAAAGGAGTTCTGTAATGGGTTAGGGTCAAGGAGTTCTATAACGGGTTAGGGTAAAGGAGTTCTGTAATGGGTTAGGGTCAAGGAGTTCTATAACGGGTTAGGGTCAAGGAGTTCTATAACGGGTTAGGGTCAAGGAGTTCTATAACGGGTTAGGGTAAAGGAGTTCTGTAATGGGTTAGGGTCAAGGAGTTCTATAACGGGTCAGGGTAAAGGAGTTCTGTAACGGGTTAGGGTAAAGGAGTTCTATAACGGGTTAGGGTAAAGGAGTTCTATAACGGGTCAGGGTAAAGGAGTTCTATAACGGGTTAGGGTCAAGGAGTTCTGTAATGGGTTAGGGTCAAGGAGTTCTGTAATGGGTTAGGGTCAAGGAGTTCTGTAATGGGTTAGGGTAAAGGAGTTCTATAACGGGTCAGGGTAAAGGAGTTCTATAACGGGTCAGGGTAAAGGAGTTCTATAACGGGTTAGGGTAAAGGAGTTCTATAACGGGTTAGGGTAAAGGAGTTCTATAACGGGTCAGGGTAAAGGAGTTCTATAACGGGTTAGGGTCAAGGAGTTCTATAACGGGTCAGGGTAAAGGAGTTCTATAACGGGTTAGGGTAAAGGAGTTCTGTAATGGGTTAGGGTCAAGGAGTTCTATAACGGGTTAGGGTAAAGGAGTTCTGTAATGGGTTAGGGTCAAGGAGTTCTGTAATGGGTTAGGGTCAAGGAGTTCTATAACGGGTTAGGGTCAAGGAGTTCTATAACGGGTCAGGGTAAAGGAGTTCTATAACGGGTTAGGGTAAAGGAGTTCTATAACGGGTTAGGGTAAAGGAGTTCTATAACGGGTTAGGGTCAAGGAGTTCTGTAATGGGTTAGGGTCAAGGAGTTCTGTAATGGGTTAGGGTCAAGGAGTTCTGTAATGGGTTAGGGTCAAGGAGTTCTGTAATGGGTTAGGGTCAAGGAGTTCTATAACGGGTCAGGGTAAAGGAGTTCTATAACGGGTCAGGGTAAAGGAGTTCTATAACGGGTCAGGGTAAAGGAGTTCTATAACGGGTTATGGTAAAGGAGTTCTATAACGGGTCAGGGTAAAGGAGTTCTGTAATGGGTTAGGGTCAAGGAGTTCTGTAATGGGTTAGGGTCAAGGAGTTCTGTAATGGGTTAGGGTCAAGGAGTTCTGTAATGGGTTAGGGTCAAGGAGTTCTGTAATGGGTTAGGGGAGGAGGTTGTTTTGACAGGCCACACATGAGGCAATATAATGTAAATGAGGCGTGGAAAGGGAATCCGTAAACTCTCTGTGTGTGTGTGTGTGTGTGTGTGTGTGTGCGTGCGTGTATATCTGTGTGTGTATATCTCTGTGTGTGTGTGTGTGTATATCTCTGTGTGTGTGTGTGTGTGTGTGTGTGTGTGTGTGCGTGCGTGCGTGCGTGCGTGTATATCCGTGTGTGTGTATGTGTATATCTCTGTGTGTGTGTGTGTGTGTGTGTGCGTGCGTGTATATCTGTGTGTGTGTGTATATCTCTGTGTGTGTGTGTGTATATCTCTGTGTGTGTGTGTGTGTGCGTGCGTGTATATCTGTGTGTGTGTGTATATCTCTGTGTGTGTGTGTGTGTGTGTGTGTGTATATCTCTGCGTGCGTGCGTGCGTGCGTGCGTGTATATCCGTGTGTGTGTATATCTGTGTGTGTGGTGTGTGTGTGTGTGTGTGCGTGCGTGCGTGTATATCTGTGTGTGTGTGTATATCTTTGTGTGTGTGTAAGCACAAGCACCCCCCCCTCCCTATCTGCAGCCAAGCTAATTAAAGGAGCTCAATCCAGCCTTGCTCTGTTCTAAACCATCGAGTGCTGCTCATCTTTCCTTACAGCAGCAGAAGATACTGCTGGAGGGCACGAGCCATTCACTCGAGCAAACCAAAGTCATCGTTATGCAATTTTACCCAGATGTCACCAGAGAGAGAGCCATTCCCCACATCCTAATTCTATTTGCATATGACTGTACACTCAGTGATTTCATTTGCATATTATAACTAATTAATTTGTTACCTAAATTATCCATTTTGGTTGGGGGATAGTGTGAAACTATTTAGACGCCCTAAAAGGATGCTAATAACCAAATTACTCTGTTGTCACAACTTCATTATTGTAGTTGATTTCTATATGAGTGATGAAGCAACCATGTTTACTGTAGGTAAATGCAATGACAAAAATGCAACACTTATATTTAGCTATTTAGACATGAGATTTTCCAGGGGCGCAACTTTGGTTTTAGAAGTGGGGGACATACAATTATTTTTGAACGTAGGGATAAACACTCTAAACAGCCTACCCGACAGCTTGGAGAAGTCTGCATGGTCATAAAGCACACCGTTGCCTCGTTTTGTTTCACATTCCAATGATAAAACTGGGGGGGGCAAAAATGCTATTTCAGAATATATAAATGCCTATCTAAACGCCTCTATAAATGCCTATATACAGTTCCTTCGGACATGTCCCCCCCTTCCCCAGTGAAATTTGCGCCGCTGAGTTTTCCCCAAGAGCTCTTAAGGTGGGATGTGGCAGGAATTTAATTAGAGTACTTTAAAAAAAATACAGACCTGCATGTTATGCAAATCTCCATAAAACAGGATTCTGGAGTCTCCATAAAACAGGATTCTGGAGTCTCCATTAAACACGATTCTGGAGTCTCCATAAAACAGGATTCTGGAGTCTCCATTAAACACGATTCTGGAGTCTCCATAAAACAGGATTCTGGAGTCTCCATTAAACAGGATTCTGGAGTCTCCATTAAACAGGATTCTGGAGTCTCCATTAAACAGGATTCTGGAGTCTCCATTAAACAGGATTCTGGAGTCTCCATTAAACAGGATTCTGGAGTCTCCATTAAACAGGATTCTGGAGTCTCCATTAAACAGGATTCTGGAGTCTCCATAAAACAGGATTCTGGAGTCTCCATTAAACACGATTCTGGAGTCTCCATAAAACAGGATTCTGGAGTCTCCATTAAACACGATTCTGGAGTCTCCATAAAACAGGATTCTGGAGTCTCCATTAAACAGGATTCTGGAGTCTCCATTAAACAGGATTCTGGAGTCTCCATTAAACACGATTCTGGAGTCTCCATTAAACAGGATTCTGGAGTCTCCATTAAACAGGATTCTGGAGTCTCCATTAAACAGGATTCTGGAGTCTCCATTAAACAGGATTCTGGAGTCTCCATAAAACAGGATTCTGGAGTCTCCATTAAACACGATTCTGGAGTCTCCATAAAACAGGATTCTGGAGTCTCCATTAAACACGATTCTGGAGTCTCCATAAAACAGGATTCTGGAGTCTCCATTAAACACGATTCTGGAGTCTCCATTAAACAGGATTCTGGAGTCTCCATTAAACACGATTCTGGAGTCTCCATTAAACACGATTCTGGAGTCTCCATAAAACAGGATTCTGGAGTCTCCATAAAACAGGATTCTGGAGTCTCCATTAAACATGATTCTGGAGTCTCCATTAAACATGATTCTGGAGTCTCCATTAAACAGGATTCTGGAGTCTCCATAAAACAAATGAAATCCTATGTGTGAGTGATGTGCGAGGGTTGCCTTCCTTGCACCTGAACACAGGACACCACTGACTGTTTATCCAGATTCATTCTTCTTTAACATCAAACTCCTCTCCCACAACCTAGTTATTAGGAAGTTGAACTGCCTTCCTATAATCTGGCGTCTCTTTAATCTCTCTTATCCAGATATGCCTGTATAAATGTCACCCCCTGACCATAGAGAGACTTTTTATTCTCTATTTTGGTTAGGTCGGGGTGTGACTAAGGTGGGTAATCTACATTTACATTTTACATTTAAGTAATTTAGCACACGCTCTTATCCAGGTTGTTTTATTTCTATGTTGGTCTGGTATGGAGGCAGCTGTTTAGCGTTGTTTCTGATTGGGGATCATATTTAGGCAGTCATTTCCCCACCAGTGTTTGTGGGATCTTGTTTATGTGTAGTTGCCTGTGAGCACTCCATAGCTTCACGTTTCGTTTGCTCTTTATTGTTTTTGTGCATTTCACGAATAAAAAGAACCCATATCACGTTGCGCTTTGAT
This sequence comes from Oncorhynchus nerka, assembly GCF_034236695.1. Taxonomy (NCBI): domain Eukaryota; kingdom Metazoa; phylum Chordata; class Actinopteri; order Salmoniformes; family Salmonidae; genus Oncorhynchus; species Oncorhynchus nerka. The sequence goes on from NC_088413.1 coordinate 75,149,333, forward strand.
CCGAATGTTATTTTGACGACCGTGACAATAAATGCCTTTATAAATCTTTGTATAAATACAGTGCCTTCGGAAAGTATTCAGACACCTTTCAACATTTTGCTACGTTACAGCCTTATTGTCACGCCCTGACCTTAGAGATCCTTGTTATTCTCTATGTTTGGTTAGGTCAGGGTGTGATTTGGGTGGGCATTCTATGTTCTCTATTTCTTTGTGTTTGGCTGAGTGTGGTTCCCAATCAGAGGCAGCTGTCTTTCATTGTCTCTGATTGGGGATCATACTTAGGCAGCCCTTTTTCGCTCCTTCAGTGTGGGATCTTGTCTTTGTTTGAGTGCATGTGGTTTGCACGACGAAGCTTTTCGTTCATTGTATTGTTGATTGTTTTTTTCTTGGTGGAACATTTAAATAAAGTTATGTACGCCTACCACGCTGCACCTTAGTCTCCTTCCGACGACAAACGATACACTTATTCTAAAATTTATTAGATACATACTAATCCTCAGCAATCTACACAGAATATCCCATAATGATGAAGCAAAAATAGTTTTTTTTAGAAATTGCTGCTAAGTTAAAACAGAAATACCTTACATACATAAGTATTCAGACCCTTCGCTATGAGAATGAAAATTGGCCTCAGGTACATCCTGTTTCCATTGATCATCCTTGAGATGTTTCTACAACGTAATTGGGGTACACCTGTGGTAAATTCAATTGTTTGGACATGATTTGGAAAGGCACACACCTGTCTATATAAGGTCCCACAGTTACAGTGCATGTCAGAGCAAAAACCAAGCTACGAGGTCGAACAAATCATCTGTAGAGGTCTGAGACAGGATGGTGCCAATGCACAGATCTGGGTAAGGGTACCACAACATGTCTGCAGCATTGAAGGTCCCCAAGAACACAGTAGCCTCCATCATTCTTAAATGGAAGAAGTTTGGAACCACCAAAACTATTCCTAGAGCTGGCCACCGGCCAAACTGAGAAATCAGAGGAGAATGGCCTTGGTTAGGGAGGTGACAAAGAACCTGATGGTCAATCTGACAGAGCACCAGAGTTCCTTTGTGGAGATGGGAAAACCTTCCAGAAGGAGAACCATCTCTGCAGCACTCCACCAATCAGGCCTTTACAGTAGAGTGGCCAGACGGAAGCCACTCCTCAGTAAAAAGCACATGACAGCCCACTTGGAGTTTGCCAAACGGTACCTAAAGACTTTCAGACCATGAGAAACAATGTTCTCTGGTCTGATGAAACCAAGATTGAACTCTTTGGCCTGAATGCTAAGCATCATGTCTGGATGAAACTTGGCACCATCCCTACGGTGAAGCATGGTGGTGGGAGCATCATGCTGTGGTGATGTTTTTCAGCGGCAGGGACTGGGAGACTAGTCAGGATCAAGGGAAAGATGAACGGAGCAAAGTATAGAGAGATCCTTGATGAAAACCTGCTCCAGAGCGCTCAGAACCTCGGACTGGGGCGAAGTTTCACCTTCCAACAGGACAACAACCCTAAGCACACAGCCAAGACAACGTAGGAGTGGCTTCGGGAAAAGTCTCTGAATGTCCTTGAGTGGCCCAGCCAGAGCCCAGACTTGAAACCAATCAAACACCTCTGGAGACCTGAAAATAGCTGTGACAGAGCTTGAGAGGATCTGCGGAGAAGAATGGGAGAAACTCCCCAAATACAGGTGTGCCAAGCTTGTAGAGTCATACCCAAGAATACTCAATGCTGTAATCACTACCAAAGGTGCTTCAACAAAGTACTGAGGAAAGGGTCTGAATACTTATGTAAATGTGTTATTTCAGTTTTTTATTTGTAATAAATTAGCATCAATTTCTAAAAACCTGTTTTTGCTTTGCATTATGGTGTATTGTGCATATTGATGAGGGGGGAGATTTCATCAATTTTAGAATAAAGCTGTAACGCCACAATATGTGAAAAACTGCAAGCAAGCGGTCTGAATACTTTCCCAAGGCACTGCAAGTGCCTGTATAAATGCCTGTATAAATGCCTATAATTGCCTATATAAATGCCTGTATAAATGCCTATAAATGCCTGTATAAATGCCTATAAATGCCTGTATAAATGCCTATAAACGCCTGTATAAATGCCTGTATAAATGCCTATAAATGCCTGTATGAATGCCTATAAATTCCTGTATAAATGCCTATAAATGCCTATATAGATGCCCGTATAAATGCCTATAAATGCCTATAAATGCCTATATAAATGCCTATAAATGCCTATAAATGTCTATAAACGCCTGTATAAATGCCTGCATAAATGCCTATAAATGCCTGTATAAATGCCTGTATAAATGCCTATAAATGCCTGTATAAATGCCTATAAAGCTGTTATAATGTGTTGTTTGGCGTGATAGACTTTAATAAGATAACTGAAAAGTCCTGTCCCAGAACTCTATAATAACCAGCCTGTTCTGATTTAATTAAAATGTCCTCCAATGGGCTACATTGTTATGAAAGGGACAAGGATCTCAGCCAACCTCAACAGGGTCGACATCAAAACGATGACCAAACAATGGTTCACTCACTCACACGTGTTAACGGTGTGTCATTAAGCAAGTCATAGTGCTACAGCACATTGGCTATGCTCAGTTGCATTTTACGATATGCAGAATATATAGTCTGCGCAACGCCGTTCACTGTGCAGACATATTTGACCCACTTTGGTAATCCACAGTGTTGCATACATTTCCATTCATTAGTCTGGACAACAGACTTGGGTTGTTTCTCAATTGGCACCCTATTCCTTTTAGTGCACTACCCATAGGGCTCTGATCAGAAGTAGTGCACTACCCATAGGGATCTGATCAGAAGTAGGGCACTACCCATAGGGCTCTGATCAGAAGTAGTGCACTACTCATAGGGCTCTGATCAGAAGTAGTGCACTACTCATAGGGCTCTGATCAGAAATAGTGCACTATATAGAGGATAGGATGCTATTTGGGACGTACTCGACCCTGACCAAAAACGTGGGTCAAAGATAATCTCGTTGAGTAAAATGGTGTTATCTTACAATGGCAGTCGTTTCCTGAACTACCTGGACAGAGAAGAGAGTGACTCAGGTTATCCCCAAATGTAAACAAACGACAGAACTAAAACCAATGATGTGCATACAGAAAGTATTCACATCCCTTGACTTGTTCCACAATTTGTTGTCTTACAGCCTGATTTCAAAATGGATTCAATTGTATTTTTTTCTCTCACCCCTCTACCCCATAATGACAAAGGAAAGCATGTTTTTAGAGATGTTTGCATGTTTATTGAAAATGAAATACAGAAATATTTCGATTTTACATAAGTATTTCACACCCCTGAGTCAATACTTTGTAGAAGCACCTTTGATGCCGTTTACAGCTGTGAGTCTTTTTGGATAAATCTCTAAGAACTTTGCAAACCTGGATTATTATTTTTTAAATTCTTCAATCTCTGTCAAATTGATTGTTGGTCATTGCCAGACAGCCATTTCCAGTCTTTCTATAGACGTTCAAGCCGATTTAATTAAAAACTGTAACTTGGCCACTCAGGAATGTTCAACGTTGTCTTGGTAAGCAACTCCTGTGTAGATTTTTATTTATTTATTTTTATTTCACCATTATTTAACCAGGTAGGCTAGTTGAGAACAAGTTCTCATTTACAACTGTGACCTGGCCAAGATAAAGCAAAGCAATGCGACACAAACAACAACACAGAGTTACACATGGAATAAACAAATATTCAGTCAATAACACAATAGGAAAAAAACGTATATACAGTGTGTGCAAATGAGGTAAGATAAGGGAGGCAAGGCAAATTTGGCCTTGTGTTTTAGGTTATGGTCCTGCTGAAAGGTGTATTAGTCTCCCTGTGTCTGTTGGAAAGCATACCTTCCTCCTGGCTACTCCAACCTCGGCCAACAGCTCCTCCGCCCCCCGCAGATACTCGCCCAAGCCTCCCCAGCTTCTCCTTTACCCAAATCCAGATAGCAGATGTTCTGAAAGAGCTGCAAAACCTGGACCCGTACAAATCAGCTGGACTTGACAATCTGGACCCTCTATTTCTGAAACTATCCGCAGCCATTGTTGCAACCCCTATTACCAGCCTGTTCAACCTCTCTTTCATATCGTCTGAGATCCCCAAGGATTGAAAACTGCCGCGGTCATCCCCCTCTTCAAAGGGGGAGACACCCTGGACCCACACTGTTACAGACCTATATCCATCCTGCCCTGCCTATCTAAGGTCTTCGAAAGCCAAGTCAACAAACAGATCACTGACCAGCTCGAATCCCACCGTACCTTCTCCGCTGTGCAATCTGGTTTCCGAGCTGGTCACGGGTGCACCTCAGCCACGCTCAAGGTACTAAACGATATCATAACCGCCATCGACAAAAGACAGTACTGTGCAGCCGTCTTCATCGACCTTGCCAAGGCTTTCGACTCTGTCAATCACCATATTCTTATCAGCAGACTCAGTAGCCTCGATTTTTCTAATGACTGCCTTGCCTGGTTCACCAACTACTTGGCAGACAGAGTTCAGTGTGTCAAATCGGAGGGCAAGTTGTCCAGTCCTCTGGCAGTCTCTATGGGGCTGCCACAGGGTTCAATTCTCGGGCCGACTCTTTTCTCTGTATATATCAATGATATTAATCTTGCTGCGGGTGATTCCCTGATCCACCTCTACGCAGATGACACCATTCTGTATACTTCTGGCCCTTCCTTGGACACTGTGCTATCTAACCTCCAAACGAGCTTCAATGCCATACAACACTCCTTCCGTGGCCTCCAACTGCTCTTAAATGCTAGTAAAACCAAATGCATGCTTTTCAACCACTCTGGATGGTTCCGACCTAGAATATGTCGACATCTATAAGTACCTAGGTGTCTGGCTAGACTGTAAACTCTGCTTCCAGACTCATATCAAACATCTCCAATCTAAAATCAAATCTAGAGTCGGCTTTCTATTTCCCAACAAAGCCTCCTTCACTCACGCCGCCAAACTTACCCTAGTAAAACTGACTATCCTACTGATCCTCGACTTAGGAAATGTCATCTACAAAATAGCTTCCAATACTCTACTCAGCAAACTGGATGCAGTTTATCACAGTGCCATCCGTTTTGTTACTAAAGCACCTTATAACACCCACCACTGCGACCTGTATGCTCTAGTCGGCTGGCCCTCACTACATATTCGTCGCCAGACCCACTGGTTCCAGGTCATCTACAAGTCCATGCTAGGTAAAGCTCCGCCTTATCTCAGTTCACTGGTCACGATGGCAACACCCACCCGTAGCACGCGCTCTAGCAGGTGTATCTCACTGATCATCCCTAAAGCCAACATCTCATTTGGCCACCTTTCCTTCCAGTTCTCTGCTGCCTGTGACTGGAACAAATTGCAAAAATCACTGAAGTTGGAGACTTTTATCTCCCTCACCAACTTTAAACATCTGCTATCTGAGCAGCTAACCGATCGCTGCAGCTGTACATAGTCCATCGGTAAATAGCCCACCCAGTTTACCTACCACATCCCCATACAGTTTTTATTTATTTACTTTTCTGCTCTTTTGCACACCAGTATCTCTACCTGCACATGATCATCTGATCATTTATCACTCCAGTGTTAATCTGCTAAATTGTAATTATTCGCCTACCTCCTCATGCCTTTTGCACACAATGTACAGTATATAGACTCTTTATTTTCTTTTTTTTCTTCTGTGCTATTGACTTGTTTATTGTTTACTCCATGTGTAACTCTGTGTTGTTGTCTGTTCACACTGCTATGCTTGATCTTGGCCAGGTCGCAGTTGTAAATGAGAACTTGTTCTCAACTAGCCTACCTGGTTAAATGAAGGTGAAATTAAATTAAATAAATAAAAAAGCAGACTGAACCAGGTTTTCCTCTAGGATGTTGCTTGTGCTTATAGCTGTACTCCCTAGTCCTTGCCGATGACAAGCATACCCATAACATGATAGAGCCACTACCATGCTTGAAAATATGAAGAGTGGTACTCAGTGATGTGTTGTGTTGGATTTTCCCCAAACATAACGCTTTGTATTCAGGACAAAAAGTGAATTGCTTTGACAATTTTTTCTGCAGTATTACTTAAGTGCCTTGTTGCACTTTTGGAATATTTGTATTCTGTTCAGGCTTCCTTCTTTTCCCTCTGTCATTTAGGTTAGTATACTGGAGTAACTATAATGTTGTTGATCCATCCTCAGTTTTCTCATATCACAACCATTAAACTCTGTAACTGTTTTAAAATCAACTTCGGCCTCACGGTGAAATCCCTGAGCAGTTTTCTTCCTCTTGGAAGCTGAGTTAGGAAGGACGACTGTATCTTAGTAGCAACTGGGTGTATTGGTACACCATCCAAAATCACATTTTTACACATCTTCCAATCAGTGCCTTTCTTTGCGAGACATCGAAAAACCTCCCTGGTCTTTGTGGTTGAATCTATGCTTGAAATTCACTACTTGATTGAGGGACCTTCTGTGGGGTAGACATTCAAAAATCATGTTAACCACTGTAATTGAACACGGAATTGAACACGGAACTTATTATGCAATTTGTTGAGCACATGTTTTTGTCTTGAACTTAATTAGGCTTACCATAACAAAGGGGTTGAATACTTATTGACTTAATTAAGACATACAAATTCTCTACAAACAAAATTCCATTTTTACATTATGGGGTATTGGGTGTAGATCAGTGAAACAAAATCTACATTTAATACATTTTAAATGCAGGCTGTAACACAACACAATGTGTAAAAAGTAAAGGGGTGTGAATACTTTCTAAAGGAACTGTAAACCCTGGATTGCTGAAGCTGTGTATTGGCCATTGAGAGGCTTTGAAACCACTGGTCGGCCATATTGGTATTCCCCAGTAGGAGCAGTCCTCCGTAGGAATGAATGGAATTGTACAGTATTCCAAAAGAAATATTTAAAGGGAGAAAAAAAATCACATATTTAAGTATGTTGTTGTTGTGGTGGGGACAGTAACATTAGTCATCTTAAATTGTTTTACTTTATTTGTATGTTTAGCTCACATAATATAATTTAAACATATGCATTAAGGTACCGGTCATAGAAATGTAGACATTAATGAATGCGTTTCTATAGCTACCAAAATAAGTGCCAAGATGGAGGCGCGGTGGCTTGAATCTAGGGCATGTGTATGTATAAATCATTTGCTAAAAGATACTTTATGATGTGGCAAGATCACATCCTTTACTCTGAACACACATGCCCTAGATTTAGGAGCCTACTGCACTGTACATGGCCTGCAAGAGCTTTGTGTGTGTGTGTGTGTGTGTGTGTGTGTGTGTGTGTGTGTGTGTGTGTGTGTGTGTGTGTGTGTGTGTGTGTGTGTGTGTGTGTGTGTGTGTGTGTGTGTGTGTGTGTGTGTGTGTGTGTGTGTGTGTGTGCGTGCGTGCGTGTGCGCTGACATGCATGTGTGTGTCTAAAGAGCAGGGGTTCAACAGCTCCAACTCAATCACATAGTCCTTGAACCTACAAGAGCAGGCAGAGGTACATCTCCCAATATCAGCACCAGTGGCCAGCAGATAAGAAATGAATAACGCAGATTGTTCCCTCCCTGACAATACCATTTGTCTGTAGTGAGTTAGCACTCTCCTGTTCTGGCTGCTCTATCTCTCAGGACCTGGAAACAGCAGTGACTGATAGCTGATGTCTCTAATCCTGATCCACAGTGCTGCTATGCATGAAAACCAAATGGGGTGCTGCTATCAGACAGATGCCCACTGACAAATAGCCTAGGGAATGGGGATCTACCTACCCCTAGAGAGAGAACGAGGCAGGGAGAGAGACATCTATGTCCACCCTTGATTTAAAATAACCACCTTCGGGGATCAGTCTTTTAGCAAACAGCTCCACCATACAGCCCCAGAGCCTACGATGAATGAAGTGACATTTTTTTTTAAATAGACTGTTACATTTTTTTCATACCAGGGTGGTTTCGTTTATATCCCGTGGCACGTGTTTCGCAATTGATTGACAGGTTTAATTTAATGCTGTTTCATTGATAACATCTCTGTTTCTCAACTCTTCATGTACTGATTAACTGCCATATCTTGAAGGTTATTTTGTTAATTTGAATGTGACATCGGTTTAGGTCATGTAAATGAAGTGGTTGGTGGTGATTTCCAAGGATACTTTTAGTTCTTGTGTTAGCCAATACTAATAAGGTATTTAAGAAGCTATGACTGCATTACTACTCATGAGTAATTTACCATGAAAGGACATTTCTTGAATAAATGTTAACATATGGATTGCAGTCATGTTGCCAAGTTTGTGGTTATGGTTGGACTTCAATCAGGAGCTTAACTGGTAGGTATACCCCACCTGGACTATAGCATACAAATCTCACACCATCCTCTCTAGAGACACATTTACACCATGGGCTAACATGTGATTCTTGATCTGATCAATATGATACAATCCCTATCTGATCAAGGTTTGTTGTTTCTTCACGTTGTATTAAAATGTGTCTCTTATCCATCCACTGTGTCAACATCGTGACCTGATAAGTTGGTGCCTCCCTGCACTGATGTAGACAAGTCACTAAACCTTGAGTCAAGTCCCAAGTCTCTAGTGTTCGAGTCTGAGTCCAAGTCAGAGTCCTTTATACTTGAGTCACAAGTCGAGTCATGAGTCCCTTGATAGTGCTAAAAGTTGTTGTCCAACCATTTTTTAAAAGCTTAATTTCATCAGAGTGTTGCACAATAATATGTATTTATTTTTATGACAATTACTGATGCCATAAATCAATGGTGCTACCTGTCAATGATTTTAGAGGCCAGTATAATGATGATTTAAACAGTCGTCAATCCAGATCTGTTTACACTTGGATCTGGATTCAATCTGTACTGCAGAAGTTCAGCGTTACAGCGTGATTGAAATGGAATGGAAATGCTCCCGCGTTAGAGGAGACTGCACTCACGGTAAACGCTGGATATGTCGGTTCAAACGGAAACGCTTCAGTGATACAGATTGAATTCGAGCCCTTGATTGATATCCAGACAAAATGCGTACCTGACTTCCTCCGGAGGTGGTCAGGAAAATCTGATCACAATGTGTCTTTTTAATCGTCTACACCAGACTGGTCTAAAAATGTGAGTACCATCAGAATCTAGACAAGATCAGGACAAAGAGCACAGGGCTTACAAGTATTTTACTAGTTTCTTGTGCAATATGAAATAAATGAAAAAAGTTTAAACATTCCACCTTCATATGCTGATAAATGAACAACCAGCTGATCTTTGTAAGTTCTCACCACCAGTTTACAGTGACTTTGGGGAGGACACATCTTCGAGAGATTTCTTTTGACACAACTCCTCTTCCATTTCACTGGTTCGTACAATATGTAACCTACTGAACTTTGACTGTGCAACAGGAATACTGCCATTTTGGGGACACAGGTCACACACAGAGTAACCCCTTTCATTAATCTCTCAGTCCAAAGCTGGATATTCAATGTTAAAAAAAAATATATATATATTTTTACAATCATGTTGTATGAAAAATGAATAGCAGAAGTCGTGAGGCTTCATCAACACAAGAAGCTAGTGTAGCATTCACACCAAAAAACAAATAAAGCATTTGTTTCTTGGTCATGCATTCTTACTTTCTAATGATGTCTGATGTTTGATCTGAGCACTCTGAATGATTATTACTGCCCCATCTTGAGAGTACTTTCTTTTTTAAAATTACACAAAATGAATAATGTATCACGTCAAATATGATCACAAACATTTGTTGGAGCAAAAGGTGTTATTTTATTTATAAAGAAGTCCCTCATAAATATGTATTTCTGTTCTGTCATCTCCCAGAGGAGGATACTATTAGAACCTAAAATCAGATGAATTATAATGTATTAATTGTATTTCTCCACGCTTTGAGTGAGTATAGGAATGCTCTCTCTTTGTATTCAAGGGTCTTTACCCCAACATTCCTATCCTCCAGTACAGGCTTAGAAAAAAAAGTGCTATATACAACCTAAAAGGGGTTTTCGGCTGGTTCAAGGTCGAACCCTATTGGGTTCCATGAAGAACCCTTTCCACAGAGTGTTCTACATGAAACCCAAACATCCTAGAACAAAAAAGGGTTATCCTACGGAGACAGTTGAAGAACCCTTTTCAAACCCTTTTTTCTAAGAGTGGGGTGCCCTACTCCAGGGCTGTGCACAGACCGTTTAGGGGGTAGATGTGTAAAATGTATTGCTGTACTGTTGATATTTAAAACAGTTAGCTTGATACACACACTCGACCTGTGACCGCATCTCAAGCCATGCGTGTTTGGATACCGGGCGCGCGCAATCTCTGTACAGGGCAGACTGGATAAAAGGCACAACCGGGCGCACGTGAGCTCCGTACAGGGCAAACCAACAGCTGCAACCAACGGACGGGGAGGGTTGAGAACATGACAATGTCACAACGACTTGCGGGGTTCAGAACAACGTCAACAACTGTATACAATTTCGTTTTTATAATAACACCACCCAAGCCCAAAAGGGCACGTGGCGAGTGAAAGGGAAAAGAGGCATGTGCTCCGCACAGGTAGGCAGGCTCATTATCGCTCAACTCTGCCAAGCTATCTTTCGCAGTTCATTCAACGAGTAGGCTACAACTCTTAAGAACAAATTGGGTACGACAATGATAACATGACCAACAGTATCCATTACAAAGACAAATAAATGGATAAACCAATGAAATGCCATTTCTATGTTATCATGAGTTTCCAGCACTCCATAATCAAAATAAGAATGGATACTGTCAGTAGACCTGTGTTGTGCACAGCCTTTAGCGAGCCATCCGCGTTCATACAAACAAGGCTCATAGATGATTTAAGCCTTATTTTATAGTGTTCTGAATTACAAATGTAAGTAATGCATCATATTTGTAAAGTACAATGGAAGCTATCCTCACACAAAGCACTCTGCCACTTTGCATTTGTATTCCGTTGCATGTTTGTGTAAGCATTTGAGTGGTTTTGCAATACATCTCAGACTGAACTCCCCAAAACATTAAATACAGTATGGTACAGGCACATAGGATAGCGATGCTATAGTTAAATGCTGAATATCTCAAACTTTTATGCCTTAACTTGTCCGATATATTATTTATGTCAAATCAATTGGCGGTCCAAAAGGAATCATTAATTGCCTAACGGAATAGTGCCATTTTGCCACTTTAATGCTCTTGACTGGTAAATCGCCCAACAATGGCCAGAAGTCTCTTTTTCCATAGGCCTACTTCTGTTAACACTTTGAACAAACTTTAACGTAAAAACATTAACGTTTGATTGGGAAGTATCAACAACAGATTAATATGACATACTAGCACGTTCTATTTGTGTATATATGGGAGAACATTTTGTATTTTATCTAAAGCTTTAGAAATCAGTCATTCTGGGATTGTTTGCAGTCTGTATGTGTTTGGTTTGGCACCACGTTATTGTGTACATAGTCCCTCTGGGATTGTTAAACCCAGCTATGCATCCACACCACAGGTGGCCAGAATAAAGTGGATGAAAAGATTTGAAGAAGAAAAACGAATGACCCTCACAAATAAAATAATGGTTTCTCCCATATATGCACATCCTTGTGAAGGATGAACATATTTAGTGACTGAAGAAAACGGAAATTGATAAACAGTTAATTTAGTTGATGGGCAGTCCTTTGTTGCCAATAATGGAACTATTTGCAGATTTGAATTTTGCTATTGTTGATTTCTATAAGTAGGAAGTTGCCACGCTGTGAAGATGATTGAACAAATTGTTTGTGCCAAGTTCTTCACTTATATTTGAGCTATACATTTCGTATTTTAGAATGTATTAATTAATGATGCCTATATTGTCAGATTTTCCAGCTTGTGCTGCAAATGATCTGTGACCTTGTTGAAAATATTTATGTCTGTGTTAATGTTGTCTTTTAAAGAGCTCAAAATGTGAAACAAATTGCAGAATAAGGCCAATAAAATGAACTGATAAATCAGATGTGTGGGCTTATCTGAACAAGTCATTTCTGTTCTGTCGTGTGCCTCATGTTGTGAAGACATTTTGTCTCGGTGACTACCCCAGTGTGATGGATGGTTTGACCTTGCTGAATGCTAGATATTTCAGAGCTTCAATAAACCGTGAAACTCAGAGGGGATTGTGCCACATTACATTTAACCCCTGTGAAACAGGAACTAACTAACCTTTACAATGAACTTTGAACTTTTTTTTAACAAAGACGTGGAGAGTAGAAGCCCATCTGAAGAGGGCGTTCATCTTCTGAGTATGCATTTAACAGCACGGTGCTTGTTTCCCTCTATCAAACTGAGTGGAACTACACGTTTCAGACAAGATTGTAGGCGCAATTCAAGGTTATGGGTTGAATACCTACAGGGATCACAGACATATACTAAAGATGTATGCACTATTTGCGCAATAAGATGATTCTAAAACAGCCCGAGAGCCACATTTCATTCTAAAAGAGTGTCAGTCCTTTATGACCAAATAGTCAGAATGACGAGTGCACGCTACAGGTAAATACATCCCAACTTCTGATCACAATGGCACATTGTGGGAGGGTGAACTACCTGATAAACTACACATCTGTGGGTGACAACAAAAGTATCAAATGAGAAGTGTGCATACATTTGTCCTTCATTTCACTTGCCAGGGCACATCCTAATTGAATTCAACACAGGTGGGATATGTGGAGGGGTATGCAGCTTTTGAAATACAACTCTCTGGACCATCACAAAGTTAGCAATGCGATGTGCTCCAACAGGCAACAGGAAGTTATTGACAGACCGACTCATTGCCATGTGTGTTTACTGCCCTCTTGAGGCAACATAGTAGAAGACGGGATGAGGTGCACAATCACTGGAGACTCGACACATCAATTCAATAGTAGTTGTGTTCAACAAGAGAGCTTTCAGTATTTCAACTGTAACATGTTTCTTTAATCAATCTTAGAACTGATAAGCTAATTGTATTGTCAATTGTATTTTCTTTCATCAAAAAAGTTGTTTTTGTGCACAATCATTTATTCTGTTTAACCCAATCAAGGGTACACAACAGATTCAAACAAAAAGTATTGCATAAAATGGCTGTTCCTGTGTTATGAACTGTTTGTTGTTTTGCTCTATACAAAGAGTCTGTTGACTACTGACCTCAGAGGTATTGACTTACTAAACGTCCTCATAATTTCAGCTGTTTCCTTATTTTGCATCAGCCAAGTTGGCATCGCAAACGTACCTAAAATGATGAGCAAGCAGTTTTATATAATTTCACATGTTAAACATGTGTTACAGTCTACAGTCTACCAGTGTTCACTTCCTCTTAGTCGTAATGTTAGTAGTGAGTACAGTAGCAGGTTGTGGGATCTCTCGGGCCCAGAGAATGGATGATTTGGGTTCTGTGGTTGATCAGGACCTGCAGCTTGTGGATCAGCTGCAGAAGGTGAGGACTAGGACTGTGTGCATCAAGGATCTCCAACTGCTCCAAATGCTTCAACTGTTGGAGGCTCAAGAACTCCTTCTCTGGTACATTGTAGTGTCTGAAAGAGTAGAATAGAAAAGTGAGTCAGAATATCTGCTTGGCTTAAATTAATGAGTCAAACCTTTGGAAAATGCACACATTAGTCACTTAATATGTAGACACTTAATTAGCAGTTCACCAGTAACTTATTACTACATCTGGGTTCGTACCACAACACAGAAGCTGAACCTCGGCAAGACGGAGCTGCTCTTCCTCCCGGGGAAGGACTGCCCATTCCATGATCTCGCCATCACGGTTGACAACTCCATTGTGTCCTCCTCTCAGAGTGCTAAGAACCTTGGCGTGATCCTGGACAACACCCTGTCGTTCTCAACTAACATCAAGGCGGTGGCCCGTTCTTGTAGGTTCATGCTCTACAACATCCGCAGAGTACGACCCTGCCTCACACAGGAAGCAGCGCAGGTCCTAATCCAGGCACTTGTCATCTCCCGTCTGGATTACTGCAACTCGCTGTTGGCTGGGCTCCCTGCCTGTGCCATTAAACCCCTACAATTCATCCAGAACGCCGCAGCCCGTCTGGTGTTCAACCTTCCCAAGTTCTCTCACGTCACCCCGCTCCTCCGCTCTCTCCACTGGCTTCCAGTTGAAGCTCGCATCCGCTACAAGACCATGGTGCTTGCCTACGGAGCTGTGAGGGGAACGGCACCTCAGTACCTCCAGGCTCTGATCAGGCCCTACACCCAAACAAGGGCACTGCGTTCATCCACCTCTGGCCTGCTCGCCTCCCTACCACTGAGGAAGTACAGTTCCCGCGCAGCCCAGTCAAAACTGTTCGCTGCTCTGGCCCCCCAATGGTGGAACAAACTCCCTCACGACGCCAGGACAGCGGAGTCAATCACCACCTTCCGGAGACACCTGAAACCCCACCTCTTTCAGGAATACCTAGGATAGGATAAAGTAATCCTTCTCACCCCCTTAAAAGATTTAGATGCACTATTGTAAAATGGCTGTTCCACTGGATGTCTTAAGGTGAACGCACCAATTTGTAAGTCGCTCTGGATAAGAGCGTCTGCTAAATGACTTAAATGTAAATGTAAATGTAAGTCAGATGTTAATATCTCACCGCATTTTAAGGGTCATGAGCTGGGGGAATAGTTTGGGGATCTCTCCGATGCTGCTGCTGCTGTTATAGCTGCATGGATCAAAGTGCAGATACAAGAGGCCTGAAGCCTGTTTCCCTAGAGCCTTCATGTCCTTCTGCTCCACCATCACCCGCTGCAGAGTTAAACTGGTCACTGTGTTGGGAATGGAGTGAGCATAAGCACTGACGGGATGGCCTTCTGGAAAACAAAACATAGGACAGTTAAACATCTCAAAATGAAGCCACAGGACAGTCAGGACTCCATACTGCTGCCCCGTAACCCCACCAACTGTCAGACTCGTAACCCCACCAACTGTCAGACTCGTAACCCCACCAACTGTCAGACTCGTAACCCCACCAACTGCCAGACTCGTAACCCCACCAACTGCCAGACTCGTAACCCCACCAACTGTCAGACTCGTAACCCCACCAACTGTCAGACTCGTAACCCCACCAACTGTCAGACTCGTAACCCCACCAACTGTCAGACTCGTAACCCCACCAACTGTCAGACTCGTAACCCCACCAACTGTCAGACTCGTAACCCCACCAACTGTCAGACTCGTAACCCCACCAACTGCCAGACTCGTAACCCCACCAACTGTCAGACTCGTAATCCTACAAACTGTCAGACTCGTAACCCTACAAACTGTCAGACTCCATAGTGCTGACCCGTAACCCCACCAATTGTCAGACTCCATAGTGCTGACCCGTAACCCCACCAACTGTCAGACTCCATAGTGCTGACCCGTAACCCCACCAACTGTCAGACTCCATAGTGCTGACCCGTAACCCCACCAACTGTCAGACCCCATAGTGCTGACCCGTAACCCCACCAACTGTCAGACTCCATAGTGCTGACCCGTAACCCCACCAACTGTCAGACTCATAACCCCACCAACTGTAAAGACTCGTAACCCCACCAACTGTAAAGACTCGTAACCCCACCAACTGTCAGACTCGTAACCCCACCAACTGTAAAGACTCGTAACACCACCAACTGTCAGACCCGTAACCCTACAAACTGTCAGACTCGTAACCCTACAAACTGTAAAGACTCGTAACCCCACCAACTGTAAAGACTCGTAACCCCACCAACTGTAAAGACTCGTAACCCCACCAACTGTAAAGACTCGTAACCCCACCAACTGTAAAGACTTGTAACCCCACCAACTGTAAAGACTTGTAACACCACCAACTGTAAAGACTCGTAACACCACCAACTGTCAGACCCGTAACCCTACAAACTGTCAGACTCGTAACCCTACAAACTGTAAAGACTCGTAACCCCACCAACTGTCAGACTCGTAACCCCACCAACTGTAAAGACTCGTAACCCCACCAACTGTCAGACTCGTAACCCCACCAACTGTAAAGACTCGTAACACCATCAACTGTCAGACCCGTAACCCTACAAACTGTCAGACTCGTAACCCTACAAACTGTCAGACTCCATAGTGCTGACCCGTAACCCCACCAACTGTCAGACTCCATAGTGCTGACCCGTAACCCCACCAACTGTCAGACTCCATAGTGCTGACCCGTAACCCCACCAACTGTCAGACTTGTAACCCCACCAACTGTAAAGACTCGTAACCCCACCAACTGTAAAGACTCGTAACCCCACCAACTGTAAAGACTCGTAACCCCACCAACTGTCAGACTCGTAACCCCACCAACTGTAAAGCCTCGTAACACCACCAACTGTCAGACTCGTAATCCTACAAACTGTCAGACTCGTAACCCTACAAACTGTCAGACTCCATAGTGCTGACCCGTAACCCCACCAACTGTCAGACTCCATAGTGCTGACCCGTAACCCCACCAACTGTCAGACTCCATAGTGCTGACCCGTAACCCCACCAACTGTCAGACTCCATAGTGCTGACCCGTAACCCCACCAACTGTCAGACTCCATAGTGCTGACCCGTAACCCCACCAACTGTCAGACTCCATAGTGCTGACCCGTAACCCCACCAACTGTCAGACCCGTAACCCCACCAACTGTCAGACTCATAACCCCACCAACTGTCAGACTCCATAGTGCTGACCCGTAACCCCACCAACTGTCAGACTCCATAGTGCTGACCCGTAACCCCACCAACTGTCAGACTCCATAGTGCTGACCCGTAACCCCACCAACTGTCAGACTCCATAGTGCTGACCCGTAACTCCACCAACTGTCAGACTCGTAACCCCACCAACTGTCAGACTCCATAGTGCTGACCCGTAACTCCACCAACTGTCAGACTCGTAACCCCACCAACTGTCAGACTCGTAACCCTACAAACTGTAAGACTCGTAACCCTACAAACTGTAAGACTCGTAACCCCACCAACTGTAAAGACTCGTAACACCATCAACTGTCAGACCCGTAACCCTACAAACTGTCAGACTCGTAACCCTACAAACTGTCAGACTCCATAGTGCTGACCAGTAACCCCACCAACTGTCAGACTCCATAGTGCTGACCCGTAACCCCACCAACTGTCAGACTCCATAGTGCTGACCCGTAACCCCACCAACTGTCAGACCCGTAACCCCACCAACTGTCAGACTCCATAGTGCTGACCCGTAACCCCACCAACTGTCAGACTCCATAGTGCTGACCCGTAACCCCACCAACTGTCAGACTCCATAGTGCTGACCCGTAACCCCACCAACTGTCAGACTCCATAGTGCTGACCCGTAACCCCACCAACTGTCAGACTCCATAGTGCTGACCCGTAACCCCACCAACTGTCAGACTCATAACCCCACCAACTGTCAGACCCGTAACCCCACCAACTGTCAGACTCATAACCCCACCAACTGTCAGACTCCATAGTGCTGACCCGTAACCCCACCAACTGTCAGACTCCATAGTGCTGACCCGTAACCCCACCAACTGTCAGACTCCATAGTGCTGACCCGTAACCCCACCAACTGTCAGACTCCATAGTGCTGACCCGTAACTCCACCAACTGTCAGACTCGTAACCCCACCAACTGTCAGACTCCATAGTGCTGACCCGTAACTCCACCAACTGTCAGACTCGTAACCCCACCAACTGTCAGACTCCATAGTGCTGACCCGTAACTCCACCAACTGTCAGACTCGTAACCCCACCAACTGTCAGACTCGTAACCCTACAAACTGTAAGACTCGTAACCCTACAAACTGTAAGACTCGTAACCCCACCAACTGTAAAGACTCGTAACACCATCAACTGTCAGACCCGTAACCCTACAAACTGTCAGACTCGTAACCCTACAAACTGTCAGACTCCATAGTGCTGACCCGTAACCCCACCAACTGTCAGACTCCATAGTGCTGACCCGTAACCCCACCAACTGTCAGACTCCATAGTGCTGACCCGTAACCCCACCAACTGTCAGACTCGTAACCCCACCAACTGTAAAGACTCGTAACCCCACCAACTGTAAAGACTCGTAACCCCACCAACTGTAAAGACTCGTAACCCCACCAACTGTCAGACTCGTAACCCCACCAACTGTAAAGCCTCGTAACACCACCAACTGTCAGACTCGTAATCCTACAAACTGTCAGACTCGTAACCCTACAAACTGTCAGACTCCATAGTGCTGACCCGTAACCCCACCAACTGTCAGACTCCATAGTGCTGACCCGTAACCCCACCAACTGTCAGACTCCATAGTGCTGACCCGTAACCCCACCAACTGTCAGACTCCATAGTGCTGACCCGTAACCCCACCAACTGTCAGACTCCATAGTGCTGACCCGTAACCCCACCAACTGTCAGACCCGTAACCCCACCAACTGTCAGACTCCATAGTGCTGACCCGTAACCCCACCAACTGTCAGACTCCATAGTGCTGACCCGTAACCCCACCAACTGTCAGACTCCATAGTGCTGACCCGTAACCCCACCAACTGTCAGACTCCATAGTGCTGACCCGTAACCCCACCAACTGTCAGACTCATAACCCACCAACTGTCAGACCCGTAACCCCACCAACTGTCAGACTCATAACCCACCAACTGTCAGACTCCATAGTGCTGACCCGTAACCCCACCAACTGTCAGACTCCATAGTGCTGACCCGTAACCCCACCAACTGTCAGACTCCATAGTGCTGACCCGTAACCCCACCAACTGTCAGACTCCATAGTGCTGACCCGTAACCCCACCAACTGTCAGACTCATAACCCCACCAACTGTCAGACCCGTAACCCCACCAACTGTCAGACTCATAACCCCACCAACTGTCAGACTCCATAGTGCTGACCCGTAACCCCACCAACTGTCAGACTCCATAGTGCTGACCCGTAACCCCACCAACTGTCAGACTCCATAGTGCTGACCCGTAACCCCACCAACTGTCAGACTCCATAGTGCTGACCCGTAACCCCACCAACTGTCAGACTCCATAGTGCTGACCCGTAACCCCACCAACTGTCAGACTCCATAGTGCTGACCCGTAACCCCACCAACTGTCAGACTCCATAGTGCTGACCCGTAACCCCACCAACTGTCAGACCCGTAACCCCACCAACTGTCAGACTCCATAGTGCTGACCCGTAACCCCACCAACTGTCAGACTCCATAGTGCTGACCCGTAACCCCACCAACTGTCAGACTCCATAGTGCTGACCCGTAACCCCACCAACTGTCAGACTCCATAGTGCTGACCCGTAACCCCACCAACTGTCAGACTCATAACCCCACCAACTGTCAGACCCGTAACCCCACCAACTGTCAGACTCATAACCCCACCAACTGTCAGACTCCATAGTGCTGACCCGTAACCCCACCAACTGTCAGACTCCATAGTGCTGACCCGTAACCCCACCAACTGTCAGACTCCATAGTGCTGACCCGTAACCCCACCAACTGTCAGACTCCATAGTGCTGACCCGTAACCCCACCAACTGTCAGACTCATAACCCCACCAACTGTCAGACCCGTAACCCCACCAACTGTCAGACTCATAACCCCACCAACTGTCAGACTCCATAGTGCTGACCCGTAACCCCACCAACTGTCAGACTCCATAGTGCTGACCCGTAACCCCACCAACTGTCAGACTCCATAGTGCTGACCCGTAACTCCACCAACTGTCAGACTCGTAACCCCACCAACTGTCAGACTCCATAGTGCTGACCCGTAACTCCACCAACTGTCAGACTCGTAACCCCACCAACTGTCAGACTCCATAGTGCTGACCCGTAACTCCACCAACTGTCAGACTCGTAACCCCACCAACTGTCAGACTCGTAACCCTACAAACTGTAAGACTCGTAACCCTACAAACTGTCAGACTCGTAACCCCACCAACTGTCAGACTCGTAACCCCACCAACTGTCAGACTCGTAACCCTACAAACTGTAAGACTCGTAACCCCACCAACTGTAAAGACTCGTAACCCCACCAACTGTCAGACTCCATAGTGCTGCCCCGTAACCCCACCAACTGTGCATGACATGGAAAATGCTAGTTTGGCAGCTGGCGAATCACATACTTGCAATGTTGAGAACTGCCAGTTGAGGGAGTTCCCTCAGCCATGTTTTCAGGTGGCACCTGCTGGGATCCATGTCCCTGTCTCTGTAGTCCACAGCTAGACTCTGCAGGGAGGGGAGGCACTTCAGCGCCTCTTCAGGTAAGGTGGGGTCCATGTAGTCAAGAAGCTCCAGACTGGTCAAGCCAGGTTGGCTGACCTGTGGATCATCTAAAGACAGATTTTGTCATTGCTGAATTTAATAACTTAAAATGTATGATGATATAGGCTAGTACAGGCATATAACTATATATCAACATGGACTTCACACACTAGCTAGAACATAGGCCTATGGAGTAGCCTAATCTGCTTGTGAAAACCATGTGGTAGGCTACGCTTAGCTAATCATTCACTGTTTCAACAACGTTTTGTATGAGTAGTAAAAAATAAACTTGGGTACTGTACAATCAAAAGCTGTTGTCTTGCGTTGTAACTTTGCAAAGGGCCTCACCTGGAAAGCAATTTGTTTTATAAATATTGAAATAATCATCTGGGAGAGAGCCATGTTGTGTTCCCATTTTCAAAGACAGATGCTTCAGATGTGGCAAGCGGTTAAGCATTAGGTGGAATATCTGTCTTGGGATAGGATGATTGCCTTCGTGATAGAGTAGAGACGTCAGGTGGGAGAGCTTTGAGACAGCACTAACAATATCTGATCTTGGAGCACAGTGCATCTCGCACACACTAAAATGAGTCACTTGCTGCAGAGACACAATTGCATCAGACAGTCCCTGGCCACAGCGACACCTGCGAATAGCCAGCCTCTTCAAATTATGAAATTGCTTGAGAATTTCAAAGGCTTTCACGTCGAAACAATGCTCCACGGCTATTGTGGTGAGCCAAGGGAGGGATAGGGCAAGCTGTTTCCATTCTTTCAAACTTGCCTTCTGTACAACAACTGAGCTGATTTTCCTGCGGCGAAGAGTTGTCCAGAACTGCGAGGTGTAGGCACACAGCTTTTTAAGCACCACTGTGTTGCCTTTCCAAAGGGACCAGTGGTCAACCATTTTTTTGAAATATTTGCAGCATGATCTAATGTTTAGTTTGTCTGTTGTTGATAGATATCCAAACACGTGGACCCATACCTCCGATGGTAGTTGTGCAGCTCCCACCGTACGAAATGCCATATCTAAGCAATTACTGCAATGTTGTTCTTCTATCCTGCAGGCATTCACATGGAAAAAAAAATAGTTTAACAGTAAACATTCCACAACATTATGTGACTATATGCGCACATTTTGTTTTTCTTTTTGGCCACACGTTCCAAGGCCATCTCAGTGAACGGAAGTTGTTTGCGGAAGTGACGCATTTGAAATCGCCGTCCAATCACGCGACATTCGAGGGAAGTTCAAATTATGGTTCTCTGCGGTGAGTAACGTTAGTTAGCTATTTTACAGTTTATAATCAATGCATACATCCACAAATAGTATGTAATATAGAATACATAGAGTAAATCCGGAGTAAGCGCCAATAAAATAATTTACTTTTGAAACGGCATATGTCATTTTAGCAGCAAGCTGGCTAAAGTTGTTAGCTGGTTATCCATTCGTAGGCTTTCAGTTTTTAGCTAACGTTAGCTAGCTAGTTAGTAACTTGCTGGGTCAACTAGCTGCTGGTCACTTTGTTACTACCTCGTAATTCAACGACAGTACGATGTAAGCTATAGCAGCCAGCTAGCCTAGTATAACCAGATTCCAGCAAATAAATAATTATCTTCTGTTTCCCCCCCATAGAAACCAGCAATCAATGGAACATTTTGAAATGATCAGATCGTGGTTGCATATAGCTAGCTAGTTTACTTCAGTGGCTCCAGTTGACATTCCTCTACATATCGTAAAAAATCGATCGTGAAAAAACATGTTTACCCCGTCAAGACACAGAGAATCAATTTGTTTTCATGAAGAAGACCCAGTTGGTAGAGACCGAATTATTTTCCCTGCATTGAAGGCTTTTAGGACAAGCGAGGTGATATCCAGGGAACTCGAAAGTCCAGCCAAGGTATTTGCGAGGATGAAAGCTAGAGTACAGGCAGTAATAATACCGGTTGAGAACGAGAGGACCAAAACGCCTAACCCCGTGAGAGAAAAGCGAATCCAAGAAGAACATGGTGGAGTAATGAGCTCGCCTAGAAAACGACATAAGCATTTGGTGAACTATGAACAAAAGGAAACCGAGGACCTTGAATTCACTTATGATGCAGAGGTTCTGACCCTTTCACCTTTTCAATCGCCAAGCCAGGGTTTGACACATTCACACTTTATGGTCCACCCCCAAGACCTTCAACGACAGTCACCGCTGAAAGACATGGGTAGTAGTGCGGTCAAGCCAACCAACATAAATGCACAAAAGCAAGGCCCAGCTCTGGATGCTTTCTCAACAAAGTCCCAAAGGAAAGCTTTGTCATACCCGCACACTCTGCTCAGCTCAAATGACACCCAACGACCAACACCCCTCAAATACTTAAAAAGTGCCTCCCAGACAACCAACATAACTACACCAGTGAAAAGGTTAAAGTCAATGGAAGATTGCAATGGAAAAATTAAATTTGGGGCACACAACATTGTACACGATGAATCAGTTTTCAGTAAGTTGTTTCAATTATCCTCAATTATTGTGTCAATCAAGGTTGCTCGGTTGTCAGAATACTTTAATTTATGACTTTGAGAAGTAAAATGATTTGTTTTTGTTTTCTGCACAGGGTCCGAAGTTGTTTTGGATGGACTGCCATGCCTGGATTCTAGAGCAAATACGTTTGCTCTTCTGAAAGAGAGAAGACGAAAAAGGGACCAACAAGACGGTTATCAAGAGAGCAGCCGGCAGGATCCCATGAAAGGTGACCGCTAGAAATGCAGAGTAGTGACTGGTCTTCTGATTCTAATGACTCAAACGCCATACGTGAACTGTTATCAACCTGTGATGTCGACTCAACAAACCATCAACCGCTTTCTCTTTACAGGATGTGAGCGCAGCGTGTCGACCCATGCACAACCCACAGTGGGCACCGGAGAGGACGCCAGTGTGAACGTGACCAGTAGTGTGCCCACTGGTCTATCAGAAACCAGCATTCCGTCGAGGCCAGATGCCGGCCTTGGTCAGTGTGAGTTTTACCATGACAAGCCTCCCCCCAGGCCCATCCCAGACCTGGTGCACGACCCCCTCCTGCAGGTCTCACCGAAGATCTCCATTCCAAAGAAGCAGGAGGCTGTATTCCGAGCAAAGCACATAGCAGAGTCCACTGGATCCAATGTAAGTAGATGGTCTTGATGATACTGCTTTCTTTGGATTTGTAGGCTGATGACTGGTGCTGTTTCCTCTGGGTTCATTGCTTTTAGCTTGGTATTTTTACTGGGAGGTAATGTTTTCTTGTATGGCACTTAAGTTTTCTATCAGGACTTGCATAACCATAGATGTATACTTATATACAGTGGGGCAAAAAAGTATTTAGTCAGCCACCAATTGTGCAAGTTCTCCCACTTAAAAAGATGAGATAGGCCTGTAATTTTAATCATAGGTGCACTTCAACTATGACAGACAAAATGAGGAAAACAAATCCAGAAAATCACATTGTAGGATTTTTAATGAATTTATTTGCAAATTATTGTGGAAAATAAGTATTTGGTCACCTACAAACAAGCAAGATTTCTGGCTCTCGCAGGCCTGTACTTCTTCTTTAAGATGCTCCTCTGTCCTCCACTCGTTACCTGTATTAATGGCACCTGTTTGAGCTTGTTATCAGTATAAAAGACACCTGTCCACAACCTCAAACAGTCACACTCCAAACTCCACTATGGCCAAGACCAAAGAGCTGTCAAAGGACACCAGAAACAAAATTGTAGACCTGCACCAAGCTGGGAAGACTGAATCTGCAATAGGTAAGTAGCTTGGTTTGAAGAAATCAACTGTGGGAGCAATTATTAGGAAATGAAGACATACAAGACCACTGATAATCTCCCTCGATCTGGCGCTCCACGCAAGATCTCACCCCGTGGGGTCAAAATGATCACAAGAACGGTGAGCAAAAATCCCAGAACCACACGGGGGGATCTAGTGAATGACCTGCAGAGAGCTGGGACCAAAGTAACAAAGCCTACCATCAGCAACACACTATGCCGCCAGGGACTCAAATCCTGCAGTGCCAGACTTGTTCCCCTGCTTAAGCCAGTACATGTCCAGGCCCGTTTGAAGTTTGCTAAAGAGCATTTGGATGATCCAGAAGAAGATGAGAAGAGGAGAGAAAGAGGGAGAATGTCATATGGTCAGATGAAACCAAAATATAACTTTTTGGTAAAAACTCAACTTGTCGTGTTTGGAGGACAAAGAATGCTGAGTTGCATCCAAAGAACACCATACCTACTGTGAAGCATGGGGGTGGAAACATCATGCTTTGGGGCTGTTTTTCTGCAAAGGGACCAGGACGACTGATCCGTGTAAAGGAAAGAATGAATGGGGCCATGTATCGTGAGATTTTGAGTGAAAACCTCCTTCCATCAGCAAGGGCATTGAAGATGAAAACGTGAAGGGCCCCCCGGGTGCCGCAGTGGTTAAGGGCGCTGTACTGCAGCGCCAGCTGTGCCATCAGAGTCACTGGGTTCGCGCCCAGGCTCTGTCGTAACCGGCCGCGCCCGGGAGGTCCGTGGGGCGACGCACAATTGGCCTAGCGTCGTTAGGGAGGGTTTGGTCGGTAGGGATGTCCTTGTCTCATCGCGTACCAGCGACTCCTGTGGCGGGCCGGGCGCAGTGCACGCTAACCAAGGTTGCCAGGTGCACGGTGTACCCTCTTTGGTGCGGCTGGCTTCCGGGTTGGATGCGCGCGCTGTGTTAAGAAGCAGTACGGCTGGCTGGGTTGTGTATCGGAGGACGCATGACTTTCAACCTTCGTCTCTCCCGAGCCCGTACGGGAGTTGTAGCGATGAGACAAGATAGTAGCTACTAAACAATTGGATAACACGAAATTGGGGAGAAAAAGATGAAACGTGGCTGGGTCTTTCAGCATGACAATGATCCCAAATCACCGTCCGGGCAACGAAGGAGTGGATTCGTAAGAAGCATTTCAAGGTCCTGGAGTGGCCTAGCCAGTCTCCAGATCTCAACCCCATAGAAAATCTTTGGAGGGAGTTGAAAGTCCGTGTTGCCCAGCAACAGCCCCCAAAAAATCACTGCTCTAGAGGAGATCTGCATGGAGGAATGGGCCAAAATACCAGCAACAGTGTGTGAAAAGCTTGTGAAGATTTACAGAAAACATTTGACCTCTGTCATTGCCAACAAAGGGTATATAACAAAGTATTGACAAACTTTTGTTATTGACCAAATACTTATTTTCCACTATAATTTGCAAATAAAGTCGTAAAAAAATCCTACAATGTGATTTTCTGGATTTTTTCCCCTCATTTTGTCTGTCATAGTTGAAGTGTACCTATGATGACAATTACAGGCCTCTCATCTTTTTAAGTGGGAGAACTTGCACAATTGGTGGCTGACTAAATACTTTTTTGCCTCACTGTAACTATTTAATGTCTATTGCTTGATATAGGTTACAGGGATTCACCTTAGACACTGGCTCTTGAAGAGTAGGAACGACAGGTTTTATGTGGATGGTGTCCGTGAGTAAGTAGAATTTGTTTCTCGGAATCATATGAAGTTCACTAAACACATTATTTTTGTAAAAGCAAACATTGATTCACTTACTTAGTCTGCCTCTGCTTTCCACCAAGGGATAACAAGATGCCCTGGCACAGCAACCTCATCGCAAAGCGAATCTCAACCACACACCTGAAGACTGCTTCTGGCAGCATTTACATCCTGGTGGGAAAGATGGCCCCGGATTTCAGCGGAACTCGTAAGTCGGAAATAATCAGCCATTTTGGAATATTGGGAAAGTGAGACTCCAGAAATATTGGGACAGTGACACATTTTTTTTGTTTTGGATCTGTACTCCAGCACTTTGGATTTGAAATGAGATAATGACTATGAGGTTAAAGTGCAAGCTCCGCTTTCATTTTGGGGTATTCTCATCCATATTGGATGAACCGTTTAGAAATTATAGCAATTTTTGTACATAGTCTCCCACTTTTAGGAGACCAAAAGTATTGGGACAAATTAACTTATGTGTATTAAAGTAGTAAAAAGTTTACTATTTGGTCCCATATTCCTATCAGGCAATTACATCAAGCTTGTGACTCTACAAACCTGTTGGATGCATTTGCTGTTTGTTTTGGTTGTGTTTCATGTTATTTTGTGCCCAATAGAAATGAATGGTAAATAATATATTGTGTCATTTTGGAGTCACTTTTATTGTATACCGAACAAAAATATAAACAATATGTAAAGTGTTGCTCCCATGTTTCATGAGCTGAAATGAAAGATCCCCAGAAATGTTCCAGCATAGTTGAAAGATGAGGCATTGAAATCCTAAAATGGTGTCCAGAAGAAATAGGTGGGATTGAGCCGGGGGATAAAATGGTGTCCAGAAGAAATAGGTGGGATTGAGCCGGGGGATAAAATGGTGTCCCGAAGAAATAGGTGGGATTGAGCCGGGGGATAAAATGGTGTCCAGAAGAAATAGGTGGGATTGAGTCGGGGGATAAAATGGTGTCCAGAAGAAATAGGTGGGATTGAGTCGGGGGATAAAATGGTGTCCAGAAGAAATAGGTGGGATTGAGTCGGGGGATAAAATGGTGTCCAGAAGAAATAGGTGGGATTGAGTCGGGGATAAAATGGTGTCCAGAAGAAATAGGTGGGATTGAGTCGGGGGATAAAATGGTGTCCAGAAGAAATAGGTGGGATTGAGTCGGGGGATAAAATGGTGTCCAGAAGAAAAAGGTGGGATTGAGTCGGGGGATAAAATGACAATCAAAAAGAAACATTGAAAAAAAATCATTCTAACACTAAAAAGGAAGGGTGTTACATTCAATGCCTGTTTGGGGTATTTTGTGTCGATGCCCCATATGCTGATGCCAAGGAGGCGCTCACACACACACACACACACACACATGTAAAAATAGTGGCACACACAGTTAGCCATGCTGTTTTAATTTGATTTATCTTTGATGGGCTTTTGTTTTACATTGTTATTTTGTTGTTCTTGCCTCTTTTTTCTCTCTCTCTTTTACTGGTGGTTGGCACATCAGGTGGGTAGTTTGTTTGGGCAGTGATGGTGCTTCGGAGGGGGACAATACAGTGAGCTCAAAGTATTGGGACAGTGACACTTGTTGTTTTGGCTCTGTGCTCCAGCTCTTTGGATTTGAAATTATTCAATGACTAAGACGTTAAAGTGCAGACTGTCAGCTTTCATTTGAGGTACATTTTCGTCCATCTCGGGTGAACTGTTTTGAAATTACAGCACTTTTTATACATAGTCCCAAATTCGAGTCTGTCTAATCGAATAGAATCCACTGATTCTGAATTGAAGATAAATACTTTTGCTAAGAGTATTAATATATTATCGATTTACTGACCAGTCTCCCCCAAATCTCCCATCAATGCTATTTCGAGGGTTAATTTTTATATTAATGTCATGCTTTTTCAATCATTCCTGAACCTGAGACCAGAAGCAGGCTACCTGAGGGCAATACCAGAACAATTGGTCTATTGATTCTGTATCCTCACAACAAAAGCTGTGATGTTTGTATTTGAGCTGAAAAGCATAGTGTGAAATCTTGCGTCGTTTTATATATCAGCAGATACAGTATTCATACCCCCTTGACTTTTACCAAATGTTTTTTTAAATATTAAAAAAAAGAAAAACTTTATTTAACTAGGCAAGTCAGTTAAGAACAAATTCTTATTTACAATGATTGACGACGCTGGGCCAATTATGCGCCGCCCTTTGGGACTCCTAATCACAGCCAGATGTGATTCAGCCTGGAATCGAACCAGGGTCTGTAGTGATGCCTCTAGCACTGAGATGCAGTGCCTTAGATCGCTGTGCCACCTGGGAGCCCGTTGTTGCATTAGTCTTAATTCAAAATGGACTAAATAAATACAAATCTCACTCATCTACACACAATACCCCATAGTGACAAAGTGAAAACATGTTTCACTTTTGGCAACGATTACAGCTTTTTGGGTAAGTCTCTAAGAGCTTTACACATCTGGATTGTACAATATTTTATTTTTCCAAATTCTTCAAGCTCTGGCCAGTTGGTTGTTGACCATTGCTAGACAGCCATTTTTAAGTCTTGCCATAGATCAACATTTTAAGAATAAAGTCGGAGTACCATAACTGTATGCCTCCCTGGCACCATTTGAAATGCCTGCAGTTAGATGACCTGGTGAAACTATACTTTAGAATTGGCTTTACTTTCTCTTCTAGCACAAAATAACCATATTATTAGAGGTAGGACTATTAGGACCTGGAAGAGGTTGTGCCACAGATTATTTTCAGGATGAGGAACCACACGGATGAGGTAGAGACAGGTTGGTTTTGTATGTATGTGGTTGGTGGGGTCGAATACACTTGTTCAAACAGGTGTCACACACACGCTGTATCCCCAAAGCAATACCATTCTAACGGCCATGGTGCGTTGTCAGACTGCAAAGGGACATGGAGTTAAGGGTATCAGTCCCTGTTATGTGCCCTTCGAATTCGCTACAATGTTATCCTCAATCCCCTGCATATGCCAACACTGTGCATAGTGTATTTGAGAGAGTAACTGCTAGGACAACGAAAGGTTAACTTATAAATGTGTGCGTAGTGGCATGGTGTTTTTATATAGGCTCCACCTCCAATGAAGCAGTGTTCTAGGCCTGTGATTTAATATCTTGTTAATGTAGGTCACGGATTGTGTAGAGAAGGATTGGTGCGTTGCCTTCGGGCTCAAGGGCTGCCCCCAAACCCCTGTCATGCACTTTCCATACCCACGGGGCAGGGGTTTGGGTAAAGCCCCACCTGAGTTGGGTTATAATCATGAAACGTAAAATGACTAACAGCCAACTGGTCTAGCCACTAGCCTCCTATAAGGTGAACCAGTGGTAGCCTAAATTAGTGGTATAGCAGAGACAAATAGTCTAGAACGGAGACGATGCCCCTGTTTTGGGATATGCGTCCTTGAAGACATCACCGATAGATGGATAGTGAAAGGAGATATTAGTCTTGGCTACCAACCAGTTTATGTCAGATCAGTGATTTATTTCTTTATAGCCTGTAATTTATCTAATAGGCTTATATTTAGACCAATGACTATTTCAGGAAAGGGAGAATCCACCCATGAATATATTCAAACAGCGCCTCAGATTAGCGGGTTTGCGCATGCAGGAGTAGTCCTTGAGTTGCCTTGTCCCACAGTCACTTGTGTAAAACCCTTGCTTCATTGTTCATTCCTCCTGCAGCGGTTGGATAGGTACTTTCACTTGACCACTGTAACTGTTCGATTAGCCTACAGGTTAAGATACTCAATGGAGTGGGTCGCTATATGTTTACATTGTGCTGAAAATAGCGGTGTTGTAGTGAATTTGGAGAGCAGTTTGACATGGGACACACACAGTTAAAGTCAGAAGTTTACATACACCTTAGCCAAATACATTTAAAATCAGTTTTTCACAATTCCTGACATTTAATCCAAGTAAAACTTGGGTCTTGTCTTACGTCAGTTAGGATCACCACTTTATTTAAAGAATGTGAAATGTCAGAATAATAGTAGAGAAAATGATTTGTTTCAGGTTTTATTTCTTCAATCACATTCCCAGTGGGTCAGAAGTTTACATACACTCAATTACTAATTGGTAGCATTGCCTTAAACAATTTAAACTTGGGTCAAATATTTTGGGTAGCCTTCCACAATAAGTTGGGTGAATTTTGGCCCATTCCTCCTGACAGAGCTGGTGTAACTGGG
The DNA here is from genome assembly GCF_034236695.1 of Oncorhynchus nerka. Classification (NCBI taxonomy): domain Eukaryota; kingdom Metazoa; phylum Chordata; class Actinopteri; order Salmoniformes; family Salmonidae; genus Oncorhynchus; species Oncorhynchus nerka. The sequence goes on from NC_088413.1 coordinate 75,179,323, forward strand.
TCAGGTTTGTAGGCCTCCTTGGTCACACACACTTTTTAAGTTCTTCCCACAAATTTTCTGTAAGATTGAGGTCAGGGCTTTGTGATGGCCACTCCAATACCTTGACTTTGTTTTCCTTAAGCCATTTTGCCACAAGTTTGGAAATATGCTTGGGGTCATTGTCCATTTGGAAAAACCATTTGCAACCAAGGTTTAACTTCCTGACTGATGTTGCTTCAATATATCCACATCATTTTCCTGCCTCATGTTGCCATCTATTTTGTGAAGTGCACCAGTCCCTCCTGCAGCAAAGCACCCCACAACATGATGCTGCCACCCCCCTGCTTCACGGTTGGGATGGTGTTCTTCGGCTTGCAGGCCCCCCCCCCCCCTTTCCTCCAAACATATCGATGGTCATTATGGCCAAACACTTCTATTTTTGTTTCATCAGACCAGAGGACATTTCTCCAAAAAGTACAATATTTGTCCCCATGTGCAGTTGTAAACCGTAGTCTGGCTTTTTTTATGGCCGTTTTGGAGCAGTGGCTTCTTCCTTGCTGAGTGGCCTTTCAGGGTTATGTCGATATTGGACTCATTCTACTGTGGGTATAGATACTTTTGTACCTGTTTCCTCCAGCATCTTCACAAGGTCCTTTGCTGCTGTTCTGGGATTGATTTGCACTTTTCGAACCAAAGTACGTTCATCTCTAGGAGACAGAACGCGTCTCCTTCCTGAGTGATATGACGGCTGCGTGGTCCCATGGTGTTTATACTTGTGTACTATTGTTTGTACAGATGAACGTGGCACCGTCAGGTGTTTGGAAATTGCTCCCAAGGATGAACCAGACTTGTGGAGGTCTCCAATTTTTTTCCTGGGCTCTTGGCTGATTTCTTTTGATTTTCCCATGATGTCATGCAAAGAGGCACTGAGTTTGAAGCTAGGCCTTGAAATACATCCACAGGTACACCTCCAATTGACTCAAATGATGTCAATTAGCCTATCAGAAGCTTTTAAAGCAATTACATAGTTTTCTGAAATTTTACAAGCTGTGTAAAGGCACAGTCAACTTAGTGTATGTAAACTTCACACCCACTGGAATTGTGATACAGGTGAAATAATCTGTCTGTAAACAATTGTTTGAAAAATTACTTGTCATGCACAAAGTCGATGTCCTAACCCACTTGCCAAAACTATAGTTTGTTAACAAGAAATGTGTTGAGTGGTCGAATAGCGAGTTTTAATGACTCCATCCTAAGTGTATGTAAACTTCTGACATCAACTGTACACATGGTCTCCAGGATCCCAAGAGAATTCCCATTATGCACAGATTTTTTGGAAGGTGTTCGTCTAGGCTACGCAGCAGAGCGTTGTAGTGAATTGTGAGGACAGACTGACAGTGACTCCTGTTTGAACCAGTTTATTAGATCATTACATTGTTGGCTATGTTTGTTTTGCTCCTACTTTTTACCCCTTTTGAAAACGTCTAGGGGTATGAATACTTTCTTTAGGCACTGTACACACTGTGCCATGGAATCAGTATATACAAAAATCTATTTTTTTGCAATCAGTGTGGCGCAGCTGTTAACATCCTGGTCCTCAAATGAAACTGGTATACTTTCTATTTATGGTATTTTTTATTCCTCAGACAGTTTTGATCCTTTATATTGGGCAGACAGGCCAGTTCCCAGCCTCCTCCCACTGCCACCTGCCGCCTCCATTTTGGGGGTAGTGCTGTAACCAATTGGTTGTTATCTTGGATTGAGCAGACCTTCCCAAACATTTCCAATAACTCCATGTAAGACATGACACTACCATTCCAATTTACAATTTTCATTTAAAAACTAAGTATCCTTCTCAAACATATTTTCCATAAATACAGGTCTTTCATCAAACACTACATTTGAGTTCAACCATAATATTAGTTTTTCTCTGGGTGATGACATTTTAATTGTACCCAGCTCTGTATTGCCTGTTTCAGAAAGAGATACTTTAAACAAGGTTTCATTTTCAATGAACCCGAAAATGAGAACTGTCAATCTGCATAAATGCTTTCTTGTTTTTTGTGCCTTTCTCCTTGACCAGAACTCCCAAAATGGCTGTTGAAGAAGTTTCTCTTTGGCTTTCCAACGGATTGGAAGAAATACCTTGAGCTCTTTTTGTCAGAGCCGAAAGGGTACGTTGTGTCACTGTGGTCCGAACCGTTTGTATCAAGCATCTCAGAGGAGGAGTGCTGATCTAGGATCTGGTGACCGAAATGTAAAACTGATCCTAGAACACTCCTCCTCTGAGAGAATTATACAAATGGCTAATGATGGGGGGGGGGGGGGGGGAGATGAGTAAGTTACTTATATTGTTTTCAACTGTATCCACTATTATTTTTGCGCTAGTCAGCTGTACCTGCACCAAAACTGTGAGTAAGACCTTTAAATAGGTCAACATTCACAAATCCCAGGACCAGACAGATTACCAGGATGTGTTCTCCGAGCATGCGCTGACCATTTTGAAGCTCTCCCTGAGCCAGTCTTTAAAACCTTATTGTTTCAAGCAGACAACCATAGTTCCTGTGCCCAGGAACGCCAAGGTAACCTGTCTAAATCACTATCACCCCGTGGGCACTCACATCTGTAGCCATGAAATGCTTTGAAAGACTTGTCATGGCTCACCTCAACACCATCCCAGAGTCCATGGACCCACTCAAATTCAGATACCGCACCAAAAGATCCACAGATGACGTAATCTCTATTGCACTCCACACTGCCCTTTCACACCTGGACAAAAGGAACACCTATGTGAGAATGATGTTCATTGACTACAGCTCAGTGTTCAACACCATAGTTCCCTCAAAGCTCATCTCTAAGCTTTGGACCCTGGGACTAAACACCTCCCTCTGCAACTGGACCCTGTACTTTCTGACGGGTCGCCCCCAGGTGGTAAGGGTAGGTAACAACACATCCACCATCCAGGGGTGCGTGCTCAGTTCAGTCCCTTCCTGTACTCCCTGTTCACCCACGACTGCACGGCCACGCACGACTCACACCATCATTAAGTTTGCAGACATTACGGTGGTAGGCCTGATCACCAACGGCAAGAGGTCAGAGACGCTAGGACAACAACCCCCCCCCCCCCCCCTCAATATTAGCAAGACAAAGGAGCTGATCATGGACTACAGGAAACGGAGGACCGTTGTGAGGTGTTGTTGCCTACCCTTACCACGGGAGCTTCAAGTTCCTTGGTGTACACATCACTGAGGCCCTATCATGGTCCAAACACACCAACAGTCATGAAGAGGGCATGGCAATGCCTATTTCCCCTCAGGAGGCTGAAAAGATTTGTCATGGGACCTCAGATTCTCAAAAGGTTCTACAGCTGCATCATCGAACATCCTGACTCGTTGCATCACAGCCTGGTATGGCAATTGCTCTGCAAAATTATCAAATTCCAGCCATCCAAGTCATAGACTGTTCTTTCTGCTTCCGCACGGCAAGCGGTACCAGAGCGTCGAGTCTGGGACCAACAGGCTCCTGAACAGCTTCTACCCCCAAGCCATAAGACTGCTGAACAGTTAATCAAATGACCACCCAGAATATTTACATCGACCCCATTATTATTTGTTATTTTTTTGCACAGGCTCAATGTACACACTGGATTCTAACCACACACTCACTGATACTCCAACACACACAAAACACACATTCACATTCCTTCACACTCTTCATACTCTGCTGCTACTATGCATAGTCATTTTACCTCGACCTACATATTACCTCGACTAACCGGTGCCCCCGCACATTGACTCGGTACTGGTACCCCTTGTATATAGCCTTGTTATTGTTATTTTATTGTGTTACTATTTTTCCTTTTAGTTTATTTAATTTAACACATTTTTCATACTTAAAAAAAAACCTCTACATTGTTTAAGAACTTGTAAGGAAGCATTTCACGGGAAGGTCTACACCTATTGTATTTCGCGCATGTGACAAATACATTTAATTTAATTTGAAAGCTCCTTATTTTTCTTTCATAGCTTGTTCTCCATTTTATTTGAAAAGAGAATCTTCTCCCTTTGGGCTACTCGGGTTGAACACTGTAGTCATATCGGTTAACATCCAGTCTTTCTGTTGGGTCTTCAAATGCAGTTCAGAAGGTAAAAAAGGGAGCAAGGGCCTGATAACACCCCGGAACCAAAACCACCTCTCCACCAAGACGCAGGACAACACATCCCAAAAGCCCAATGCCACTAAGAGATGTGAGTCCAAAAGTTGGCATCACAAATGCTCACTGTATTTATACTGGCAGTTACATGTCTGTTGTTTTCATCCAGATTCGATTCATTGCTATTTCTCTGTAGAGACTTTCTTCCTGTTTGTTTAATCTTCCTGTTTATGTTTAATCTTCCTTGTCCTGCAGCTGCTTGTTCCTGTGCCACCAGTGCGGTGAACAGTGCTAATGTTTCCCGGAGTGGCCGCCTTATCAAACCTCCTCTGGAGTACTGGAAAGGGGCCAGAGTCCTCTTGGATTCTGACATGAACGTCACCATTCATGGGGGTTATGACGATTCGTCTATGCTTTACTCTGTAAGCTGTTCCATGGACCTCTGCTTCAATTAGTCTTCTGTTGTAGAGCACCGTATCTCCCCAGCCATTCTACCTATTCTATATATTGTTCTAACACATCGGAGTCCACTAATCACCAAGCCCCTTCATTAGTTGAATCAGGTGCTCTAGTTGTGGAATTACATTCAACACATGGAATGGCTGGGTGTAATCAGAGGTTTGGGACACACTGCATCCCACTGCTGGTTGCCTCTGAATCTAAGCAGGGTTGGTCCTGGTCGGTTCCTGGATGAGGGCCAGTAGGAGGCACTCTTTCCTCTGGTCTAAAAACAAATATCCCAATGCCCCAGGGCAGTGATTGGGGACATTGCCCTGTGTAGGGTGCCGTCTTTCGGATGGGACGTTAAACTGGTGTCCTGGCACTTATCGTAAGAGTAGGGGTGTTAACCCCGGTGTTCTGGCTAAATTCCCAATCTGGCTCTCATACCATCACGGTTACGTAATCATGCCCAGCTTCCAATTGGCTCATTCATCTCCCCTCTCCCCTGTAACTATTCCCCATGTCGTTGCTTTACATGATAATGTGTTCTCAGTCAACTTACCTTGTAAAATGAAGGTAAAATATTCATTGCTATGCTATTTCCCTACTTTCTCAGCAAGTCAGCACACCTGTAGCCAGAGTACTGTTAGACGGACCACCAAAACCGGCCAAGGTTTTCTTACCTCCAGCGGAAGGTATGTTTAAATATATATATATATATATACATAAGCCTTGGAATGCATTTATCCTCATATTGTAGCTGCAACAAAGATGGGGACTACATTGTATTTGACAGTGTTATGTTGTGTTCTACAGAGCGGCTGCGAGGTGACACTAGTGAAGAGGAGACTATGCCTTTGAGAAAGGTGAAAGCTTATCACCGGCCTTCGAAGTCAAAGCCAGAGGATAAGTCACCTCACAGGGCCCGCAAGTCTCGGTGGTGTAAGGCTGAAGACAACGTCCTTTCCAGGGTCCCCAAAAGGCCCAAGAACGCCAGCCGAGAGCCTCACAGGTCCATGTCTTTGGAGAACCCCTCTCACAGTTACCGAGGAAGACCCAATGAAGCAAGTCCAAACTCTCAGTGGTCTAAGCCTGAGAACCCCTCCACCAAGGGTCCGGGCAGGCCCAAGAGGGTCAGCCCAGCATCTCAGGGGTCCAAGTCTGAAGTGATCCTCTCTCCCAAGCTCCAGGGTCGGCCCAGGAAGACCGGCCAAAGATCTTGGAGTGCAACGGCGCCTGCCGCATATGCAGACCGTTCCCCACAATCCCCTCCACGTCGCTATCTCCAGGGTGCTAACAAACAGCACAGCGATGACTCGGACAAAGCCAATACATCCTCAGAGCTGTTACCAGTGAAACAAGTCAATCAGTCAGAAAAAGTAGACCCTCCGAGAGTGCTTGATTTGCCAAAGAAGAGGGTCCGTCGTCAGATGCTCCCAGCGAAACTCCTGGATGACATTGTGAAAGAAACGGAGAAACCTGCGCCCACAACGACCTACCCACGGAGGCTGACGCGGAATAGGAACGTTCAGTACGTTAGTCACAGTAGTGACAGAGAGTCCCAGTCTGATGACGACTTCACACAGAAGAAAAAGCCCAAGGCAGTCAAAACGGGACCCATAAAGTCATGGGGTACGATAACACGTGGAAGGGTTCTGGAAGATTCTCAGACATCATCGGGTGGTTCGTCGACTTCCCAGGACGACTGTAAGAAGAAATTGAGTAAAAGGGACAGTCCACTGACACTGAGAGGAAAAGGCAGCAAGTTCCTCAGGGTTCAGCAGAGAGAAAAGGAAGAATATGGAGATCAGTGGACAGAGGCAGAACTGTTGAAACTACATGAGTACGTTTGCTACAGTTGTCTTCATAGTGGTATTATGTACAAACAAATGGCAGTGAGCAGCCAGATGACTATAATATAGTTGACGAGAAAGTATGTCATCACTCGGTTTACTCAACTCTGGTTAAACAATAGTCTCCTTATATAATGTACAATGTTGAAGAAAAGTTTCAAATTAGCTAGCATGCTTAAAATGTGTGCCTCCCGGGTGGCGCAGTGGTTAAGGGCGCTGTACTGCAGCTGTGCCACCAGAGACTCTGGGTTTGCGCCCAGGCTCTGTCGCGACCGGGAGGTCTGTGGGGCGACGCACAATTGGTCTAACGTCGTCCGGGTTAGGGAGGGCTTGGCCGGTAGGGATGTCCTTGTCTCATCGCGCACCAGCGACTCCTGTGACGGGCCGGGCGCAGTGCGCGCTAACCAAGGTTGCCAGGTGCACGGTGTTTCCTCCGACACATTGGTGCGGCTGGCTTCCGGGTTGGATGGCGCTGTGTTAAGAAGCAGTGCGGCTTGGTTGGGTTGTGTATCGGAGGACGCATGACTTTCAACCTTCGTCTCTCCCGAGCCCGTACGGGAGTTGTAGCGATGAGACAAGATAGTAGCTACTAAACAACCTTCGTCTCTCCCGAGCCCGTACGGGAGTTGTAGCGATGAGACAAGATAGTAGCTACTAAACAACCTTCGTCTCTCGTGAGCCCGTACGGGAGTTGTAGCGATGAGACAAGATAGTAGCTACTACAACAACCTTCGTCTCTCCCGAGCCCGTACGGGAGTTGTAGCGATGAGACAAGATAGTAGCTACTAAACAACCTTCGTCTCTCCTGAGCCCGTACGGGAGTTGTAGCGATGAGACAAGATAGTAGCTACTAAACAACCTTCGTCTCTCCTGAGCCGTACGGGAGTTGTAGCGATGAGACAAGATAGTAGCTACTAAACAACCTTCGTCTCTCCCGAGCCGTACGGGAGTTGTAGCGATGAGACAAGATAGTAGCTACTACAACAACCTTCGTCTCTCCCGAGCCGTACGGGAGTTGTAGCGATGAGACAAGATAGTAGCTACTAAACAACCTTCGTCTCTCCCGAGCCGTACGGGAGTTGTAGCGATGAGACAAGATAGTAGCTACTAAACAACCTTCGTCTCTCCCGAGCCGTACGGGAGTTGTAGCGATGAGACAAGATAGTAGCTACTACAACAACCTTCGTCTCTCCCGAGCCCGTACGGGAGTTGTAGCGATGAGACAAGATAGTAGCTACTAAACAACCTTCGTCTCTCCCGAGCCGTACGGGAGTTGTAGCGATGAGACAAGATAGTAGCTACTAAACAACCTTCGTCTCTCCTGAGCCCGTACGGGAGTTGTAGCGATGAGACAAGATAGTAGCTACTACAACAACCTTCGTCTCTCCCGAGCCCGTACGGGAGTTGTAGCGATGAGACAAGATAGTAGCTACTAAACAACCTTCGTCTCTCCTGAGCCCGTACGGGAGTTGTAGCGATGAGACAAGATAGTAGCTACTAAACAACCTTCGTCTCTCCCGAGCCGTACGGGAGTTGTAGCGATGAGACAAGATAGTAGCTACTACAACAACCTTCGTCTCTCCCGAGCCCGTACGGGAGTTGTAGCGATGAGACAAGATAGTAGCTACTAAACAACCTTCGTCTCTCCCGAGCCGTACGGGAGTTGTAGCGATGAGACAAGATAGTAGCTACTAAACAACCTTCGTCTCTCCTGAGCCCGTACGGGAGTTGTAGCGATGAGACAAGATAGTAGCTACTAAACAACCTTCGTCTCTCCTGAGCCGTACGGGAGTTGTAGCGATGAGACAAGATAGTAGCTACTAAACAACCTTCGTCTCTCCCGAGCCGTACGGGAGTTGTAGCGATGAGACAAGATAGTAGCTACTACAACAACCTTCGTCTCTCCCGAGCCGTACGGGAGTTGTAGCGATGAGACAAGATAGTAGCTACTAAACAACCTTCGTCTCTCCCGAGCCGTACGGGAGTTGTAGCGATGAGACAAGATAGTAGCTACTACAACAACCTTCGTCTCTCCCGAGCCCGTACGGGAGTTGTAGCGATGAGACAAGATAGTAGCTACTAAACAACCTTCGTCTCTCCCGAGCCGTACGGGAGTTGTAGCGATGAGACAAGATAGTAGCTACTAAACAACCTTCGTCTCTCCCGAGCCGTACGGGAGTTGTAGCGATGAGACAAGATAGTAGCTACTAAACAACCTTCGTCTCTCCCGAGCCCGTACGGGAGTTGTAGCGATGAGACAAGATAGTAGCTACTAAACAACCTTCGTCTCTCCCGAGCCGTACGGGAGTTGTAGCGATGAGACAAGATAGTAGCTACTAAACAACCTTCGTCTCTCCCGAGCCCGTACGGGAGTTGTAGCGATGAGACAAGATAGTAGCTACTAAACAACCTTCGTCTCTCCCGAGCCGTACGGGAGTTGTAGCGATGAGACAAGATAGTAGCTACTAAACAACCTTCGTCTCTCCCGAGCCCGTACGGGAGTTGTAGCGATGAGACAAGATAGTAGCTACTAAACAACCTTCGTCTCTCCCGAGCCCGTACGGGAGTTGTAGCGATGAGACAAGATAGTAGCTACTAAACAACCTTCGTCTCTCCCGAGCCGTACGGGAGTTGTAGCGATGAGACAAGATAGTAGCTACTAAACAACCTTCGTCTCTCCCGAGCCGTACGGGAGTTGTAGCGATGAGACAAGATAGTAGCTACTAAACAACCTTCGTCTCTCCCGAGCCGTACGGGAGTTGTAGCGATGAGACAAGATAGTAGCTACTAAACAACCTTCGTCTCTCCCGAGCCGTACGGGAGTTGTAGCGATGAGACAAGATAGTAGCTACTAAACAACCTTCGTCTCTCCCGAGCCGTACGGGAGTTGTAGCGATGAGACAAGATAGTAGCTACTAAACAACCTTCGTCTCTCCCGAGCCGTACGGGAGTTGTAGCGATGAGACAAGATAGTAGCTACTAAACAACCTTCGTCTCTCCTGAGCCCGTACGGGAGTTGTAGCGATGAGACAAGATAGTAGCTACTAAACTATTGGATACCATGAAATTGGGGAGAAAAAAGGGGAAATTTAAATAAAAAAATGTATATAAAAAAAAAAGTGTGCAATGTGCCTTGTTTTATACAGAAACAGTATGTCAACTTCCTGTGTGTACGTTTGGCTTTCAGGGCTGTGACGTCACTTCCTAAACACACTTCTGACTTCTGGGTGAACGTTGCCATGGAGGTGGGCAGCCATTCAGCTGAGGACTGCCAGAAGCAGTACAATGCCCAGGCCCCCACTTTCTTGGCACCTTCCAAGGCCACCAAGAAAAGAGACGTTCTGCAGAAGAAGGAGCCATGTAAGTTACCTTGTCTAGCATTTTTATCCTTAATAAATCCATCAAGGCATCTTGATGTATTCGTGTAGGTTTCCCATCCAAGCTCTAACCAAGACAGTCCCTGCTTAGCTTCTGTGATTTACACATTTACTTTTAAATGTTAAATCACAATCTATACAATCTGTCCATTTAATAAGATTTACAGAGAATCTATGTATTTGTATTTATTACAGATCCCCACTCTTCCTGGGGTCCAGCATAATTAAGGCAGTTATACCATTTTAAAACATTAGAATACATTCACAACAGATTTTACAACAACATTAAGTGTGTGTGTTTTCAGGCCCCTATTCTACTACCACATATCTACAACACAAAATCTGTGTATAGTGCTTATGTTATTTTGTGTTTGTATGCATGTGCCTATGTTTGTTGCTTCACAGTCCCCGCTGTGACAATGTCATATATTATATTTGAACTGTAGTGGTGGAACCACCCCGGATAACTGCAAGGAAGGGCACGCTGAAGAGGAAGCAGCAGGTGCGAAACCTCCTGGACCACATGCCCAAAGACGACCACGATGACATCTTCAACAGCTCGCCCATGCAGAACAAGCGGGTGAAGGTGTGTTTCCGCCTGGGGTGCACCATTTCAACCACTCAGCAATGTTCAGTTTTTTAAAAGTTATTTTGGAAAATATTGCTTATATGCACATAATGTGGTGCTGGAGGTCAACGAATACATTCAGCAAAATTCAAAGAAGTCTCTGCACACATTGTAGAATAATAGTGAAGACATCAAAACTATGAAATAACACATGGAATCATGTAGTAACCAAAAAAAGTATTAAACAAATAAAACATATATGAGATTCAAATAGCCTTTGCCTTGATGACCGCTTTGCACACTCTTGACATTCTCTCAACCAGCTTCACCTGGAATGCTTTTCCAACAGTCTTGAAGGAGTTCCCACATATGTTGAGCACTTGTTGGCTGCTTTTCCTTCACTCTGCAGTCCGACTCATCCCAAACCATCTCAGTCGGGGGATTGTGGAGGCTTGGTCATCTGATGCAGCATTCCATCACTCTCATTTTTGGTAAAATAGCCCTGCACCGCCTGGAGGTGTGTTGGGTCATTGTCCTGTTGATAAACTAATTATAGTCCCACTAAGCCCAAACCAGATGGGATGGCGTATCGCTGTGCCATGCTGGTTCAGTCTGCGTTGCATTCTAAATAAATTTGTGTCACCCGCAAAGCACTCCCACACCATAACACCACCTCCTCCATTCTATACGGTGGGAAATACACATGCAGAGATCATCCGTACCGCGTGTCACAAAGACGGTGGTTGGAACCAAAAATCTCCAATTTGGACTCATCAGACCAAAGGACAAATTTCCACTGGTCTAATGTCCATTGCTCATGTTTCTTGGCACAAGCAAGTCTCTTCTTATTGGTGTCCTTTAGTAGTGGTTTCTTGGCAGCAATTCAACCATGAAGGCCTGATTCACGCAGTCTCCTCTGAGCATGAGATGTGTCCGTTACTTGAACTCTGAAGCATTTATTTGGGCTGCAATTTCTGAGGCTGGTAACTCTAATGAACGTATCCTCTGCAGCAGAGGTAACTCTGGGTCTTCCATTCCTGTGGCAGTCCTCATGAGAGCCAGTTTCATCATTGCGCTTGATGGTTTTTGAGACTACATTTGAATGTTCAAAGTTCTTGAAATTTTCCGTATTGACTGACCTTCATGTCTTTTACTAAAGGAATGATCAACTGTCGTTTCTCTTTGCTTATTTGAGCTGTTCTTGCGATTTAATATGTACTTGGTCTTTTACCAAATAGGGATATATTTTGTATACCACCCATACCTTGTCACAACACAACTGATTGGCTCCAACACATTAATTAAGAAGGAATGAAATTCCACAAATTGAATTTTTACAAGGCATACCTGTTAATTTAAATGCATTCCAGGTTGACTACCTCATGAAGCTGGTTGAGAGAATGTCACATGTGCAAAGCTGTCAAGGCAAAGGGTGGCTAATTCATTCTCAAATATAATATACATTTTAATTTTTTTAACACTTTTTTGGGGTTACTACATGAAGCAGCCAACAAGTGCTCTGCATATGTGGGAACTCCTTCAAGAATCTTGGGGCGGCAGGGTAGCCTAGTGGTGATGGCTGGACTAGTAACCGGAAGGTTGAAAGTTCAAATCCCCGAGCTGACATGGTACAAATCTGTCGTTCTGCCCCCGAACAGGCAGTTAACCCACTGTTCCTAGGCCGTCATTGTAAATAAGAATTTGTTCTTAACTGACTTGCTTAGTTAAATAAAGGTTAAAAAAATAAATACAAATTAAAGACTGTTGGAAAAGCATTCCACGTGAAGCTAGTTGAGAGAGAGAATGCTAAGAGTCTGCAAAGCTGTCATCAAGACTACTTTGAAGAATGTCAAATATATTTTGATTTGTTTAACGCATTTTTTGGGTTACTACATGTGTTATTTCATAGTTTTGATGTCTTCACTATTATTCTACAATGTAGAAAATAGTCAAAATAAAGAAAAACCCTTGAACAAGTAGGTGTTATAAAACCTTTTACTGGTAGTGTAGAGAGATTGTCATGTTGCTTTCATGTGCAAAATGTATATTTAACAGCAGCTGATAGATTGCTTGTGTACCAAATTGATATTTCAAGACAGCCGACAGCTTAAAAGAAGTCTTGTAGCAGTCAGAAATGGAGTGCCAGAACTGAATGTGCCCTGTTGTGAATTAGTTGCCCACAGTGTCTCCCAATGGGAAAGAAGATGTGTTCATGGACTCTGAGCATGACCCACAAACCCCCAGCTCATCAAGATTCCCATCAGTGAAAACTCCTCAGTGTCTCCACATCACCCCCGGCATGATGGGCTCTGTGAACAGGTAAACGCTCAGTTGGTATAGCATGGTGACCCTGGCCTGATGGGCTCGGGGGACACGGTGGTGCTCATCTGGTAGAGCATGGCCCTTGCAATGCCAGGGTAGTGGGTTCGACACATCTGAAATCAGGCTACCTGATGGGACTTTAGATAAATGCAGAAAATCGCCAATCAAAATAAACGTTTTACCACAGTGACCATGTTATTTTTGCGAAGCCTATTTGATTCTTTACGTTTATGTGAAAACTATTTCTAAGATGCGTACTTTGTTTTTCCAAACTCACTTCACTTGCGCATAAACACGGAGTGTACAAAACATTAGAAAAACCTGCTCTTTCCATGAGACTGACTCGCTGAAAACAATGATTCCTTATTGATGTCACTTGTTAAATCCACTTCAATCAGTGTAGATGAAGGGGAGGAGACATGTTAAAGAAGGTTTAAGCCTTGAGACAACTGAGACATGGATTGTGTATGTGTGCCATTCAGAGTGAATGGGGGGGAGGGGGGAAAAAAGTGCTTTTGAACGATGTATCGTAGTAGGTACCGGTTTGTGTCAAGAACGGCAACGCTGCTGGGTTTTTCACGCTCAACAGTTTCCCCATGTGTATCAAGAATGGTCCACCACCCCAAGGACTTCTAGCCAACTTTGGCTGTGGGAAGCATTGGAGTCAACATGGGCCAGGATCCTTGTAGAGGATTTGGGGGGGTGAGCGCAACTCAATATTAGGAAGGTGTTATTGATGTTTTGTACACTCAGTGCTGATCAAATACACTGCTGGAACGCCGATTTAAGCTGTTTACATGTCCTAATAGTTTGATAGATGTTTTAATCTGTGCATGCTCACTTCGAATTGGACTTTTCTCCAATTTTAAGATGAGTAGAATAAGGTGTTTACATTACTTTTCCCATACAAGGTCTTCTACCATAATCAGTTAATGTTGAATTATTAGTGTGCATGTAAACGTACTCATTGACATGTTTTTGTTTTTAAATCAGTCACTCATAGTAGCCTGTTATTACAAGAGAGGTGATACTACCAGTAAATAAATGATTGTTGGTTTTCTCACCATTTGTAAAATCAGAAACTTTTCATCAAATTTTTTCAGAGACAAAGATGACAGGTATATCTACCAACTTCAAAAAAGAATGAAAAAAGGCCAAGCGAAGCTGCACAAATTGGGGGCTGCTTCAAAGGTAGGCTGTTTTGAAAGGAATATTTCTGAGGAGCTTATTGACCAAAGAAGGGCCATATACACACACACACACTGTATTTCTGGGGCCATTGTGAAAATGAACTCGTCTCAAGGATGACAGGAACAACTGTCTAGTGTAGTGCTCTGGGGAAAGTCGGGAGAGGAGACCTTTTTAAAGTCATTCAGTCATAAGAATATGCCAATAGAGTTCTTGTTGTTAAACAGGATGTAAATACCACAGGAGGTTAGTGGCACCTTAACTGGGAACGACGGGCTCGTGGTGATGGCTAGAGCGGAATGATTTGAATGATATCAAACACATGGTTTCCGTTCAATTCGCTCCGTTCTAGCTGTTATTATGAGCTGTCCTCCCCTGCGCAGTCTCCACTTATATATAATATACAGACAGACAGAATTTTATTCAATGTTTTTCTACATTTTCCATCTAGTACATGCCAACTCCATCAGCCAAACGTGTTTTGAAGAGATGCAATACCGGTAAGTGTTCTTTTGAATTAAGATTTTGTCTTGATGTATTTGTATACTTGCATAACTTGAGAATTTGGAAACTTTATTCACTCAATAATGTTTTACTTGTGTTTCAGCGGAGAATGATTCTTTTGTGGTGTGGGAAATGTTCCCTGACAAGGACGACCATTCAGGGGAAAGTGGGGAAGAAGAGGATTATTATTTTATGGATGATGACTGAGCTGCAGATTCACCATGGGTCTCTTCACTAGACTCCAAGCAGGCCGAAAAGGGGAGGGACCTACCTGACTTTATCTAATAAGAAATGCTAGTTTTCCTTGCAAAACGTTTAGCTATCGTTTGTACTAATTAATACACCCTGTTTGGATTATTACGTTTTAAAACAGGAAATGAAATGCTGTAACATTGTCAAAAGTTATACATACACTGTATAGTTGTCAATTACGTTCTGTGATTCAATCCCCACTGCTGTTTTAAAATGTGTTTAAAATGTTTTGTTTATATATTGTGCCACAAAATGCAGAGGCTTTTTACAATAAATGTTAACTCTAGTTCTTTGCACGACTCCAATAAATTTGGACTTCTTTTTACTTGTTAGCAAAACTATTTTAGAGGTATTTGTTTGGTTGAGGGGGGTTGCGGGCAGAACATTTTTGCCCTTGCTACAGTCTGCTATATCGGTCTGCTAGTACAGGACTAGCAAAGGACCAGTGCACTACTTATATGATTCTTTAAAAAAATATATATATTATTATTCAGATTTTTTCAGGGGGTGTTGCAGTACCCCAACTTCCCACAGCCATATGGCCCCTGTGTCCTGATATGCAGCTCAGACTGATCAAGACATTTTGTGAGCAAACAATCCAATTGTTGCAGAACCAATGAGAAAAATAAGAGTTTTTTTCTACACAATATATATTGTCAACTATATCACCTTTTACATATTACTGAACAACATATAATGTTGGTATATTACAAATTATAGAGTATTTCCATCATGAAACAGCTCATCATATAATCTATTTTCAGGACACCAGAAGACAGGGCTCATGTAGGCACGATTGGCCCCACAGAGGTTGGAGCGAACATTTGCTTTGAGGGAGCAGAATGTGGACAAACTGGAAGACCTGTTGCTACTGATGTTGGAGCCAGTCTGCACAATATGGTAGAAATCGTTGTCATGCTTAAAATGGCAAACATTAAGCCATTTCTGGCTTCACTTTAACTATCTAGTCGATTCGGAGATGAAACTTTAGCTACTTTTATCCACTTGTATATCATTGTTGTATTACCATGTACTCTCATAGAAGGCCTTTCTAGTACTGTCAATTCTGTCTGTTTAAGGCAAGCATGCATGCTGAGCAACTTTGAGAAAGAAAGGCATTTGTGCCTGGCCGACAGTCACAATCATAAACCCTGCCTATTTCAACAATTTATCTAATTAAAATGTGATTTTAAACGTAACGTTAACCACACTTAACATTAAATGAAAATCAAAAAGCACATTTTTGTTTTCATCCATTTTTACGATAGACCATTTTTACTTTGTGGAAACCGTTGTGCCTGTTGAATCACACGCGTATCTGCCCTCTAATTGGCTAGAATAATCCCACCTGATTTTGCCGCTCCTCCTGACTGCCTTGCATTTTTGAAGAGGTTTATTTTCATTGTTAGTGGCTACTGGAGTATCAGGTTAATTTAATGGATAATCTGTGACCATCCTTACTCCAGGACTTCCTCACACAAATTCCTTAACAACAAAGTTGCTCAGTGTGTAGAATGTAACGTCTTTCATTTGAATAAACCCAGCCCAATTCTCAAAGGATTGGGTGAAATCATTATTTTCGGTTAAAACATCAGGGCCACATTCAGTTGGCACAACGTTTTGAAACGTTACAGATTGAAATGTCATGAATAGGCATGTTTGTTCTACATAATATATTCACATCTGAACGTTCCACAACGCTATTCACGAATGGGCTAAGACTTAACCACCCATGTCTGGGCCCAAGCAAAACTAATCATAGATCAGCATTCCTTCTCTGCGATTCTTTATGAACACAGACCCTGAACTCCATACAGTTGCCACCGAGAGTGAGGCTTTCTTCGTCTCCTGTTTCAAGAGTGGCACAGACTCCTGCTTCCAGGCAGCGAGTTTCACTGCTTCGTGAGAAATGGCCACTCCCCTAGGAGGTGATCGTCTGCATACCCGGTGCACAAGGATGTTCTCCAGCATCTTGGCTTCAGTTGTGAAAGAAATACAACTGACATCTGATGATAGCTATAGTCTTGTGAGTGAAGCTGTAGGTAGCTAGTACGGTTATAGGTAGGTAGCTAGTATGGTTATAGGTAGGTAGCTAGTATGGTTATAGGTATGTAGCTAGAATGGTTATAGGTAGGTAGCTAGTATGGTTATAGGTAGGTAGCTAGTATGGTTATAGGTATGTAGCTAGTACGGTTAAAGGTAGGTAGCTAGTATGGTTAAAGGTAGGTAGCTGTAGGTAGCTAGTACAGTAATAGGTAGGTAGCTAGTGCAGTTATAGGTAGGTAGCTAGTACAGTTATAGGTAGGTAGCTAGTACAGTTATAGATAGGTAGCTAGTATGGTAATGGGTAGGTAGCTAGTACAGTAATAGGTAGGTAGCTAGTACAGTTATAGGTAGGTAGCTAGTACAGTAATAGGTAGGTAGCTAGTATGGTAATGGGTAGGTAGCTAGTACAGTAATAGGTAGGTAGCTGTAGGTAGCTAGTACGGTAATGGGTAGGTAGGTAGCTAGTATGGTAATGGGTAGGTAGCTAGTACAGTAATAGGTAGGTAGCTGTAGGTAGCTAGTATGGTAATGGGTAGGTAGCTAGTATGGTAATGGGTAGGTAGCTAGTACAGTAATAGGTAGGTAGCTGTAGGTAGCTAGTGTGGTTATAGGTAGGTAGGTAGTACGGTTATAGGTAGGTAGCTAGTACAGTAATAGGTAGGTAGCTGTAGGTAGCTTGTATGGTTATAGGTAGGTAGCTAGTATGGTTATAGGTAGGTAGCTAGTACAGTAATAGGTAGGTAGCTGTAGGTAGCTAGTATGGTTATAGGTAGGTAGCTTGTATGGTTATAGGTAGGTAGCTAGTACAGTAATAGGTAGGTAGCTGTAGGTAGCTAGTATGGTTATAGGTAGGTAGCTTGTATTGTTATAGGTAGGTAGCTGTAGATAGCTAGTACAGTAATAGTTTAACAAGCAGTTAAGGTTGTGACAAACAATGTTATGGATGTGATAATGCTTTCCACTCAATGGGCAGGACCTCAATGAAGTGTTGACAAAGAGGAGACGGTCTGGAGGAAAGTTCCATCTTGGGAACACACCTGCCAGTTGAAAGAAAATACAGTGGGGCAAATGTGACCAGTAATATACCCTCCCTTTGTAACCCTATCTAGACTACTTGAATAGTGTAAACCCAAGCAGGTGTGGATGTTGTAAGAGGTGAGGTGTCTGTGGTGATGTCATTGTTACTCTGGCAATGTGTGTGTAGTATCATATAAGAATTTGTTCTTAACTGACTTGCCTAGTTAAATAAAGATAAAAATATATATTTTTTTAGTTAGGCAGGTCTATGAAACAATGATTTAAATTACTTACTTAAATTGTGGACAACCGTTTTTTTGTAATCCATACTAGTCATCTTGGATAAAATGAGAAATTCCATGAAGTCTGTTTTCATACTTGAACTGTATCACCTCATGTGATAGTGGAACGGGCTGCAGACACCTGACTAAAGGAGAACTCTTTCCGACCAAGTGTCCCTGTGTAATAGTATAACTTTAAACCGTCCCCTCGCCCATACCCGGGCTCGAACCAGGGACCCTCTGCACACATCAACAACAGTCACCCACGAAGCATCGTTACCCATCGCTCCACAAACGCCGCGGCCCTTGCAGAGCAAGGGGAACTACTACTTCAAGGTCTCAGAGCAAAACGCTATTTAGCGCGCACCACCGCTAACTAAGCTAGCCGTTTCACATCCGTTACACCTGCATCAAGGTGAGTAAGGAGGAGGAGACGGTGCTATAGACAGCACTATAGAGGCCGGCGTGCGGGATTCCGGACGAGACTATGTCGGTGAGTGGATAAATCGCCTCTACCCTCCATTCACTGGAGAATAAACTGGATGAGCTCCATTCGAGACTATTAGTTGGTTAACTAATCTTAAAAACTGTAACATCCTATGTTTCTCCGAGTCATGGCTGAACAAGGACGGTAAATATAAATCTAGCTGTTTTTTCTATACATTGGCGGCAGGACAGAGCGGTGGAGTCAGGAAGCTCAGGGGAGGTGGTGTGTCTATTTGTTAACAACAGCTGGTGCGTGATCTCTAATGTTAAGGAAGTCTCAAGGTTATTCTAGCCTGTTAGAATACCTCATGATAAGGGGTGGTAAGACCATACTATTTACTAAGAGAGTCTAGATCTATATTTTTCGTAGCTGTCTATTTAACACCACAAACCGATGCTGGCACTAAGACCGCCCAACGAGCTGTATAGAGCCATGAGCAAACAACATATGCTCACCCATAGGTGGTGCTCCTAGTGTTGACTGCTCTTGACTTTCGCCTCTCCCGAGTCCGTACGGCTTTTGCCGACATGGTTCAAGACTATAACTACCAATTGGATATCACAACATTCGGGATAAAAATACTAAAACTCTATCCTCCTGATTCCTGCTTACAAGCAAAAACTCACAGGAAGTACCAGGGACACGCTTAAAACAGAAGTGGTCTGATGAAGTGGATGCTAAGCTACTGGACTGTTTTGCTAGCACAGACTGGAATATGTTCCGAGATTCATCCGAGGTAAACCCAACAGCGAACTGTCCAGTAGCGCGAGCCTACCGGACGAGCTAAATATCTTCTATGTTCGCATCGAGGCTAGCAACACTGAACCATGCAAGAGAGCACCAGTTGTTCTGGATGACCATAGTCCCTGTGCACAGGAACGCCAAGGTAACCTGTTTAAATTACTATCACCCTGTAGCACTTGACAAGGCATTTTCCCCCTCAGGAGGCTGAAAAGATTTGGCATGCGCCATCAGTTTGTCAAAAAGTTATACAGCTGCACCATTGAGAGCATTTTGACTGGCTACATCACCACTTGGTATGGCAACTGCTTGGCATCCGTCCGCAAGGCGCTACAGACGGTTGTGCATACAGCCCAATACAAATCCAGCCACCCTTTCTCTCTGCTACCGCACGGCAAGCGGTACTGATGCATGGTTAACTATTTAACTATCTGCATTGAAACCTTTTGCACTAACTCTATTGATTCATCACATATGCTGCTGTTACTGTTTTATCTATTCTTTTGACTAGTAACTTTATCCCTGCCCATATGTACATAACTACCTAATTTACCTCGTACTCCTGCACAGCAACTCAGTACTAGTAGCCCAAGTTATCATTAATCATTGTGAATTTATTCCTTGTGTTGGTGGGAAGGGCCTGTTAGTCTACAGCTGTTGTTTACGAATATTGAGACAAATAAAATTTGATTTGATGGTTGTCACCTGAGCTATCTGGACAGGCAAGTCATATGGGTGTCTTTAAAAAAATATTTTACCCTTATTTTACCAGGTAACAGAAGTGGGTCTATGGAAAGCAAATCTGCTAATTGGGCAGATTTGTTGCCACTTAAGACTGTATTGCGTTGCTGATTGGGCTGCACGACAAGTCGATTGTTGACAACTGTACCATTTTAGCTAAGTCTAACCCTTTTCCTAACCTTAACCTCATTCTCTAACCTGCTACATTGGTTCTCTTAACCTGCTATGTAAACATTAAGCTGACCGGCGGTGCATCTGGCTATGGCCTATCTAACCAGTAATGGAGCACTGGTGTTACACCATCGCTGTTGATACGCCAACTTTCAGACATGTATCCAGTTACCCATACTCGGAGTGAGCAGATCCAGGGGAAGGTTTCTGCGCGGATTGTCACCAGATTGGGAACGCCTAACTTCCCTGGTCTGCTGGCTGCGCTGTTAGTGGAGAAAATAACACCTAGGGCTCTGTTTCGACAAACAGAACATTGTTCAGATAGAAATATAGTGTCAGCCGCTATTCGCTACACTTCTATCTGCAACGTTCTGAACACACATTTGCAGCTGCCTGCTGATATGGTGCAAGCGAAGGCTCCTTTCTCCCATTGTAAATTACAAGGGACAGATAAAAAATAAAAATAAATTTGAAATGTAATTTCAAACCATGCAATCCTTCGTCTCAGGTTGTTTGCATTTACATAAAATTTACATTTAAGTCATTTAGCAGACGCTCTTATCCAGAGCGACTTACAAATTGGTGCATTCACCTTATGACATCCAGTGGAGCAGCCACTTTACAATAGTGCATCTAAATCTTTTAAGATTTTGGTCCATTATTTAAAATGTACGTTAATTTCCAGTTACAAGTTAATCATTCAGCCATATGATCGTAACTAGCTCTGGTGGGGTAATCACTGGCAAGGTACTCTGGTGGGGTAATCACTGGCAAGGTGCTCTGGGGGCGGTAAACCAATGACAAGGTACTCTGAGGGGGTATTCAATGGTAAGGTACTCTGGGGGGGTAATCAATGACAAGGTACTCTGGGGGGGTAATCAATGACAAGGTACTCTGGAGGGGTAATCACTGGCAAGGTACTCTGGAGGGGTAATCACTGGCAAGGTACTTGGGTGGGGTAATCACTGGCAAGTTATGTTGGTCAAACAGGGATTAACATTTATCTCGTTTTTGCATGCATGTTCTGATAAATATTTCTGCTCAAATGGTGGTAAAGTTAGGCTTGTGCTCTACATTTCTTATCTGAATCTTGGACAAAGAGTTTTGCATGAGAAGAAACAGTTCCCATGGTGTAATCGTGTTCCAGTGTTCTGCTGTGGTTGCACAAAGGCCAACTACTTACAAACTAATATTGATGTGCTCATTGAGTAAATTGAGTCGGCAAATCTCTACCAACCAGCATTGTTCCACTTGAATAGATTTGAGGGAAATTATCCATTGTATTAGACTGAAAAAAAAACTCTGCATTGATTGTAAACATTGAATAGAGTTGGATTTTTATTTTGAAATATAGGATCCAGTCTTCCTGTCAATACTTGTTAACTTGATTGTCTTTAGGAAATTAACTATATACTGGTGGGGATATTTGATTTCTTTTCCGTATCTGCTGTACAGAATTTCCATTAAACTACTTGAATGACATGACCAAGCACAAAGGGATGGACATCGGACTAAAGAGCAAAAATCCACACGGACCATTTACCTGTAAATACCAGTCATATATTTTAAACATGTTACAAGCTCCTATCAACCATTTTATTAAAATGTTGGTACCAATTTTGAACAGTCCCTACCAATGTTAAATGTCACATTCAAAATGACTTTAATCCATTACAACCGTTAACACTACATAAAATAGGAATTCTGAAACAAAATTCTAATAAGTGCTTGCTAATGGGCAGGTTTGTATTGGCAACTTATTGGGGGAGGTACATTTTAGCAAAAGGTAATGCAGCCTGTACAATACATTCTAATGATGCAACCGAGCACCACTTCTGGTTGTATTGTGTGTTCCAACTAAACAAAGGACTTGATGGACATGACACGATGTGTTGCTCTCTGGCCGTGCAGGGGGGGGGGAATAGAAATGCTTTGAATCAGTTAACACTACTTAAATCACATTGCTATTATCTACACAATTCCAATATAGCTGTACGTTTCAATTATACAAAATTAATCTAAAGAATACCCCCCCCCCCCCAGAAACATTTTACAAGGGGAAAAGCAGGGAGGTATAATAAACAGCAAATTCTCCAAGGAGGGTTACCACAGATTTCTCAGGGAAAACACAAAACAGCTCAGCCAGAGAAGAAGAAGAAAAATAAGAGTGTACAACATGCACACTTAGAAAAAGGTACAAAATTAAAAAGCAATTACTTCGCTATGCTGATGGAGAACAACTTTAACGGTCAATTCTTTGTCTTTGGGTGCTGCAGTATAAATAACTTTTCTTTTCAAGTGCAGGTCCCAAAAAATCAACATCTTCACAAGGAGAAACTTTATGCTTTTCCTTGGGGATCGTGCCAAGATGAAAGTGGTGGTGGTGGGGGGGGGGGGTAACGCGTCTTTAGAGTTCGTCATTTTCATCTCTGTACATATCAAAAAGTCAGTAAGGTCATTCTCTCAAAACATTTCCCTAGAAACAATACAAAGGGGATTTCATATCTCTTAGGGGATGTGACGCTTCTGCCGTGGTGAAGATATGGGGGGGGGGGGGGGGGGGGGGGTTGTAGTTGGTTGGCTCACGGTCACTGATTGTTTTTAGCTTTAGCGTGTGTGAGGATGTGAGACTTGAGGTTGGTGGATTGGGCAAACTTCTTGTTGCAGCCGTCAAACGGACAGACGTAGGGTCGGTCTCCAGTGTGAATCCGCACGTGCGTGCGTAAGTTAAAGTCCAGGGAGAACCGCTTTCCGCAACCCTCAAATGTGCACTGGAAGAAAGAGAGTAGACTTTAATTACAAGGCTGCATTGCTGGTTGACAATCTGGGCCCCTATTGGTGTATGGTCATATACGTGCCACGTAGGCCGTTACGCTGGAAGTGTGATTCAAACTAAATGTATACAGTGAAATTGTAGAAGTAGATCTCTCATTAAGAAGCCATTTTGAAGGAGCCGGGGGAAACATACTTGGAAAGGCTTCTCGCCGGTATGAACAAGTTGATGCCTCTTCAGTTTGGAGCTTTCGACAAAGGCCTTTCCACATTCGGCGCAGACGTGAACACGTGGTCCGTGGGTGTGCAGGTGCTTCCTCATTGCAGAGTTATCCCTGAACATTTTACTGCATCCCTGCAGGGGCAAAAGGTAGCAATTAATCAGTGTAACTTCAGAAATAACATAACCAAATTGATCCACATCAGAGCATCTAAAAATATAATAAGCTATAGCCATCCACAGAGCATAGCGGTTAGTTGACTACCATTATTCACCCAAACACCTGTGCTAGTCATACCATTGTGTTCTAGTGTCTGTCTTGCCATTGTGTTCTAGTGGCTGTCTTGCCATTCTCTCTCTAATACCAGTTAGACTAGTAGAGCACACGTACTTTGTGAGGGCAAGCTATCGTCCTGGGAGAGTCGTCCTCCTTGATTTTCCGTGGCTTCATCCTGCAAGAGATGACAGATCGTGGTCCACTGTAGATCAGTTGGATGAGTATGGCGCTTGTAACACCAGGATAGTGGGTTTGATTCCCGGGACCACCCTTACGTAAAATGTATGCATGACTAAGTCGCTTTGGATAAAAGTGTCTGCTAAATGGCATAAATTATACACTATGTATAAAATCGAGCACGCAGGCATGCAACCTCCATATACAAACGTTTGGCTGAAATAGCCAAATCCACTAATTTGAAGGGGTGTCCACATACTTTTGTATATAGTGAAAATGTGCGTCTGTATGTCTCATATCAATGCAGACGGAGTACTCCTTTTACTTTACTGTCCTAGGTTGAAGTGAAGTGTCCTGGAGCAAGGAATGTTTTTGGGGGACTTTCAAGCTGTACTAAAGCACATTTGGTAACGCATTCTTTCCATACCTGCGGAGTTCAACGGCAAACAGTTCTAATAGTACATCGGGACGCAACAGAAAAAAACAATTTAAATATATGCCTTGCACAACATTTAATTATATTACCTAAATAATAATTTTTGCAATAATTACTGATCCTGCTTTCTGTCTATGAAAACCGCATTTTTGTTACAAATTTAACCACAAGCCCATGTGCTAGTGATTAGCCAGCTAATGTTTTATATTTCAAATTTAGCAAACTTGGATCTATTTGCTAACAAGACAGAACAGTTGGATTGTTATGAACACACCCTTCTATCCATCTCCAACTGTTTGAACAGCATGTTAGCCTGTCCACTTTGTTAAGATGTTGAAATCAATTCTCTGAATGAGAATGAGTTGCCAATTCCTTATATAAAATTGTGTTTTCTGCTTACTGCACATTTATAAAACACATACTAGACCGCTCGTATAACAGTCTGTGGCTAAAATGCTGCTAGTGGTAACCCCAATGTCACTCACGACAGGCTGAGCACACATTTTCCACAATCAATGTTAATTGATACTCCCGTTTTAGAAATAACAGCTCAAATTGTGCACAGAGCAGACAATTCATGAAAAGGATATAGGTAGAAAGGGTAACTTCTCTATTACAGTAAAATAATGTCTCAATGTGTTTCAATGTCCATATATGTCTGATTTTGCAAATAGCGAGTTGAAACCTCTTGTCGGAGAGGAAGATGTGATCTCTCATCTTTGTTGTGAGTGGCAGGGGGAGGGGCTTAAGAGGTTGGGGGAGGGGTTTGGTGTGTGTGTGGGTAAACAGAGAGGAGGCCAAGCCAGAGGTTTCACTCTTGCCAAAATTTGGAGGAGGAGACATGAGCACCTTGACATACACAGATCTCTGGTGTAAATAGGAAGGTGCACACAGTACAGACAAAGCGAAGGAGATGAGACCAAAAAAGACAACATGAGAACATTACATTTACATTTAAGTCATTTAGCAGACGCTCTCATCCAGAGCGACTTACAAATTGGTGCGTTCACCTTATGACATCCAGTGGAACAAGCGGACAATCTCATCAAAAAGTATTATTACGATACAGGGATTTGGAATATCACACAAACACACATGGGACAGTTTTATGCAATAATATTGAGATTATCTGACAGTTTTATGCTAAAATAGTGCAGCAATTGGTCAAATTTGCAAGCCTTTTCATTATATGCTGGGAATAGTCGACGTCGCTACATTTTTTGAGATGGCTGAATCCTGGAGTGACTGACTAATGAACATTTCTGTAACTCACCTAGCGAACTCTGCCAGCTGTTTGGGGTCTGACAGGTCGATGCCTGGAATGCCTCCAGGCGGGAGCTTCTTCCCTGTCATGTACTCCGAGTAATCGGGAGGAGAATTATCCCCAATGACATGCTCCTCTCCCATAGTGTCATGGTCAACATCCTTCTTGTCATCTGAGACGGAGGACAGGAGCAGAGTTAAAACAGACGCACAGGTATATGTTTTGTGATGTCTGACCCAAATTTGCCATTAGAATATCAATCAATAAAGAATATGACACCATTTCAACCACGCTGCACATCCATCAGGAAAATATATGAAGGCTGTGGCACTTCATTGTGTTAATGCTGTTGGTGAACAGCTGAACATAAAGTGAATGTACATTTAGGCTAGTTCCGTTTGAAGGGCCCTATGTTTTAAAGAATGTGTGGAATAGCCGTAGATCTTTATTGGAAAAAATGTTTTTATGTGATCTTGGTACTCCCCACTCTAGTTGCTACTGAAATCCATCGTTAATCGTTGAGTTGGCTAATTTAGTAAACTAGCTAAATAACAGGTCAACAAACGTAGTAACCATTTAATACCAATTCTAGTCGCTAAATTGAAAGCCTAGTCGCCACTCAACGCCATAGTAAATTGTTGAGTTTAGTCGGCTACAGTCAGTATAGCTAAACAAATTAGCAAGCTAGCTAACGTTTACTGTCTGACGAAAGCCAATCTAAGGGTGTATCAAAAATGCACCAATGTAAAATTTGCTTTAAAAAAAATGTAGTGATTAAAATATCAAACTATTGAGATGCCATTCTTGTAACTCTTCCCCACGATTAGAAAGCGAACTAGCAGTAGCACATCCCACACAGTCTTATGTGACATATCTTTCTAGTTGCTACCCTCCTTCCCCCCCAGCTCTTGACGAGGAGCTTCGAGCCGAGGCCCTGTGCTGAACTGCGCCACAGCGGCCTACTCCGGGGCCAGCAGCAGCGCACTCGTTCCCACCCGCCGCCATCTTTCCCCGGACAAATCAACGCCATTTTTTCGGTCCGCCATACTGGTCCAGGGGAACATGGCGGCGCCCATCAACACATAAAACATGGCTTCCCATAAAAACAAAAAAATACATTTCAAATACACCGTACGCAATTCGGACGTGAAAAACAGTGCAGAATTCTACTGAAATTAGCCAGAGGCCAGCGTCCGTACGAGGCCTTGTACCAGGGAATGCACAGTGAGAACAATGCAGGTGGCAAGCTTGCAAGAACACACTTTCGACAGAACTCGAAACTTACCCGATGCCCACATCGTCACCGAAAACTCTCCTTCCAAAGTCTTTATCTGGACTTGTTTCTGTTCCCATTTTCTACCACTGGACTCCGGTGCACCCAAGTAGTTCTTTTTATTTCTCTTCCCGCTTCCCCCCTTCTTCGTCCGCCCCGAGCTCTTCCCAGCGACAGTCACCAGAGTCTGTTCGATGTATTCCTCTTCGGCGGCAGGGACTGGGACAGGTATAAGAATTTGGTCCTCGTAATCATCGTCCCCGTGCATGTCCGAATCATCTTCACCAACCACCTCTTCTCGAGTTTGCACCAATATTACCTCCTGATGATGGTGATGCATTGAGTGTGGATCATCTGAGTCGAGGGGCTGTAAAGCGATCATTGGCTGTTCATCGTCGTCCTCTCCAACAACTGTTGTCTCGATTGTCTCCACTTCGATTTCATGGAGTTCCACTATTTCTGACGGCATCTCCGAGCCGTCCGTTTCGATGTACAGGGTATCACCTGATGCCATATTGAAAACCCTAAACTCCTCACAGTTATGTTTTCTATAGCAGTTCCCCCCCTCTACGCTGCCTTCCTCCTTCTTCGACAACAAACTCCACTCTGTTCTACTCCCGTCGCCACTACGCTTTGGCTACATAGTCTCGCGAGACTTCATGGGTTACATACATATGCCGCGTTCTTATCATGTCGAAAACTCGGAATTTATGACTGGCTAATTTAGGAGGTAGGATCTCGAGTTTCTAAATTGGGAGGCAACAGAATCAATCAATATGACTACGCAAATGACTTCGGTTCATTTGAACTTAAGGGTCCCGAGTTTCTGACATGAAGGGAACATTGCATTAGATCGGGTTCCCCTGCTCAGACGTTGCATGCATCGTCAACCAATTGTTGCGTGCGACGTCATCGATTGACAGATTGCTATAACATATGTGGTTATCTGATATTTAAAATACCTATCCAGGCGTTGTAAGATCTGGCAAGCGTCAGCAACTCCTGAGCAGAGGAGCACGCCCATTTACAGCTTGTACGACATTGCAGATGATCAGCGCAGGTGAATGCCGATTGACTGATGTACAATCACCTTGCATCATTAAATAACCACTATTATTTGTAGATCAGTCAGTCATTCAACATTTATCCACTATGCATCATATACACAAACAAATTGATATCGAATATAGTTTAATTTATTGTCACAATATCGATAAGGCTCCTTAACAGCTTCTACCCCCAAGCCATAAGACTGCTGAACAATTAATCAAACGGACACCGGACTATTTACATTGACCCCCCCCCCATTTGTTTTGTACACTGCTGCTACTCACTGTTTATTATCTATGCATAGTCACTTCACCCCTACCTGTACACCAACACCCCACCCCACATTGACTCGATACCGGTACCCACTGTATATCGTTATTGCTATTTTATTGTGTTACTTTATTTAATTTTTTACTTTATTTGGTAAATATTTTCTTAACTCTTTATTGAACTGTACTGTTGGTTAAGGGCTTGTTCGAAAGCATTTCACGGTGAGGTCTACACATGTATTCGGCGCATGTGACAAATAAAGTTTGATTTGATTTGATGTATTGGGGTTGTTTATGTGTTTGTGCAATAAAGGATTCGTGAAAATGTATTACAATCCACGTGTATAATCAACTCATGCATCTTGTTGAGATTCATTTACAAAGTGTAAGTTATGCAACAATATTATGTTATATCTATAATTATTTCAACTTGAAACACCCAATAATTACTATCCGCTGGGGAGGAGCTTTTTGGTCGCACACCTTTCACCTTTACGGTTGAGAGGGTGTGTTTGTAAAGTAGTGTGTGTAGGTGAGGCACGCATTGCCACTGCGCTCCCGCGGGTATCAAGAGCATCGAAATGGATAAGACAGGTGAACGGGGAGACTTTGAATGGGTCTACAATGATCAGCCTCATACTTCACGAAGAAAAGAAATATTAGGTAAGCTGTTGCCTTAACGTAAACGAAATAACTACGTTTTAAAGTAAAGTTGTACTGCTAATACAAAGTTCTTGTCTTCTTTTAAAATCGTATCCGGTTTTACCTGTTTTCAAATGAATAGCTTACGTCTTACCTGTCAGAAATGTCGCAACCATTTCTACAGACATCCTGGTTTGATTCCAGGCTGTATAACAACCGGCCATGATTGGGAGTCCCATAGGGCGGCGCACAATTGCCCCAGCGTCGTCTGGGTTTGGCCGGTGTTATGCCGTCATTGTACATAAGAATTTGATCTTAACTGACTTGCCTAGTTAAATAAAGGTTACACAACCACTCATGCAGTGAAACTGGAGTTTAACACCCTAGCAGCATATGATTGATTGGAGTAGCCCAACTCATTCACCATGATGTACTGCAGAGATAGTCTACAGTACTAGGCTATTTGCCAATGCTGAAACGTAAGGGAATATGGACTCCGATTTTTTTTTTCACAAGACAAAGCAGCCTACTAGATTTGCAAAACAAAACCACCTGTCCTACTTTTAGTTTCTTATGTTTTCATATTGTAATATTATATTGTGTAATAAAAACAGCTTACACAATAGAGGTGTTTGTGAATACAAGCACAATGAAACCAAGTGAATGCCAGTATTGTCATTATGATACTTGAAAAATCGAAGCTGACAGTGATCAACAGTGGATCTCTTTCTTAAGACTCTAAATAAATAAAGTTATATAAAATGGAGTGAATGGAATGGCATCAAACACATGGAAATCATGTTTGATGTATTTGATCCTATTCTGCTCCAGCCACTAATACAGCCGTTTTGCCCAATTACGATGCAACTAACCTCCTGTGATGTAAACTGATCCCCCATTTTATCTTTTTGACATGTAGAACAATGGGCAACATGGTGATAATAACAGGTGCAGCTGACTAAGCCCATTGACTTTGCTAGGTAACAAGACACATTCCCCTCGAATGGCCCAATGTCAAAGACTGATGCAAAGGATAGCATGATAGTAGTCACCAACCATTAAGTCATATGGTAATTAGTAATTATATTTATATTCCTTCAATCCAGAATTCAGATGGTATGCTCTATCATTATACAACAACTGTAATGCCCACACTGTGGTAATGTTGAAGGCACCACAAATCTGGCTTTTCAAGAGGGTCATTCCATGTCATTTGAGCAAGCCATGACATCCCACATCTCAGATTGTTCTGAAATTGTTTCTGTATTTAGAAAGAGATAGGCTTAGCATTCCTGCAACATTATTTAGTTGAAATATAATTTGATATCTGACAAATTAAGGTAATTGATTCCACCCAAATGAGCAATTTTTTACTTCTATGATTCGTATAATATTCAATGAATATATCAATATACCTTACATGCGATTTGGATCAAACTTATTTTCTAACAATGAGTAAGACGAGACATGAGTAATTCAAATCAATTGTAAAAGTTAGCATTTGAAACAGTGGCCAAGAACCAAAGCATATGTTGTTATCATACCAAGTCGATAGACTACAAGGTAAGGAAACGAACCGCAATTTTGTAATTTAGGTCAACTATCTCTTTAACATGGGGGGGGGGGGTCTTCAAACTTTTTGCACCTAATAGCAGGAACATAACTGCCTATTGGTTGGAATCTGGATGCAGGATGGGACTTAACCTCAATGACTCACTTCTTTGAACAGAGAGAAAAACATCACTATCCATACTACTGTACTTGTCAGAGGGGGGATACTAATATTATCTGTTTCTAACAACATAAATGATTTCACTACAATCTGAGATGGCGGTTGTCAATTCTCTTTCTTGTGCTTTTTGAGGTGGAACGATACCCAATACACACTTTTATTCTAGTGTCTTATTGGTCTAATATCTGAGCAATCAACATTTTCTCGAGCTCATCCTTGAAGTCATCTAACTTGAACACATGTTTTTTGCAATGATTCATATGTGTATTTAAAGGGGCGTGTTCCCCTTTATCGTTCCATTGGCGTGAATGAAAATACCAAATTGTGATCCGTTGCTTGGTTCCTAAATTATTAAAAGCTTTTGTTTTTTATGATACCCTGTGCTGTCCAGCAGGACTGTAGACTGAGGAAATTAGGCTCACAATGAGAGAGGTGGCCAGTCGGCTGGTGGTGGTATTGTATCTTAGCCACGGTGTTTTGGCTCCTTCACGCCATACTGTTACGTACATACATACATACATTCATAGACGTACTTTTCTGTTTCATTAAATTATTTTGTTTATCGATCAGCCTCTCATTTGGGTATTTATTGAAATGTTGCTTGTCTAATGCTTTCAAGTATTTTGAAAAGTCATGTTTTTAAATTTAATCAATTAAGTTTACTTCCAAATCTGGCCCCGGTTTCCCAATAGTGATTTAAGGCTAAAGAGTTTTTAAAATTTTTTTTTTAACAATGCGTCTTTCCTGCAATGGTCGACGATGTAACATGCGTTTCCCAACACACTACGCAGAGAAAACGGTCGCTTCGTTAGAGCGTGTGACACTGATAGGATCGAAAGAAAGGGAACTTTGCTCTCGGATAAGCTTTCTTCATTCAAATCTTACCTCAACATTAGAATTCTTTCACAATACTGACTACAGATATGCTCCTAGACAAATATTACCACCAACGGCTGCAAATATTGACAAGACATATTCTAATGCTTACCCAACAAAATGCCTAAAATCACCGATTTAGCACATCATGTTTGGCTACACATTTTGACATTATAGCCTAAAAGTAACAAAATAGAACTCAATTGATTGAACATGAAATATTTTTTAAATATGATTAAAATAGGCCTATATAGCCTACAGTTTATATTTTAATGCAGTAATCTCGGTTTTCATTTTAAACACATTTTTATTTGTTGCTTGTTTATCAATTTATCAATATTACCCATATACTGTACTGTATATGCACTGAGTGTACAAAACATTATGAACACCTGCTCTCTCAATGACACAGACCAGGTGAATCCAGGTGAAAGCTATGATCCCCTGATATCCCCTGTTAAATCCACTTCAATCAGTGTAGATGAAGGGGAAGAGACAGGTTAAAGAATTATTTTTTTAAGCCTTCAGACAATTGAGACATAGATTGTGTATGTGTGCCATTCAGAGGGTGGATGGATGACAGCAGAATTATGCCTTTGAACAAGGTATGGTAGTAGGTGCCAGGTGCACTGGTTTGTGTCTGGCAAGAACTGCAACGCTGTTGGGTTTTTCATGCTCAACAGTTTGGTCCACAACCCAAAGGGCATCCAGCCAACTTCACACAACTGGGGGAAGCATTGGAGTCGACATGGGCCAGCATCCCTGTGGAACGTCCATGCCCCGACGTATTGAGGCTGTTCTGAGGGCGAAAGGGGTGCAAACTTTTTTACAATTGTATTGCAGTAAAGAAATACATTTAGTTTTGCCCCAACATTATGAATTCCCATATACTGTAATACACTTTTAGAGAATAGCTCAGCTAGACAGTGGTAAAGGGTGTATTTAGCATTTAAAACAAATCACAGGTGGTTAGTTGAAGGGTCATTGGACCAATGAGTGCAGGAAATGTAAAAGTTGCCGTCACATCATCAAAAGGGCTTCTGAGAACCTGTTCACCCAAAAGTTGTGAATGATTTGATTTCCCAGGCATGAAATAGTGGACAAATAATATAAATTGTAAGTTGGCAAATGGAAGGGAGAACTGTAGGTAGGTGAGACTATGGGTTTACTATGACATGTACAGTGTCTTCAGAAAGTATTCACACCCCTTGACTTTGGTCACATTTAGTTGGGTCACATCCTGAATTTAAAATTGATTACATGTAGATGTTGTGTCACTGATCTACACACAATAATGTCAAAGTGGAATCATGTTTTTAGATATATTTTACAAATGTTATAATCATTTTTGAATGACTACCCTCATCTCTGTACCCCACACATACCATCTCTGTACCCCACACATACCATCTCTGTACCCCACACATACCATCTCTGTACCCCACACATACCATTTCTGTACCCCACACATACCATCTCTGTACCCCACACATACCATCTCTGTACCCCACACATACCATCTCTGTACCCCACACATACCATCTCTGTACCCCCACACATACACTCTCTGTACCCCACACATACCATCTCTGTACCCCACACATACCATCTCTGTACCCCACACATACACATCATCTTCTGTCTCTGTACCCCCCACACATACCATCTCTGTACCCCACACATACCATCTCTGTACCCCACACATACCATCTCTGTACCCCACACATACAATCTCTGTACCCCACACATACCATCTCTGTACCCCACACATACAATCTCTGTACCCCACACATACCATCTCTGTACCCCACACATACCATCTCTGTACCCCACACATACCATCTCTGTACCCCACACATACCATCTCTGTACCCCACACATACCATCTCTGTACCCCACACATACAATCTCTGTACATACCATCTCTGTACCCCACACATACCATCTCTGTATACCATCTCTGTACCCCACACATACCATCTCTGTACATACCATCTCACACATACCATCTCTGTACCCCACACATACCATCTCTGTACCCCACACATACCATCTCTGTACCCCACACATACACTCTCTGTACCCCACACATACAATCTCTGTACCCCACACATACAATCTCTGTACCCCACACATACAATCTCTGTACCCCACACATACACTTATCTGTAATGTCCCTCAGTCGAGCAGTGAATTTCAAGCACAGATTCAACTACAAAGACCAGGGAGGTTTTCCAATGCCTCGCAAAGAAGGGCACCTATTGGTAGATGGGTAAAAAAAAGCAGACATTAAATGTCCCTTTGAACATGGTGAAGTTATTAATGACACTTTGGATGGCGCATCAATACACCCTGTCACTACAAAGATACAGGAGTCCTTCCTAACTCAGTTGACCAACAGGAAGGAAACGCTCAGGGACTTCACTATGAGGCCAATGGTGACTTTAAAACCAGTTAGAACTATTATGAGTTTAATGACTGTGATAAAAGAACTGAGGATGGATCAACACTATTGTGGTTACTCCACCATACTAACCTAAATGACAGAGTGAAAAGGAAGCCTTCCAAAACAAGGCACTAAAGTAAAACTTCAAAAAATGTGGCAAAGAAATTAACTTTTTGTTCTGAATACAAAGCATTATGTTTGGGGTAAATCCAGAACAACACACCACTGAGTATCACTGAGTATCACTCCATATTTTCAAGCATGGTGGTGGCCTGCATCATGTTATGAGTATGCTTGTCATCGGAAAGGGAGTTGTTTTATGATGAAAATAAATGGAATAGAAGTAAGCACAGGCCAAATCCTAGAGGAAAAACTGGTTCAGTCTGCTTTCCAACAGATACTGGGAGTCCACACAACAACCTAAAACGCAAGGCCAATTATACACTGGAGTTGCTTACCAAGATGACATTGACTGTTCCTGAGTGGCCTACTGTAGTTACCGTTTTGACTTCAAATCGTCTTGAAAATCTATGGGAAGACTGGAACATGGCTGTCTAGCAATGATCAATAACTAACTTGATAGAGCTTGAAGAATTTGTTAAAGAATAATGGGCAAATATTGTACAATCCAGGCACTTATCCAGAAAGACTCACAGCTGTGGTTACTGCCAAATGTGATTGTATCATGTATTGACTCAGGGGGTTGAATACTTACAGTTGAAGTCGGAAGTTTACATACACTTAGGTTGGAGTCATTAGAACTTGTTTTTCAACCATTCCACACATTTCTTGTTAACAAACTATCATTTTTGCAAGTCGGTTAGGACATCTACTTTGTGCATGACACAAGTAATTTTTCCAACAATTGTTTACAGACAGATTATTTCACTTATAACTCACTGTATCACAATTCCAGTGGGTCAGAAGTTTACATACACTAAGTTGACTATGCCTTTAAACAGCTTGGAAAATTTCAGAAAATGTCATGGCGTCAGAAGCTTCTGATAAGCTAATTGACATCATTTGAGTCAATTGGAAGTGTACCTGTGGATGTATTTCAAGGCCTACCTTCAAACTCCAGTGAGTCTTTGCTTGACATCATGGGAAAATCAAAAGAAATCAGCCAAGACCTCAGAAAAAAAACTTGTAGATTTCCACAAGTCTGGTTCATCTTTGGGAGCAATTTCCAAATGCCTGAAGGTACCACGTTCATCTGTACAAACAATAGTATGCAAGTATAAACACCATGGGACCACGCAGCCGTCATACCGCTCAGGAAGGAGACGCGTTCTGTCTCCTAGAGATGAACGTACTTTGGTGCGAAATGCGCAAATCAGTCCCAGAACAACAGCAAAGGACCCTGTGAAGATGCTGGAGGAAACCGGTACATGAGTATCTTTATCCTCAGTAAAACAAATCCTATATCGACATCACCTGAAAGGCCACTCAGCAAGGAAGAAGCCACTGTTCCAAAACCACCATAAAAAAGCGACACTACGGTTTGCAACTGCACATGGGGACAAAGATCGTACTTTTTGGAGAAATGTCCTCTGGTCTGATGAAACAAAAATAGAACTGTTTGGCCATAATGACTATCATTATGTTTGGAGGAAAAAGGGGGAGGCTTGCAAGCTGAAGAACACCATCCCAACCGTGAAGAACGGGGGTGGCAGCATCATGTTGTGGGGGTGCTTTGCTGCAGGAGGGACTGGTACACTTCACAAAATAGATGGCATCATGAGAAGGGGAAAATTATGTAAACTTCAGACTTCAACTGTATCTAACCAAACTATATTAGTGTTTCATTTTCAATTAATAAAAATATATAAAAATATTTTGTGTAGATCTTTGAAAAAAAAAGACAATTAATTTTAATCCCACTTTGTTACACAACTGTGGGAAAAAATCAAGGGGTTTAAATACTTTCTGAAGGCACTATACAATATTGTTTTCCAGAGTTTCCTTACTTACTTACTGGTTGCATCACTACCTGGTATGGCAACTGCTCTGCCATACCAGGTAGTGTACAGTGATGCCATGTGATGCCATGTGGCCATGTACGGCCCATCACTGAGGTCAAGCTTCCTGCCATCCAGGACCTCTACACCAGGCGGTGTCAGAGGAAGGCCCTAAAAGTGGTCAAAGACTCCAGCCACCCTAGTCATAGACTGTCCTCTCTGCTACCGCACGGCAAGCGGTACCGGAGCACCAAGTCTAGGTCCAAGAGGCTTCTAAACAGCTTCTACCCCCAAGCCATAAGACTCCTGATCCGCTAATCAAATATCTACCCAGACTATTTGCATTGTAGCCCCCCCCTCTTTTACACCGCTGCTACTCTCTGTTGTTATCATCTATGCATAGTCACTTTAATAACTCTACCTTCATGTACATATTACCTCAACAAACTGGTGCCCCCGCACATTGACTCTGTGCCCCCCTGTATATAGTCTTGCTATTGTTATTTTACTGCTGTTCTTTAATTACTTGCTACTTTTATTCTTATCCGTATTTTTTTTTAACTGCATTGTTGGTTAGGGTCTCATAAGTAAGCATTTCACTGTAAGGTCTACACGTGTTGTATTCGGCACATGTGACTAATAAAATTTGATTCAGAACAGTTTGCATGCTGATGTTATGCAAATGATGTGAAAGCAATGCGGCAGACCAAATTGCATTAGCCAATGGGCTCGTCCAATTCTGAACAGGAGAAAATAAGTGCACGAACCAATCTGATGTCTAACCTCGAATCAACTTGTGTGAGAGAAAAAAAAACGATATAGAAACTGGTACAATGCAGCGAAACTGACCAGGGTCAGAATGTGTTTACTTTGAATGAGTCTCATCTTGGCGTGGCAGGGTAGCCTAGTGGTTAGAGCGTTGGACTAGTAACCGGAAGGTTGCAAGTTCAAACCCCCTGTTCTGCCCCTGAACAGGCAGTTAACCCACTGTTCCTAGGCTGTCATTGAAAATAAGAATTTGTTCTTTCCTGACTTTCCTAGTAAAATAAAATCTTGTTACTTATTTTTTTTATTTTTTTTGTGTCCTCCTAAGCAAAATACCCAGAGATCAAGTCCCTGATGGGGCCTGACCCCCAGTTGAAGTGGGTGGTGACAGGGATGGTTCTCACCCAGCTTTTGGCCTGCTACATGGTCCACGACCTCCCCTGGAAGTGGGTGTTCTTCTGGTCATACGGCTTCGGCGGCTGCATCAACCACTCGCTGACCCTCGCCATTCACGATATCTCCCACAACGTTGCGTTCGGCAACAAGCTGGCGCGCCTCAACCGATGGTTTGCCATATGGGCCAACCTCCCCATTGGACTGCCCTACTCGGCCTCGTTCAAGAAGTACCACATCGACCACCACCGCTACCTGGGTGGCGACGGCCTAGATGTGGACATCCCCACGGACGCGGAGGGCTGGTTCTTTTGCACACCCCTGCGGAAGGTCCTGTGGCTCTTCCTCCAGCCATTGTTCTACGCACTGCGCCCTCTAGTGGTGAACCCCAAGCCAGTCTCCAGACTAGAGCTGATGAATGCCGCTGTTCAATTTGCAGTGAACTTTGTGATATTCTACCTATGGGGGCTGAAGCCAATTGTTTACCTCATAGCCGGGTCCATTTTATGCATGGGCCTACATCCCATCTCTGGACACTTCATAGCGGAGCACTACATGTTCCTGAAGGGCCACGAGACATACTCCTACTACGGCTCACTGAACCGGATCACCTTCAACGTGGGTTACCACATGGAGCACCATGACTTCCCCAGTATACCTGGCAGTAAGCTGCCTCAGGTGAGTTGAAATCTCAAACACAGTGTTGATAGCGGACCACCATTTTTAGGTCAACTATGATTTTAGGTAAATCCAATCTGAAATCCCAATGGACTACCATGATTTTAGGTCTGATATTAAATCTCAATATTGTACCATGATTTTAGGTCCCCCCCCCAAAAAAAAAATGTGTACCCCTGTATGTGGCTTACTTGATCAGTGGTTAAGGGAAATGATCACTGGTTTTAGATGTCTGTCTCAAGATAATGCTCTAAACAATATCCCCAATGGGAGAGTCATCAGATAGTAGATGGGAGAGGCGTTTCAACCGCAGGAGGTTGGTGGCACCTTAATTGGAGAGGACGGACTCGTGGTAATGCCCGGCGGCGGAAGTCGTAGAATAGTATCAAACACATAGTTTGAGGCCATTCCATTCGCTCCGTTCCAGCCATTATTATGAGTCGTCCTCCCCTCAGCAGCCTCCACTGGTTTCAACTGGAAGTATTGCTTAAAAGACTGGCCTGAATTTATAACTCATTAACTATTGGTGTAATGTCTGAGACGAATAGGATCTTTTTACACTTTCTATCCTCTACAAACAAGCACTCTAAAGTTAACTGTTGTGGTTGTTTTTCTTTGTCCTCAGAAAATTCCAGAAAATGTGTGCACCTCCTATACATTTTTGTCAGTTGTGGGAAAGCTGATTATACTCCTAAATGACAAGCCCTAGTGATATTTGCTGTTACCTAGGAATTACAATTCATTATCAACCTCAAATAATAAAGTGACATGTTGCAGTCTGACATGACTTATGTTGGCTCCTCGTGCTGACAGAGTCCCCTCTAACTGATCTGTTATCTGTGCCAGGTGAAGAAGATGGCAGCAGAGTACTACGACTCCCTACCACAGCACACTTCCTGGATCCGGGTGTTGTGGGACTTTGTCTTTGATGACAGCATCGGTCCCTACACCAGGATCAAGCGGGAATATAAGCTGGTCAAGCAGGAGTAGGTGCCACATCAAAACACTTTCCCCCAATATTCAGTGGTACTGATTGTCATAGTGAAACATTGCTTTCAGACAGTGGCACTCCAGGCTCCTTTTCACCTCGTTTTATCATGTGATTTACTTGACAGTAGCACACGTGGGCAGGCAAAAGACACAATGCCAATCATTAGGTTTACCATACTGTGAGTGTGCAGAACAGTGCAGAGAATGAAACATTCAAATGTACTTTGCAGTAAGAGGAGCTGTATTTCAGTGAAGCTCTGTTTGATGCTCACCACACAAGTTGTTTTTTAATCAAGAAAATAAATAGATAATATTGCTAACAATGTTTCTAACAGAAATGTAATTGAATAAAAAGTTATGTTATTACATGTGTGAGGTTTCTGTGTGTGAATATAAATCTGTAATGCTAGAACTATGTAACAGGTATTTCTTTACAAGAGCTATTTTAAGAACAAAAGCACAACTTCTATATCAGGTTTTGTATAGCCTACACTGTTCGTGTACATTGTATATTTTTTTTACTATTGTAACATCCGATGGAAAATGTTTTTATTTTTTATTGTCATAATAATTGAAGAATGCAACACACCACTTCATACTGTAGACAGGAGACAGGTCTATGGTTTGGTTTAAATTAATTTACTTTCCGATTTTTGAAATTTAATTCAGAACTTAGTCAAAGTGAATATGTCACAACCGATATTAAATCATATTTTCCCCCAATATTTTTTTTCTCCTTTCATCACACAAAACTTTTGAATTGATTTATGTATACTTTTAATTTATTTTGCAACTGGCTCCATTTTCACATATCAAATTCAAGTTCAACCTTAAAGTAACTGTCCAGTGAAAATCTCACTTTTAAAAGTTAATATTCTGTTAACCCATACCCAAATAATGTTGATGACTCATCCTACACTCGTATGTGGCCAAAGCATAAATTGGAGAGAAAAAAAACATTAACAAAAACCCCACCTCAAACTTGTATCTCAAACGGATCGAATAAAAAAAATGCTATTTCCTCATAGAGAATGATGTCATCCTGCCTCATTGGCTGAGCTGGCCAATCAGCGGTTTACTCGCGTGAATATTTTTAATGATCGGCATACACCCACACCATTCTGTTGTTAAGATACGCCCACACCATTCCAACACAGAAAAGCTGCTTTTTAACATGCTTTTTGTAATTGAAGTATTTCATTCATATTGTAATTATAGATCATGTTTCATTGAAAACTGGACAGTTACTTTAAATAGCAAGGAGGATATTCACAAAAAAACAAACCACCATTGTAAATGTACCACCATTTTGAAAACCCAATTTAAAAACAAAATGCATGGTTAATACACCGGACTAAACCATATAGACCAGGGGTGTCAAACATATACAGGGGTTCCGGCCGGTGAGGGGCTCCGGTCCGTGAGGGGAGAGGGGTTCCGGCCCGTGAGGGGACAGGGGTTCCGGCCCGTGAGGGGGGAGTTCCGGCCCGTGAGGGGTGAGGAGTTCCGGCCCGTGAGGGGTTCCAATCCCGTGAGGGGTGAGGGGTTCCTGCCCGTGAGGGGTTCCAGCCCGTGAGGGGTGGTTTGAGTAAAAACCAAAAATATTTTTTTTGCATATTTTTTATTTTTTTAGGTGTGGGGGGGGGACTCAATATACAAAAATGACTAAAACCAAGTCAAAACTGTGTATAAATGATAATGGACCTACGTTCATACTGTTTCTTGACTGTGTCCAACTCGCCAGGTCGCAATTGTAAATGAGAACTTGTTCTCAACTTGCCTACCTGGTTAAATAAAGGTGAAATAATTTTTTTTTTTAAATCACCAAAATGAAAGCTAGACAATATGGCAGCATCGAAGACAATTTTTTTTGGGGGGGGGGATTTTGACAGCAAGGAAATGTAACTAATTTTCATTGCGGCCCTCCGGACCTTGTTGAAGACTAGCGTTTGACAACTCTGATATAGACTACTGTATGGGTTTCGTAGGGGCAGCCTAGGGATCATTTGATCTATTTTGGGAATACGTAGATGGTGAATTTACAGTTGTTGGTACGTTTTTTGAATGATCCCAAAATTACAGTGATTTTTATACACCGGGGTTGTGTTTATTAGGGCACAAAATGGAACATATTTTAAAAACTTTTTACAATGGAGAACGGTACTCCCTCCCCGTTTGTCAGTTTTCTTCCATTTGGGGCCCAATGAACACTGCCCTGTTACTGGTAAATAGATAAAAAGCTTTTTAAAAACTGAGGTCAGGTGACTAAAGCATAGTATGTGCCATATGTGCTGGTCAAACACCCAAGGATAAAGTAAATCATATCAAATCTAAAAGGCTGATGTAATTGGTGTGCAAGTTTCCTCTAGAACCCGCCAATGAAGAACAACAGTTTGTCTTTTGTCTCTCTCTCTCTATATATATATATATGATGGTATGAATAATAAAATAATCACAGTTTAAAAAAACAATAATAATAAAACAGTAAAAACTTAAGAAAACAAAAATATTTTCTATTATAAGACTTAGAACAGACTGAGAGCTGCAAACTGGACTGTCTCGAAATGCACAGAAATGGGGACGAAAAAAATGAAAAAGGTGCAAGCGTCTATCCATCCTTCCGTCCATCCTTTGTTCATTTGACCATTATTTTCTCTCTCATTCACTTTCTTTCTCCAACTTCTTCTTCTTCTTCACCTTTCTGTTCTGCACAGCAGACTCAATGTTGGCTCAACCTTTCTGCAGCGTCACAGCAATATTTTCACCTCGTCACAGAAATGTTGAGAACATTCCTTTCCAGCACACCTTCTAATCCTTCATGCTCCAGCACATCCTCTTGTCCACAGATTAACATGTATGGATTCGACCAATTTCTTGTCTAATGGCTGAAAGAGAAGACAACATGGAGAAAATAGTGCCTTGTTATTGTGCGTGTGCGTGTGCAGGTGTTGGGTAGACAGAGGATGGGAGGATGCCATTATCACTGAACCTTTGTCTATTTCAAAAGGAATGGGGATTACTATGAATTAGTAAACAGATCAACTGCATGCCTACCATCCTCTTAGGACATACTTCATTAGGATATATTTGTTAATTAGGATACCTTTGTTAATTAGGATACCTTTGTTAATTAGGATACCTTTGTTGTTTTGATACCTTTGTTAATTAGGATACCTTTGTTGTTTTGATACCTTTGTTAATTAGGATACCTTTGTTGTTTTGATACCTTTGTTAATTAGGATACCTTTGTTGTTTTGATACCTTTGTTAATTAGGATACCTTTGTTAATTAGGATACCTTTGTTGTTTTGATACCTTTGTTAATTAGGATACCTTTGTTAATTAGGATACCTTTGTTAATTAGGATACCTTTGTTGTTTTGATACCTTTGTTAATTAGGATACCTTTGTTGTTTTGATACCTTTGTTAATTAGGATACCTTTGTTAATTAGGATACCTTTGTTAATTAGGATACCTTTGTTGTTTTGATACCTTTATTAATTAGGATACCTTTGTTGTTTTGATACCTTTGTTAATTAGGATACCTTTGTTAATTAGGATACCTTTGTTAATTAGGATACCTTTGTTAATTAGGATACCTTTGTTAATTAGGATACCTTTGTTGTTTTGATACCTTTGTTAATTAGGATACCTTTGTTGTTTTGATACCTTTGTTAATTAGGATACCTTTGTTAATTAGGATAGCTTTGTTAATTAGGATACCTTTGTTGTTTTGATACATTTGTTAATTAGGATACCTTTGTTGTTTTGATACCTTTGTTAATTAGGATACCTTTGTTAATTAGGATACCTTTGTTGTTTTGATACCTTTGTTAATTAGGATACCTTTGTTGTTTTGATACCTTTGTTAATTAGGATACCTTTGTTGTTTTGATACCTTTGTTAATTAGGATACCTTTGTTAATTAGGATACCTTTGTTAATTAGGATACCTTTGTTGTTTTGATACCTTTGTTAATTAGGATACCTTTGTTGTTTTGATACCTTTGTTAATTAGGATAGCTTTGTTAATTAGGATACCTTTGTTAATTAGGATACCTTTGTTGTTTTGATACCTTTGTTAATTAGGATACCTTTGTTGTTTTGATACCTTTGTTAATTAGGATACCTTTGTTAATTAGGATACCTTTGTTAATTAGGATACCTTT
Source organism: Oncorhynchus nerka (assembly GCF_034236695.1). Taxonomy (NCBI): domain Eukaryota; kingdom Metazoa; phylum Chordata; class Actinopteri; order Salmoniformes; family Salmonidae; genus Oncorhynchus; species Oncorhynchus nerka. Next base: position 75,221,829 of record NC_088413.1, read on the forward strand.
GTTGTTTTGATACCTTTGTTAATTAGGATACCTTTGTTAATTAGGATACCTTTGTCGTTTTGATACCTTTATTAATTAGGATACCTTTGTTGTTTTGATACCTTTATTAATTAGGATACCTTTGTTAATTAGGATAGCTTTGTTGTTTTGATACCTTTGTTAATTAGGATACCTTTGTTGTTTTGATACCTTTGTTAATTAGGATACCTTTGTTGTTTTGATACCTTTGTTAATTAGGATAACTTTGTTAATTAGGATACCTTTGTTAATTAGGATACCTTTGTTGTTTTGATACCTTTGTTAATTAGGATACCTTTGTTGTTTTGATACCTTTGTTAATTAGGATACCTTTGTTAATTAGGATACCTTTGTTAATTAGGATACCTTTGTTAATTAGGATACCTTTGTTGTTTTGATACCTTTGTTAATTAGGATACCTTTGTTAATTAGGATACCTTTGTTAATTAGGATACCTTTGTTGTTTTGATACCTTTATTAATTAGGATACCTTTGTTAATTAGGATAGCTTTGTTAATTAGGATAGCTTTGTTAATTAGGATACCTTTGTTGTTTTGATACCTTTGTTAATTAGGATACCTTTGTTGTTTTGATACCTTTGTTAATTAGGATACCTTTGTTGTTTTGATACCTTTGTTAATTAGGATACCTTTGTTAATTAGGATACCTTTGTTAATTAGGATACCTTTGTTGTTTTGATACCTTTGTTAATTAGGATACCTTTGTTAATTAGGATACCTTTGTTGTTTTGATACCTTTGTTAATTAGGATACCTTTGTTGTTTTGATACCTTTGTTAATTAGGATACCTTTGTTGTTTTGATACCTTTGTTAATTAGGATACCTTTGTTAATTAGGATACCTTTGTTAATTAGGATACCTTTGTTGTTTTGATACCTTTGTTAATTAGGATACCTTTGTTGTTTTGATACCTTTGTTAATTAGGATACCTTTGTTAATTAGGATACCTTTGTTGTTTTGATACCTTTGTTAATTAGGATACCTTTGTTAATTAGGATACCTTTGTTGTTTTGATACCTTTGTTAATTAGGATACCTTTGTTAATTAGGATACCTTTGTTAATTAGGATACCTTTGTTAATTAGGATACCTTTGTTAATTAGGATACCTTTGTTGTTTTGATACCTTTGTTAATTAGGATACCTTTGTTGTTTTGATACCTTTGTTAATTAGGATACCTTTGTTGTTTTGATACCTTTGTTAATTAGGATACCTTTGTTAATTAGGATACCTTTGTTAATTAGGATACCTTTGTTAATTATGATACCTTTGTTAATTAGGATACCTTTGTTGTTTTGATACCTTTGTTAATTAGGATACCTTTATTAATTAGGATACCTTTGTTAATTAGGATACCTTTGTTAATTAGGATACCTTTGTTAATTAGGATACCTTTTTGTTAATTAGGATACCTTTGTTAATTAGGATACCTTTGTTGTTTTGATACCTTTGTTAATTAGGATACCTTTGTTGTTTTGATACCTTTGTTAATTAGGATACCTTTGTTAATTAGGATAGCTTTGTTAATTAGGATACCTTTGTTAATTAGGATACCTTTGTTGTTTTGATACCTTTGTTAATTAGGATACCTTTGTTAATTAGGATACCTTTGTTGTTTTGATACCTTTATTAATTAGGATACCTTTGTTGTTTTGATACCTTTATTAATTAGGATACCTTTGTTAATTAGGATAGCTTTGTTAATTAGGATACCTTTGTTGTTTTGATACCTTTGTTAATTAGGATACCTTTGTTGTTTTGATACCTTTGTTAATTAGGATACCTTTGTTGTTTTGATACCTTTGTTAATTAGGATACCTTTGTTAATTAGGATAGCTTTGTTAATTAGGATACCTTTGTTAATTAGGATACCTTTGTTAATTAGGATACCTTTGTTGATTAGGATACCTTTGTTGTTTTGATACCTTTATTAATTAGGATACCTTTGTTGTTTTGATACCTTTGTTAATTAGGATACCTTTGTTAATTAGGATACCTTTGTTGTTTTGATACCTTTGTTGTTTTGATACCTTTGTTAATTAGGATACCTTTGTTAATTAGGATACCTTTGTTAATTAGGTGTTAATTAGGATACCTTTGTTGATTAGGATACCTTTGTTGTTTTGATACCTTTGTTAATTAGGATACCTTTGTTAATTAGGATACCTTTATTAATTAGGATACCTTTGTTGATTAGGATACCTTTGTTAATTAGGATACCTTTGTTGTTTTGATACCTTTGTTAATTAGGATACCTTTGTTGTTTTGATACCTTTGTTAATTAGGATACCTTTGTTGTTTTGATACCTTTGTTAATTAGGATACCTTTGTTAATTAGGATACCTTTGTTGATTAGGATACCTTTGTTGTTTTGATACCTTTGTTGATTAGGATACCTTTGTTGTTTTGATACCTTTGTTAATTAGGATACCTTTGTTGTTTTGATACCTTTGTTAATTAGGATACCTTTGTTAATTAGGATACCTTTGTTAATTAGGATACCTTTGTTGTTTTGATACCTTTGTTAATTAGGATACCTTTGTTAATTAGGATACCTTTGTTAATTAGGATACCTTTGTTGTTTTGATACCTTTGTTAATTAGGATACCTTTGTTGTTTTGATACCTTTGTTAATTAGGATACCTTTGTTGTTTTGATACCTTTGTTAATTAGGATACCTTTATTAATTAGGATACCTTTGTTAATTAGGATACCTTTGTTAATTAGGATACCTTTGTTGTTTTGATACCTTTGTTAATTAGGATACCTTTGTTGTTTTGATACCTTTGTTAATTAGGATACCTTTGTTGTTTTGATACCTTTGTTAATTAGGATACCTTTGTTAATTAGGATACCTTTGTTGTTTTGATACCTTTGTTAATTAGGATACCTTTGTTAATTAGGATACCTTTGTTAATTAGGATACCTTTGTTGTTTTGATACCTTTGTTAATTAGGATACCTTTGTTAATTAGGATACCTTTGTTGTTTTGATACCTTTGTTAATTAGGATACCTTTGTTAATTAGGATACCTTTGTTGTTTTGATACCTTTGTTAATTAGGATACCTTTGTTAATTAGGATACCTTTGTTGTTTTGATACCTTTGTTAATTAGGATACCTTTGTTAATTAGGATACCTTTGTTGTTTTGATACCTTTGTTAATTAGGATACCTTTGTTAATTAGGATACCTTTGTTAATTAGGATACCTTTGTTGTTTTGATACCTTTGTTAATTAGGATACCTTTGTTGTTTTGATACCTTTGTTAATTAGGATACCTTTGTTGTTTTGATACCTTTGTTAATTAGGATACCTTTGTTAATTAGGATACCTTTGTTAATTAGGATACCTTTGTTAATTATGATACCTTTGTTGATTATGATACCTTTGTTGTTTTGATACCTTTATTAATTAGGATACCTTTGTTAATTAGGATACCTTTGTTAATTAGGATACCTTTGTTGTTTTGATACCTTTGTTAATTAGGATACCTTTGTTGTTTTGATACCTTTGTTAATTAGGATACCTTTGTTAATTAGGATACCTTTGTTAATTAGGATACCTTTGTTGTTTTGATACCTTTGTTAATTAGGATACCTTTATTAATTAGGATACCTTTGTTAATTAGGATACCTTTGTTAATTAGGATACCTTTGTTGTTTTGATACCTTTGTTAATTAGGATACCTTTGTTAATTATGATACCTTTGTTAATTAGGATACCTTTGTTGTTTTGATACCTTTGTTAATTAGGATACCTTTATTAATTAGGATACCTTTGTTAATTAGGATACCTTTGTTAATTAGGATACCTTTGTTAATTAGGATACCTTTTTGTTAATTAGGATACCTTTGTTAATTAGGATACCTTTGTTGTTTTGATACCTTTGTTAATTAGGATACCTTTGTTGTTTTGATACCTTTGTTAATTAGGATACCTTTGTTAATTAGGATAGCTTTGTTAATTAGGATACCTTTGTTAATTAGGATACCTTTGTTGTTTTGATACCTTTGTTAATTAGGATACCTTTGTTAATTAGGATACCTTTGTTGTTTTGATACCTTTATTAATTAGGATACCTTTGTTGTTTTGATACCTTTATTAATTAGGATACCTTTGTTAATTAGGATAGCTTTGTTAATTAGGATAGCTTTGTTAATTAGGATACCTTTGTTGTTTTGATACCTTTGTTAATTAGGATACCTTTGTTGTTTTGATACCTTTGTTAATTAGGATACCTTTGTTGTTTTGATACCTTTGTTAATTAGGATACCTTTGTTAATTAGGATAGCTTTGTTAATTAGGATACCTTTGTTGTTTTGATACCTTTATTAATTAGGATACCTTTGTTGTTTTGATACCTTTGTTGTTTTGATACCTTTGTTAATTAGGATACCTTTGTTAATTAGGATACCTTTGTTAATTAGGTGTTAATTAGGATACCTTTGTTGATTAGGATACCTTTGTTGTTTTGATACCTTTGTTAATTAGGATACCTTTGTTAATTAGGATACCTTTATTAATTAGGATACCTTTGTTGATTAGGATACCTTTGTTAATTAGGATACCTTTGTTGTTTTGATACCTTTGTTAATTAGGATACCTTTGTTGTTTTGATACCTTTGTTAATTAGGATACCTTTGTTGTTTTGATACCTTTGTTAATTAGGATACCTTTGTTAATTAGGATACCTTTGTTAATTAGGATACCTTTGTTGATTAGGATACCTTTGTTGTTTTGATACCTTTGTTGATTAGGATACCTTTGTTGTTTTGATACCTTTGTTAATTAGGATACCTTTGTTGTTTTGATACCTTTGTTAATTAGGATACCTTTGTTAATTAGGATACCTTTGTTAATTAGGATACCTTTGTTGTTTTGATACCTTTGTTAATTAGGATACCTTTGTTAATTAGGATACCTTTGTTAATTAGGATACCTTTGTTGTTTTGATACCTTTGTTAATTAGGATACCTTTGTTGTTTTGATACCTTTGTTAATTAGGATACCTTTGTTGTTTTGATACCTTTGTTAATTAGGATACCTTTATTAATTAGGATACCTTTGTTAATTAGGATACCTTTGTTAATTAGGATACCTTTGTTGTTTTGATACCTTTGTTAATTAGGATACCTTTGTTGTTTTGATACCTTTGTTAATTAGGATACCTTTGTTGTTTTGATACCTTTGTTAATTAGGATACCTTTGTTAATTAGGATACCTTTGTTGTTTTGATACCTTTGTTAATTAGGATACCTTTGTTAATTAGGATACCTTTGTTAATTAGGATACCTTTGTTGTTTTGATACCTTTGTTAATTAGGATACCTTTGTTAATTAGGATACCTTTGTTGTTTTGATACCTTTGTTAATTAGGATACCTTTGTTAATTAGGATACCTTTGTTGTTTTGATACCTTTGTTAATTAGGATACCTTTGTTAATTAGGATACCTTTGTTGTTTTGATACCTTTGTTAATTAGGATACCTTTGTTAATTAGGATACCTTTGTTGTTTTGATACCTTTGTTAATTAGGATACCTTTGTTAATTAGGATACCTTTGTTAATTAGGATACCTTTGTTGTTTTGATACCTTTGTTAATTAGGATACCTTTGTTGTTTTGATACCTTTGTTAATTAGGATACCTTTGTTGTTTTGATACCTTTGTTAATTAGGATACCTTTGTTAATTAGGATACCTTTGTTAATTAGGATACCTTTGTTAATTATGATACCTTTGTTGATTATGATACCTTTGTTGTTTTGATACCTTTATTAATTAGGATACCTTTGTTAATTAGGATACCTTTGTTAATTAGGATACCTTTGTTGTTTTGATACCTTTGTTAATTAGGATACCTTTGTTGTTTTGATACCTTTGTTAATTAGGATACCTTTGTTAATTAGGATACCTTTGTTAATTAGGATACCTTTGTTGTTTTGATACCTTTGTTAATTAGGATACCTTTATTAATTAGGATACCTTTGTTAATTAGGATACCTTTGTTAATTAGGATACCTTTGTTGTTTTGATACCTTTGTTAATTAGGATACCTTTGTTAATTATGATACCTTTGTTAATTAGGATACCTTTGTTGTTTTGATACCTTTGTTAATTAGGATACCTTTATTAATTAGGATACCTTTGTTAATTAGGATACCTTTGTTAATTAGGATACCTTTGTTAATTAGGATACCTTTTTGTTAATTAGGATACCTTTGTTAATTAGGATACCTTTTTTGTTTTGATACCTTTGTTAATTAGGATACCTTTGTTGTTTTGATACCTTTGTTAATTAGGATACCTTTGTTAATTAGGATAGCTTTGTTAATTAGGATACCTTTGTTAATTAGGATACCTTTGTTGTTTTGATACCTTTGTTAATTAGGATACCTTTGTTAATTAGGATACCTTTGTTGTTTTGATACCTTTATTAATTAGGATACCTTTGTTGTTTTGATACCTTTATTAATTAGGATACCTTTGTTAATTAGGATAGCTTTGTTAATTAGGATAGCTTTGTTAATTAGGATACCTTTGTTGTTTTGATACCTTTGTTAATTAGGATACCTTTGTTGTTTTGATACCTTTGTTAATTAGGATACCTTTGTTGTTTTGATACCTTTGTTAATTAGGATACCTTTGTTAATTAGGATAGCTTTGTTAATTAGGATACCTTTGTTGTTTTGATACCTTTATTAATTAGGATACCTTTGTTGTTTTGATACCTTTGTTAATTAGGATACCTTTGTTAATTAGGATACCTTTGTTAATTAGGATACCTTTGTTAATTAGGATACCTTTGTTGATTAGGATACCTTTGTTGTTTTGATACCTTTATTAATTAGGATACCTTTATTAATTAGGATACCTTTGTTGTTTTGATACCTTTGTTAATTAGGATACCTTTGTTAATTAGGATACCTTTGTTGTTTTGATACCTTTATTAATTAGGATACCTTTGTTGTTTTGATACCTTTGTTAATTAGGATACCTTTGTTAATTAGGATACCTTTGTTAATTAGGTGTTAATTAGGATACCTTTGTTGATTAGGATACCTTTGTTGTTTTGATACCTTTGTTAATTAGGATACCTTTGTTAATTAGGATACCTTTATTAATTAGGATACCTTTGTTGATTAGGATACCTTTGTTAATTAGGATACCTTTGTTGTTTTGATACCTTTGTTAATTAGGATACCTTTGTTGTTTTGATACCTTTGTTAATTAGGATACCTTTGTTGTTTTGATACCTTTGTTAATTAGGATACCTTTGTTGTTTTGATACCTTTGTTAATTAGGATACCTTTGTTAATTAGGATACCTTTGTTAATTAGGATACCTTTGTTGATTAGGATACCTTTGTTGTTTTGGTACCTTTGTTGATTAGGATACCTTTGTTGTTTTGATACCTTTGTTAATTAGGATACCTTTGTTGTTTTGATACCTTTGTTAATTAGGATACCTTTGTTAATTAGGATACCTTTGTTAATTAGGATACCTTTGTTGTTTTGATACCTTTGTTAATTAGGATACCTTTGTTGTTTTGATACCTTTGTTAATTAGGATACCTTTGTTAATTAGGATACCTTTGTTAATTAGGATACCTTTGTTGTTTTGATACCTTTGTTATTTAGGATAGCTTTGTTAATTATGATACCTTTGTTAATTAGGATACCTTTGTTAATTAGGATACCTTTGTTAATTAGGATACCTTTGTTTGACCTAAATGAAACTAAATTGGACTATAGAAAGTGTATAAAAAATGAATAAGAATGACCTTAGTTGGTTTGCAGGTTAATTTCACACTGAAGCAGTATGTGCCTTTTTTGAGTAACATAACCCAATGCGTTAACACTCTGTCGCCTACCATTAATGATCTCATCTTTCACCTTCTGCAATTCACGTACAACTTCATCCAAGATTTCCTGTGGGGGTTAAAAAACAAACAACTTTTTACATGTTCTGTTTCTTCCACAATACTTTTCTTCCATGAACAATTGAAGAACAGTTTCATACCTGCTTCATCCTGTCGAAGTCTAGGTCTCCCTCACTAGTGCTGCCCACGGGTCGCACCCTGCAAAGCCACATAAACAACAGGGATGATTTTAAATGATCGATAAATAGAAATTAGTTAGTTAGTTAGAACTTTCAGAGTAAATTACCCAAAATATACAGTACATAAAGTACATGTTTTTTATATATAATATACAGTACATAAAGTATATATTTTTTTATATATAAAATATACAGTAGATAGTTATATTTTCTCCAGCTAATGACAGTGACATCAACCTTCATGATTGATTATTACTGTCACGCCCTGACCTTAGAGAGACGTTTCATTTCTCTATTTGGGTAGGTCAGGGTGTGATGTGGGCATTCTATGTTTTGTTTTCTATGTTTCTTTATTTCTATGTTTTGGCCGGGTATGGTTCTCAATCAGGGACAGCTGTCTATCGTTGTCTCTGATTCGGAATCATACTTAGGTAGCCCTTTTTCCCTCCTTTCAGTCTGGGTAGTTAACTATATTAGAGGCATCATTGCCCTGTTAAGCGTCACGGTCGTTTTGTATTGTTTTTGTTGGCGACAGTCTAATAAAAAGGAATATGTACGCTCACTACGCTGCACCTTGGTCCACTTCTTACGACGCCTGTGACAATTAGACGCCCGTGACCCTGGGGTGGCAGGGTAGCCTAGTGGTTGGACTAGTAACCGGAAGGTTGCAAGTTCAAACCCTTGAGCTGACAAGGTACAAATCTGTCGTTCTGCCCCTGAACAGGCAGTTAACCCACTGTTCCTAGGCCGTCATTGAAAATAAGAATTTGTTCTTAACTGACTTGCCTAGTTAAATAAAGGTAAAATAAAATCTTATCTGTATTACATGGTGGGGTTCACAATGTCAGGCAGCCATCCATTCACTGTTTACTACTGCCATTAAGCTGTTAAATTTACTGTATCACAAGCTTCCTCAATGCAATAAGCAAACACTCCCACGGTTTGTTTTCCCTGATTAGGCTGATACACTAAAATATATGGGGTTTGCTTTATCTCTGTATTTAACTATGTCCATGATTCATTTGCCAAGCCTTTTGGGTAGTGTAATCTTCTCACCAAATGGCCATTGCTCTTTCTGGTTTCCCACCCAATTGAGTGCCTTTTGGGTAGTGTAATTTGGTGAAGGAAAACCTATTTATTTTAACATTATGTCATAAAGAGGACATGGTCAACTTCCTAAAAACAAGTTTTCCCATCTCAAAGTAAAAATAAATGACTATAGCAAGTGCCAAATAAAGTAACAGGATGGAATATTAAATCATCCATAAATCTCCTTTTTGACAGGGGGGGGGGGGGGGGTGGAAGCTTGTGTGCAACAGGGAAAGGCAATTGAACGCAAACTTCACACCCAAAATGATTAGTTTAGGTAAACATTTCTAGCCTGTCTATCTTTGGGTTATGCTCGACCCGCTCAGTTTTCCCCCAGAAAATGTCCAAAAAGATTAGAAGCAGCTCACCATTAGGAATTAATTTAATATAACAGGCTTTTACAATTCAATATTGGTGCACAATTTGTACTTTAAGTACCAACAGGGATGCAGAAATCGTGGTGGAACGACCCAGCTGGTAGTTGAATACAATCATCAATGACAACAGGGTTGATAAGCCAAACAGCCATGACTTTACTTCTAGAAAATATATTTCCTCATCTCAGAGAACAGAATGCTTTGTACTATGATATGTAATATGAACCTCTCAATATATCCCCAATATTTAATAGTAGTGTTAGCCTGGTCCCAGATCAGTTTGTGCTTTTTTAGCAAACAACTGCTATAGGAGTTGGCTAAACTACACAAACTGATCTAGAACCAGGATAAACAGTTACCATACCTCAGATTAGTAAATATATATCCCATATACCCCTTACATCCCTTCTCATTTGCCACTAATGGCCAGGTTTAAATCCAGACAGTGAAAGAATCAAGGCCTTAATAAAGGTAATGTTAAATTGAGCCGACATTTGAATTGTTTACTTTGAATGCGATCTCTGTGACAACTACAACAACCGAAAAGGATGCAATCGGATTGAATCCAGGCCTAAATCTTTATGGTAGCATCTAGGAAGGGTAGCTAATGGGGATCCATAACAAATACAAAAACAGATGATGTTCACCTTGATACCAGTGAGGCCTTGTCTACAGAGTTGGCTCGGTCCCATGGATTCTTCCCCGCATCTAGAGAGAAAGTGATAGAGAAAAAGCAAGCGAGAGCATCACAATTATAAGAGACTCACTTTATAAAGCACCCCGGCTCAATGCAGCCAATAAGAAAGATAATGGTCAGAAAAATGTGGAGGCAAGAGTGTGTTTACCTGTGGAGTTCTGCCCTGGCTTGGGATCCTCCTGTAATGGAAAATCAAAATGGATGATGTGTGTGTGTGTGTGTGTGTGTGTGTGTGTGTGTGTGTGTGTGTGTGTGTGTGTGTGTGTGTGCAATCATCTTTAGATGCAATTATTGTAGCTGGATAGACCCACCCAGTTAAACTTTTAAATGGATATTTTTATTTTTCAAATATGATCAAGTGAATTACCTCTTCAGGTTTCTCTGAGGCTTTCCGTCTGCAGGAAAAGCAAACTCAGGCAATTAGAGATGATACAAAGCTAATGTTGCAAGTCATGTTGCAAATCACTAGTGTACTTCACAGGCTAGTAGCCTATCACATCAAGTTATACCATCTTTGTGATAATCTTCAATTCAAATCCTCAACTCCAGAATATTCTTTATCAAAATGATACACAGGTCTTGTGCTGTGATCGTTAGGATAGGGATTTGCAGTTCAATTCAATTCAATTCAATTTTATCGTTCCTTCACACACAGTTGTGTTCCTCTCACCTGCGTGCTAGAAGGGCGTTCATTTCCTGCATTAGCCCCTCCCCTCCACTGGAGCGGTTGCCATCGTTCTTGGCTACACTTGTTCCTGGTGGACTGTTCTCATCCTGAGGACACAACAATGGCCACCATATAAGTTCCCTCTTTATAGAAGCCAACCAACAGGTAATGTGTATATGTAATGGTTTGAATGTCCAAGCAGTTTTCACATAGATATGAGTGGTCTTGTTCAGGGGGTACACCATAATAAAAACATTTAAAAATGTATTGGAAAGGGGCCTCCCGGGTGGCGCAGTGGTTAAGGGCGCTGTACTGCAGCAACCCTGGGTTCGCGCCCAGGCCCTGTCGTAACCGGGAGGTCTGTGGGGTGACACACAATTGGCCTAGCATTGTCTGGGTTAGGGAGGGTTTGGCCAGTAGGGATATCCTTGTCTCATTGCGCACCAGCGACTCCTGTGGCGGGCCGGGCGCAGTGCGCGCTAACCAAGGTTGCCAGGTGCGGCTGGCCTCCGGGTTGGATGCGTGCTGTGTTAAGAAGCAGTGCGGCTTGGTTGGGTTGTGTATCGGAGGACCCATGACTTTCAACCTTTGTCTCTTCCAAGCCCGTACGGGAGTTGTAGCAATGAGACAAGATATTAGCTGCTAAACAATTGGATACCACGAAATTGGGGAGAAAAATTTAAATAAATAAAATGTATTGGAAAGGGAAGCAAAAATGAATGTTTCTTATTGGACATGTTCAGGTAGTACCTCCCTGTTTCAACATGTTTTAGTTCTACTCACCACGATCTGAGTCTAAGCTGAGATACTAACCCTTGCAACTTTGCGGAGTTTGGCTCCAGCCAGGGCAGCAGCCAGACCTGAGAGTGGCTGTGCCAGCTCGTTCCCTGCCCCCTCTAAATGAAGCCCTCCTTGCCCTCCACCAACCGGTAGTGGGGGGGGCATGGGCGGTGGCACTGTGGCCGGAGGCGGGGGGCCCGGTGGAGGAGGGGGGGCCATAGGTGCCATAGGGGCAGGGGGAGCCACCGGTGGGGCCACAGCGAGCACGGCGGGGAGAGAAACCGGACCTGGGAAGAAACCAATAGACAGCATAGGTTCAGACTCCTCCTTGGCTAACACTGCTGGCAAGCACTTACTGGATAAATAGTCCTCAGATAAGAGCCATTGGATTTAAAGTGAATCAAAAAGCAAACTACACTAGCAGTTATGGGTACTGTTATTGTAGCAGATGGCTGAATATGGGGACTGTTATTGTAGCAGATGGCTGAATATGGGTCTGGTATTGTAGCTGATGGCTGAATATGGGGACTGTTATTGTAGCAGATGGCTGAATATGGAGACTGTTATTGTAGCAGATGGCTGAATATGGGGACTGTTAGTGTAGCAGATGGCTGAATATGGGGACTGTTAGTGTAGCTGATGGCTGAATATGGGGACTGTTAGTGTAGCTGATGGCTGAATATGGGGACTGTTATTGTAGCAGATGGCTGAATATGGGGACTGTTAGTGTAGCTGATGGCTGAATATGGGGACTGTTAGTGTAGTAGATGGCTGAATATGGGGACTGTTAGTGTAGCTGATGGCTGAATATGGGGACTGTTAGTGTAGCTGATGGCTGAATATGGGGACTGTTAGTGTAGCTGATGGCTGAATATGGGGACTGTTAGTGTAGCTGATGGCTGAATATGGGGACTGTTAGTGTAGCAGATGGCTGAATATGGGGACTGTTAGTGTAGCTGATGGCTGAATATGGGGACTGTTAGTGTAGCAGATGGCTGAATATGGGTCTGTTATTGTAGCTGATGGCTGAATATGGGGACTGTTATTGTAGCAGATGGCTGAATATGGGGACTGTTATTGTAGCTGATTGCTGAATATGGGGACTGTTATTGTAGCAGATGGCTGAATATGGGGACTGTTAGTGTAGCTGATGGCTGAATATGGGGACTGTTAGTGTAGCTGATGGCTGAATATGGGGACTGTTAGTGTAGTAGATGGCTGAATATGGGGACTGTTATTGTAGCAGATGGCTGAATATGGGGACTGTTAGTGTAGCTGATGGCTGAATATGGGGACTGTTATTGTAGCTGATGGCTGAATATGGGGACTGTTAGTGTAGTAGATGGCTGAATATGGGGACTGTTAGTGTAGCTGATGGCTGAATATGGGGACTGTTAGTGTAGTAGATGGCTGAATATGGGGACTGTTAGTGTAGCTGATGGCTGAATATGGGGACTGTTAGTGTAGTAGATGGCTGAATATGGGGACTGTTAGTGTAGCTGATGGCTGAATATGGGGACTGTTGTTGTAGCTGATGGCTGAATATGGGGACTGTTGTTGTAGCTGATGGCTGAATATGGGGACTGTTATTGTAGCTGATTGCTGAATATGGGGACTGTTATTGTAGCAGATGGCTGAATATGGGGACTGTTAGTGTAGCTGATGGCTGAATATGGGGACTGTTAGTGTAGTAGATGGCTGAATATGGGGACTGTTAGTGTAGCTGATGGCTGAATATGGGGACTGTTATTGGATTCATAATAGGTATATACTTCCATCCACATTAGCCAGTGGAGTCCCCCCATTGTTGTCCAAGTGCCTTGCCTTTGAGCTCTGCATGTACTTACTGCAGGTTGCCGTGGCAGCCTGAGAGACGGGAGAGGGTGTCTGGTTGGGTGAACCCCACTCTGATGGGGCTGGGGTGTATGAGGGGGGAGAGAATTGCTGGGTTGCTGGTGGTGGTGGGGGCATGGCCTGGGATATCTGTGGCTGGGGGTGGAATGAGGAGGGGTACTGGGGTTGGTTGGAGGAGACTGGGCCCTGCGCAGACTGACCAATCAGAGGGGGCAAGGAGGTAGCCTCGCAGTAACCTAGCTGCTGATGTTGCTGCTGAGCGAGGTTATAATAGTCCTCTGATTGGCCATTGGCATGGGGGAGGTGGGGCGGGATATGGGGTTGGCCGGCCTGGTCCAGGGGGTGGGGCTTGACCCGGCTGTGGCGGGGCGGCAGAGGGAGGGCCACTGGGAGGACAGGCTGGGGCACGGGGGGCATGTGCACAGGGCCGTATATGTGGGTGTGGGAGGTGGACCAGGTGCCGTGTTTGGGGAGCAGCACAGGGTCCTGCTGGGGGTCACCCTGGGGGAGGGACTTGGTGTGGTGGAGAGCCCGCACCGTGGGGGGAGAGAGGGGGATCTGGCGCACCTGCCGGGTCAGGGCCGTGGGCACCCCTGGCTGCACGGGGGAGAAGGCCGAGACCAGGGAGGTGGAGAGCTGGGAGAGATGGGGAGAGTTGTCGCCAGCCCGTCCACCCGCCACCTCTCTCTCCTGGGAGGAGGAAGAGGAAGAGGAGGAAGGGGAGGAGTTGGAGGCCACTCGGGCATAGGAGGGCGGCAGTGTGGCGGCCCGATAGTGTCTATACTCAAGAGGGGTGTTGGAGGGGTGAGAGGGAGGGGAGGACACCTTATATTGGAGGGTGGAAACAACTATAACACACCACAGACAGAGGAGGGGGGCACCACAGAGGAGGGGAGGCACCACAGAGGAGGGGAGGCACCACAGAGGAGGGGAGGCACCACAGAGGAGGGGGAGACACCACAGAGGAGGGGAGGCACCACAGAGGAGGGGGAGACACCACAGAGGAGGAGGCACCACAGAGGAGGGGAGGCACCACAGAGGAGGGGGAGACACCACAGAGGAGGGGGGACACCACAGAGGGGGGGGACACCACAGAGGAGGGGAGGCACCACAGAGGAGGGGGAAAACACCACAGAGGAGGGGAGGCACCACAGAGGAGGGGAGGCACCACAGAGAGGGGGGACACCACAGAGGAGGGGGCACCACAGAGGAGGAGGGGGTGGGGGGCACCACAGAGGAGGAGGGGTGGGGGCACCACAGAGGAGGGGGGATACCACAGAGGAGGAGAAACCACAGAGGAGGGAGAGACACCACAGAGGAGGGGAGAAACCACAGAGGAGGGAGAGACACCACAGAGGAGAGGGGGACACCACAGAGGAGGAGGGGGTGGGGGGCACCACAGAGGGGGAGACACCACAGAGGAGGGGGGGAAACCACAGAGGAGGGGGAGACACGACAGAGGAGGGGTGGCACCACAGAGGAGGGGGAGACATGACAGAGGAGGAGGGGCACCACAGAGGAGGGGGGGCAACACCGGGGAGGGGGGTACCGCAGAGGAGGAGGGGCACCGCAGAGGAGGAGGGGACACCACAGAGGAGGAGAGGTGGGACACCACAGAGGAGGGGGGACACCAAAGAGGAGGATGGGACACCACAGAGGAGGGGGGACACCACAGAGGAGGAGGGGACACCACAGAGGAGGAGGGGGTGGGTGGCACCACAGAGGAGGAGGGAGGGGAGACGCCACAGGGGGAGACACCACAGAGGAGGAGGGGGTGGGGGCACCACAGAGGAGGAGGGGACACCACAGAAGAGGGAAGGCACCACAGAGCAGGGTGGGACACCACAGAGGAGGAGGGGACACCACAGAGGAGGGGGAACAACACAGAGGAGGAGGGGGGAAACACCACAGGGGGAGACACGACAGAGGTGGAGGAGGGGGACACCACGGAGGAGGAGGGGGACAACACAGAGGAGGAGGGGGGACACCACAGCGGAGGGGAGGGACACCAGAGAGGAGGGGAGGGACACCACCAGAGAGGAGGGGAGGGGGCAGAGGAGGGGGGCATGACAGAGGAGGGGGAGGGGACACGACAGAGAGGGGGGACACGACAGAGGAGGGGGACATGACAGAGGAGAAGGGGGGACACGACAGAGGAGGAGGGGACGCCACAGAGGAGGGGGGGACACAACACACACAAAAAAAGAGAGAGAGAATAATGAGAAACCAAGCAAAAATGATAAATCAGAAACTGAGAACAAAGATGAAAAATCAGAAACTGAGAACAAAATCACAGAGAATAAAAAGAAGCCGAATCCAACATGACCAAACTCTCAGGAAAGCAGCATATCCCAATGTCACCCAGCTGCCAGTAGCACGCTTGCAGAATGAGTGTCTCTATGGCGCTGGGGAATGTTTGTATATGGATAAGCATGAGTAAACGGAGGGGAGGAGGGAGGGGGATTCAACACAAACACAGATGTGTCCGAGCTAGCGCTTTAGCTTTGTTTGTGGTCATTAGAGCACACTGTAGCAAAACGTTTTGCAACCGAAAACAATAAAGAGCGTATCTTATTGGCCAAGTTCAGGTAGTCCCTCCTTGTTTCAGTCAGTTTCCTTCCATTTGGTCCCTAATGAACACAACCAACATGCGCTACACTGGGTTGTTTGGTTACCATGATTGCCATGCTATCCCCATGGAGAGAATAGCATCCTGAGACGTTATCTGTGAGATGGTGTATTGACAAGGACGAAACGTATTTTGGCTTGTGTTTTGACAGACCCGGCATTGTCTTGACATGGTAGTAGTGTCTGTCCACAGTACGTCTGCCGGACTTACCTGAGCCAGACGTCCGTCGCTCCCTCTCTTTGTGGACCACTCCCTGCATCTGATGCGGCTCCATCATTTGCCTGCAGATATACAGAGGGCAGACCCATGTTATAGCCTCTCCCTGTAGCCTCTCCCTGTAGACTCTCCCTGTAGACTCTCTATATAGCCTCTCCCTGTAGCCTTTCCCTGTAGCCCCTCTCTATAGCCTCTCCCTATACAGTCTTTCAATCTGTGCCAATTTAATACATTTCTGATTGACATTATCTCTAATTTTCTACTGCTTGAGTACCGGCACCACTTATAAAAAAAGATCCCAAGGCAAGATCAAAGAGGCGGCAGGTAGCCTAGTGGTTATAATGTGGAGGCGGCAGGTAGCCTAGTGGTTAGAATGTAGAGGCGGCAGGTAGCCTAGTGGTTAGAATGTAGAGGCGGCAGGTAGCCTAGCGGTTAGAATGTAGAGGCGGCAGGTAGTCTAGCGGTTAGAATGTAGAGGCGGCAGGTAGCCTAGTGGTTAGAATGTAGAGGCGGCAGGTAGCCTAGTGGTTGTAATGTGGAGGCGGCAGGTAGCCTAGTGGTTAGAATGTAGAGGCGGCAGGTAGCCTAGTGGTTAGAATGTAGAGGCGGCAGGTAGCCTAGTGGTTAGAATGTAGAGGCGGCAGGTAGCCTAGTGGTTAGAATGTAGAGGCGGCAGGTAGCCTAGTGGTTAGAATGTAGAGGCGGCAGGTAGCCTAGTGGTTAGAATGTAGAGGCGGCAGGTAGCCTAGTGGTTAGAATGTAGAGGCGGCAGGTAGCCTAGTGGTTAGAATGTAGAGGCGGCAGGTAGCCTAGTGGTTATATTGTAGAGGCGGCAGGTAGCCTAGTGGTTAGAATGTAGAGGCGGCAGGTAGCCTAGTGGTTATAATGTGGAGGCGGCAGGTAGCCTAGTGGTTATAATGTGGAGGCGGCAGGTAGCCTAGTGGTTAGAATGTAGAGGCGGCAGGTAGCCTAGTGGTTATATTGTAGAGGCGGCAGGTAGCCTAGTGGTTAGAATGTAGAGGCGGCAGGTAGCCTAGTGGTTATAATGTGGAGGCGGCAGGTAGCCTAGTGGTTATAATGTGGAGGCGGCAGGTAGCCTAGTGGTTAGAATGTAGAGGCGGCAGGTAGCCTAGTGGTTATAATGTGGAGGCGGCAGGTAGCCTAGTGGTTATAATGTGGAGGCGGCAGGTAGCCTAGTGGTTATAATGTGGAGGCGGCAGGTAGCCTAGTGGTTAGAATGTAGAGGTGGCAGGTAGCCTAGTGGTTAGAATGTAGAGGCGGCAGGTAGCCTAGTGGTTATAATGTGGAGGCGGCAGGTAGCCTAGTGGTTATAATGTGGAGGCGGCAGGTAGCCTAGTGGTTAGAATGTAGAGGCGGCAGGTAGCCTAGTGGTTAGAATGTAGAGGCGGCAGGTAGCCTAGTGGTTAGAATGTAGAGGCGGCAGGTAGCCTAGTGGTTAGAATGTAGAGGCGGCAGGTAGCCTAGTGGTTAGAATGTAGAGGCGGCAGGTAGCCTAGTGGTTAGAATGTAGAGGCGGCAGGTAGCCTAGTGGTTAGAATGTAGAGGCGGCAGGTAGCCTAGTGGTTATATTGTAGGCGGCAGGTAGCCTAGTGGTTAGAATGTAGAGGCGGCAGGTAGCCTAGTGGTTAGAATGTAGAGGCGGCAGGTAGCCTAGTGGTTAGAATGTAGAGGCGGCAGGTAGCCTAGTGGTTAGAATGTAGAGGCGGCAGGTAGCCTAGTGGTTAGAATGTAGAGGCGGCAGGTAGCCTAGTGGTTAGAATGTAGAGGCGGCAGGTAGCCTAGTGGTTAGAATGTAGAGGCGGCAGGTAGCCTCGTGGTTAGAATGTAGAGGCGGCAGGTAGCCTAGTGGTTAGAATGTAGAGGCGGCAGGTAGCCTAGTGGTTAGAATGTAGAGGCGGCAGGTAGCCTAGTGGTTAGAATGTAGAGGCGGCAGGTAGCCTAGTGGTTATATTGTAGAGGCGGCAGGTAGCCTAGTGGTTAGAATGTAGAGGCGGCAGGTAGCCTAGTGGTTAGAATGTAGAGGCGGCAGGTAGCCTAGTGGTTAGAATGTAGAGGCGGCAGGTAGCCTAGTGGTTAGAATTAGAGGCGGCAGGTAGCCTAGTGGTTAGAATGTAGAGGCGGCAGGTAGCCTAGTGGTTAGAATGTAGAGGCGGCAGGTAGCCTAGTGGTTAGAATGTAGAGGCGGCAGGTAGCCTAGTGGTTAGAATGAGGCGGCAGGTAGCCTAGTGGTTAGAATGTAGGCGGCAGGTAGCCTAGTGGTTATATTGTAGAGGCGGCAGGTAGCCTAGTGGTTAGAATGTAGAGGCGGCAGGTAGCCTAGTGGTTAGAATGTAGAGGCGGCAGGTAGCCTAGTGGTTAGAATGTAGAGGCGGCAGGTAGCCTAGTGGTTAGAATGTAGAGGCGGCAGGTAGCCTAGTGGTTATATTGTAGAGGCGGCAGGTAGCCTAGTGGTTAGAATGTAGAGGCGGCAGGTAGCCTAGTGGTTAGAATGTAGAGGCGGCAGGTAGCCTAGTGGTTAGAGCGTTGGGCCAGGAACTGAAAGGTTGCTAGATCGAATACCCGAGCTGGCAAGGTAAAAATCTGCCGTTCTGTCCCTGAACAAGGCAGTTAACTCACTGTTCCACAGTAGGACATCATTGTAAATAAGAACTGACTTGCCTAGTTAAATAAAATAAGAATAATAAGAAAATAATTGTTAGCCAGCTAACATACTTCATTGTTCAGAAATAACTTCAAATATTTTAGGAATATATGTCTACAATGGACATGGATTGATTTAAATTGTTTCAACCAACAACCAACATTCAAGTCTAGGTTCATTAATGAACCAGAAACTATTTTTTTTCTGAATGTTTATGAAAGTTAGCTGGCTAACTCATTGATCCTGCTTTGTAGTATACTGCTCTGGTGTGGTTAAATTAAAGTCAGTACCAGCATCATCACTTTCTTTCATTCAACCTCAAGCTGCTTGACTGTACAGGAGTCTAGTACCTCAAGCTGCTTGACAGTACAGGAGTCTAGTACCTCAAGCTGCTTGACAGTACAGGAGTCTAGTACCTCAAGCTGCTTGACTGTACAGGAGTCTAGTACCTCAAGCTGCTTGACTGTACAGGAGTCTAGTACCTCAAGCTGCTTGACTGTACAGGAGTCTAGTACCTCAAGCTGCATGACTGTACAGGAGTCTAGTACCTCAAGCTGCTTGACAGTACAGGAGTCTAGTACCTCAAGCTGCTTGACTGTACAGGAGTCTAGTACCTCAAGCTGCTTGACTGTACAGGAGTCTAGTACCTCAAGCTGCTTGACTGTACAGGAGTCTAGTACCTCAAGCTGCTTGACTGTACAGGAGTCTAGTACCTCAAGCTGCTTGACTGTACAGGAGTCTAGTACCTCAAGCTGCATGACTGTACAGGAGTCTAGTACCTCAAGCTGCATGACTGTACAGGAGTCTAGTACCTCAAGCTGCTTGACTGTACAGGAGTCTAGTACCTCAAGCTGCTTGACTGTACAGGAGTCTAGTACCTCAAGCTGCTTGACTGTACAGGAGTCTAGTACCTCAAGCTGCTTGACTGTACAGGAGTCTAGTACCTCAAGCTGCTTGACCTGTACCTCTTTCCACCACTAGAGTGGACTAAGAACACAGCATGAGCCACTGGATATGTGGTAGACCTGATGTGGTAGGGGTTATGTGGTAGGCCTGATGTGGTAGGGGTTATGTGGTAGGCCTGATGTGGTAGGGGTTATGTGGTAGGCCTGATGTGGTAGGGAATATGAGGTATGCCTGATGTGGTAGGGGATATGAGGTAGGCCTGATGTGGTAGGGATTATGTGGTAGGCCTGATGTGGTAGGCCTGATGTGGTAGGCCTGATGTGGTAGGGGCTATGTGGCAGGCCTGATGTTGTAGGGACTATGTTGTAGGCCTGATGTGGTAGGGGATATGAGGTAGGCCTGATGTGGTAGGGTATATGTGGTAGGGGCTATGTGGTAGGCCTGATGTGGTAGGGGATATGTGGTTGGCCTGATGTGGGAGGTGATATGTGGTAGGGGATATGAGGTAGGCCTGATGTGGTAGGGTATATGTGGTAGGGGCTATGTGGTAGGCCTGATGTGGTAGGGGATATGTGGTTGGCCTGATGTGGGAGGTGATATGTGGTAGGGGATATGAGGTAGAGGTAGGGGATATGTAGTTGGGGCTATGTGGTAGGGGATATGTAGTAGGGGCTATGTGGTAGGCGTGATGTGGTAGGGGATATGTGGTAGGCATGATGTGGGAGGGGATATGTTGTAGGCTTGATGTGGGAGGGGATATATGGTAGGCTTGATGTGGTAGGCTTGATGTGGTAGGCCTGATGTGGTAGGGAATATGTGGTAGGGAATATGTGGTAGGCCTGATGTGGTAGGGGTTATGTGGTAGGCCTGATATGATAAAGGATATGTGTTAGGCCTGATGTGGTAGGCCTGATGTGGTATGCTTTATGTGGTAGGCCTGATGTGGTAGGGGTTATGTGGTAGGCCTGATATGATAAAGGATATGTGGTAGGCCTGATGTGGTAGGCCTGATGTGGTAGGGATATGTGGTAGGCGTGATGTGGTAGGGGATATGTGGTATGCTTGATGTGGTAGGGGGTATGTGATAGGCCTGATGTGGTAGGGGATATGGGGTAGCCTGAAGTGGTAGGGGATGTGTGGTAGGCCTGATGTGGTAGGCCTGATGTGGTAGGGGGTATGTGGTAGGCCTGATATGATAAAGGATATGTGTTAGGCCTGATGTGGTAGGCCTGATGTGGTATGCTTTATGTGGTAGGTCTGATGTGGTAGGGGGTATGTGATAGGCCTGATGTGGTAGGGGATATGGGGTAGCCTGAAGTGGTAGGGGATGTGTGGAAGGCCTGATGTGGTAGGCCTGATGTGGTAGGCCTGATGTGGTAAGGTAAATGTGGTATGCCTGATGTGGTAGGGGATGTGTGGAAGGCCTGATGTGGTAGGCCTGATGTGGTAGGGGTTATGTGGTAGGGGTTATGTGGTAGGGTTATGTGGTAGGGGTTATGTGGTAGGGTTATGTGGTAGGGGTTATGTGGTAGGGTTATGTGGTAGGGTTATGTTGTAGGGGTTATGTGGTAGGGTTATGTGGTAGGGTTATGTGGTAGGGATTATGTGGTAGGGTTATGTGGTAGGGTTATGTGGTAGGGTTATGTGGTAGGGTTATGTGGTAGGCCGGATGTGTTTTGTACCCTCGAACAAACTACTTTCGGACAAATTAAATAAGAAAACACGTTCAATGATGAATTCTAGCAAGTTTTTACCAGACTTGAAGTCCCTGGAATGAGATGCTTTGGATGCCCTTTTACAAACCAGTTCCTTTTTTCGATGTTATGTTCTACTGTGTGTTCTACTGTGTGTTCTAGTTTGTTGTACTGTGTGTTCTACTGTGTGTTCTACTGTGTTTTCTACTGTGTGTTCTACTGTGTGTTCTACTGTGTTTTCTACTGTGTGTTCTACTGTGTTTTCTACTGTGTGTTCTACTGTGTGTTCTACTGTGTGTTCTACTGTGTTTTCTACTGTGTGTTCTACTGAGTTTTCTACTGTGTGTTCTACTGTGTTTTCTACTGTGTGTTCTAATGTGTGTTCTACTGTACACTGAGCTTGATTTGGTGTCTTTCTGAAGGTCGGAGGTTCTTACCTCCTCGGTACATCAGGGTCCTCTGAGGAGGGCCCATTTTGGCGTTGGACAGCAGGGCCTGTGGTGGAGAACAGAAACAGGGGAATATTTCTAGCTAGGTATGAAAGGACCTACAGTTGAAGTCGGAGATGTACATACACCTGAGCCAAATACATTTAAACTCAGTTTTCCACAATTCCTGACATTTCATCATAGTAAGAAATTCCCTGTCTTAGGTCAGTTAGGATCACCACTTTATTTTAAGAATGTGAAAAATCAGAATAATAGTAGAGAGAATGATTTATTTCAACTTATTTCTTTCATCGCATTCCCAGTGGGTCAGAAGTATACAAACACTCAATTAGTATTTAGTAGCATTGCCTTTAAATTGTTTAAATTTGGTCAGATAGCCTTCCACAACCTTCCCACAATAAGTTTCTCCTGACAGAGCTGGTGTAACTGAGTCAGGTTTGTAGGCCTCCTTGCTCGCACATGCTTTTTCAGTTCTGCCCACAAATGATCTATAGGATTGAAGTCGCTCTGGATAAGAGCGTCTGCTAAATGACTTAAATGTAAATGTAAATGTCAAGGCTTTGTGATGGCCACTTCAATAACTTGACCTTGTTGTCCTTAAGCCATTTTGCCACAACTTTGGAAGTATGCTTGAAGACCCATTTGTGACCAAGCTTTAACTTCCTGACTGATGTCTTGAGATGTTACTTCAATATATCCACATAATTTTCCTGCCTCATGTTGCCATCTATTTTGTGAAGTGCACCAGTCCCTCCTGCAGCAAAGCACCCCCACAACATGATGCTGCCACGCCCATGCTTCACGGTTGGGATGGTGTTCTTCGGCTTGCAAGCGTCCCTCTTTTTCCTCCAAACATAACGATGGTCATTATGGCCAAACAGCTCTATTTTTGTTTCATCAGACCAGAGGACATTTCTCCAAAAAGTACGATCTTTGTCCCCATGTGCAGTTGCAAACCATAGTCTGGCTTTTTTATGGCAGTTTTGGAGCAGTGGCTTCTTCCTTGCTGAGCGGCCTTACAGGTTATGTCGATATAGGACTTGTTTTACTGTGGATATAGATACTTTTGTACCCGTTTCCTCCAGCATCTTCACAAGGTCCTTTGCTGTTGTACTGGGATTGATTTGCACTTTTCGCACCTAAGTATGTTCATCTCTAGGAGACAGAACACGTCTCCTTCCTGAGCGGTATGACAGCTGCGTGGTCCCATGGTGTTTATACTTGCGTACTATTGTTTGTACAGATGAACGTGGTACCTTCAGGTGTTTGGAAATAGCTCCCAAGGATGAACCAGACTTGTGGAGATCTACAATTTTTTTTCTGAGGTCTTGGCTGATTTCTTTCGATTTTCCCATGATGTCAAGCAAAGAGGCACTGAGTTTGAAATACATCCACAGGTACACTTCCAATTGACACAAATAATGTAAATTAGTCTATCAGAAGCTTTTAAAGCCATGAGATAATTTTCGGGAATTTTCCAAGCTGTTTAAAGGCATGGTCAACTTAGTGCATGTTAACTTCTGACCCACTGGAATTGTGATTCATTTAATTATAAGTTAAATAATCTGTCTGTAAACAATTGTTGGAAAAATGACATGTGTCATGCACAAAGTAGATGTCCTAATCGACTTGCCAAAACGATAGTTTGTTAACAAGAAATTTGTGGAGTGGTTGAAAAACTAGTTTTAATGACTCCAACCTAAGTGTATGTAAACTAGTGTTAATGACTCCAACCTAAGTGTATGTAAACTAGTGTTAATGACTCCAACCTAAGTGTATGTAAACTAGTGTTAATGACTCCAACCTAAGTGTATGTAAACTAGTGTTAATGACTCCAACCTAAGTGTCTGTAAACTAGTTTTAATGACTCCAACCTAAGTGTCTGTAAACTAGTTTTAATGACTCCAACCTAAGTGTCTGTAAACTAGTTTTAATGACTCCAACCTAAGTGTCTGTAAACTAGTGTTAATGACTCCAACCTAAGTGTCTGTAAACTAGTGTTAATGACTCCAACCTAAGTGTATGTAAACTAGTTTTAATGACTCCAACCTAAGTGTCTGTAAACTAGTTTTAATGACTCCAACCTAAGTGTCTGTAAACTAGTGTTAATGACTCCAACCTAAGTGTCTGTAAACTAGTGTTAATGACTCCAACCTAAGTGTATGTAAACTAGTTTTAATGACTCCAACCTAAGTGTATGTAAACTAGTGTTAATGACTCCAACCTAAGTGTCTGTAAACTAGTTTTAATGACTCCAACCTAAGTGTATGTAAACTAGTGTTAATGACTCCAACCTAAGTGTATGTAAACTAGTTTTAATGACTCCAACCTAAGTGTATGTAAACTAGTGTTAATGACTCCAACCTAAGTGTATGTAAACTAGTGTTAATGACTCCAACCTAAGTGTATGTAAACTAGTGTTAATGACTCCAACCTAAGTGTCTGTAAACTAGTTTTAATGACTCCAACCTAAGTGTCTGTAAACTAGTTTTAATGACTCCAACCTAAGTGTATGTAAACTAGTTTTAATGACTCCAACCTAAGTGTCTGTAAACTAGTTTTAATGACTCCAACCTAAGTGTCTGTAAACTAGTGTTAATGACTCCAACCTAAGTGTCTGTAGACTAGTGTTAATGACTCCAACCTAAGTGTATGTAAACTAGTTTTAATGACTCCAACTAAGTGTATGTAAACTAGTGTTAATGACTCCAACCTAAGTGTCTGTAAACTAGTTTTAATGACTCCAACCTAAGTGTATGTAAACTAGTGTTAATGACTCCAACCTAAGTGTATGTAAATACGTTTTAATGACTCCAACCTAAGTGTATGTAAACTAGTGTTAATGACTCCAACCTAAGTGTATGTAAACTAGTGTTAATGACTCCAACCTAAGTGTATGTAAACTAGTGTTAATGACTCCAACCTAAGTGTCTGTAAACTAGTTTTAATGACTCCAACCTAAGTGTCTGTAAACTAGTTTTAATGACTCCAACCTAAGTGTATGTAAACTAGTGTTAATGACTCCAACCTAAGTGTATGTAAACTAGTGTTAATGACTCCAACCTAAGTGTATGTAAACTAGTGTTAATGACTCCAACCTAAGTGTCTGTAAACTAGTTTTAATGACTCCAACCTAAGTGTCTGTAAACTAGTGTTAATGACTCCAACCTAAGTGTCTGTAAACTAGTTTTAATGACTCCAACCTAAGTGTCTGTAAACTAGTTTTAATGACTCCAACCTAAGTGTATGTAAACTAGTTTTAATGACTCCAACCTAAGTGTCTGTAAACTAGTTTTAATGACTCCAACCTAAGTGTCTGTAAACTAGTGTTAATGACTCCAACCTAAGTGTCTGTAAACTAGTGTTAATGACTCCAACCTAAGTGTATGTAAACTAGTTTTAATGACTCCAACCTAAGTGTATGTAAACTAGTGTTAATGACTCCAACCTAAGTGTCTGTAAACTAGTTTTAATGACTCCAACCTAAGTGTATGTAAACTAGTGTTAATGACTCCAACCTAAGTGTATGTAAACTAGTTTTAATGACTCCAACCTAAGTGTATGTAAACTAGTGTTAATGACTCCAACCTAAGTGTATGTAAACTAGTGTTAATGACTCCAACCTAAGTGTCTGTAAACTAGTTTTAATGACTCCAACCTAAGTGTCTGTAAACTAGTTTTAATGACTCCAACCTAAGTGTATGTAAACTAGTGTTAATGACTCCAACCTAAGTGTATGTAAACTAGTGTTAATGACTCCAACCTAAGTGTATGTAAACTAGTGTTAATGACTCCAACCTAAGTGTATGTAAACTAGTGTTAATGACTCCAACCTGAGTGTATGTAAACTAGTGTTAATGACTCCAACCTGAGTGTATGTAAACTAGTGTTAATGACTCCAACCTAAGTGTCTGTAAACTAGTGTTAATGACTCCAACCTAAGTGTCTGTAAACTAGTTTTAATGACTCCAACCTAAGTGTCTGTAAACTAGTGTTAATGACTCCAACCTAAGTGTCTGTAAACTAGTTTTAATGACTCCAACCTAAGTGTCTGTAAACTAGTGTTAATGACTCCAACCTAAGTGTATGTAAACTAGTGTTAATGACTCCAACCTAAGTGTATGTAAACTAGTGTTAATGACTCCAACCTAAGTGTCTGTAAACTAGTGTTAATGACTCCAACCTAAGTGTCTGTAAACTAGTTTTAATGACTCCAACCTAAGTGTCTGTAAACTAGTGTTAATGACTCCAACCTAAGTGTCTGTAAACTAGTTTTAATGACTCCAACCTAAGTGTCTGTAAACTAGTTTTAATGACTCCAACCTGAGTGTATGTAAACTAGTGTTAATGACTCCAACCTGAGTGTATGTAAACTAGTGTTAATGACTCCAACCTAAGTGTCTGTAAACTAGTGTTAATGACTCCAACCTAAGTGTCTGTAAACTAGTTTTAATGACTCCAACCTAAGTGTCTGTAAACTAGTGTTAATGACTCCAACCTAAGTGTCTGTAAACTAGTTTTAATGACTCCAACCTAAGTGTCTGTAAACTAGTGTTAATGACTCCAACCTAAGTGTATGTAAACTAGTGTTAATGACTCCAACCTAAGTGTATGTAAACTAGTGTTAATGACTCCAACCTAAGTGTCTGTAAACTAGTGTTAATGACTCCAACCTAAGTGTCTGTAAACTAGTGTTAATGACTCCAACCTAAGTGTCTGTAAACTAGTTTTAATGACTCCAACCTAAGTGTCTGTAAACTAGTTTTAATGACTCCAACCTGAGTGTCTGTAAACTAGTTTTAATGACTCCAACCTGAGTGTATGTAAACTAGTGTTAATGACTCCAACCTAAGTGTCTGTAAACTAGTGTTAATGACTCCAACCTAAGTGTCTGTAAACTTCCATCTTTTGTTTTACATGCCACACCCTCC
The DNA here is from genome assembly GCF_034236695.1 of Oncorhynchus nerka. Taxonomy (NCBI): domain Eukaryota; kingdom Metazoa; phylum Chordata; class Actinopteri; order Salmoniformes; family Salmonidae; genus Oncorhynchus; species Oncorhynchus nerka. The sequence goes on from NC_088413.1 coordinate 75,248,876, forward strand.
CCTGTAGTAGTAGAGGTACATTCAACAGGATAAATATGACTGAGGTTACATACAGTATAACAATGCTAGTGGCTCCTGTAATTATTGGGACAGTGAAGCATTTTTTCTTATTTTGGCTCTATACTCCAAAAGTTTGGATTTGAAATCAAACAATGACTCTGAGGTTAAAGTATTTTCATCCATATCGGGTGAACCATTCAGAAATGACAAGAAAAAATTGTACATAGTCTCCCGATTTTAGGGGGTCAAAAGTATTGGGACAAATTCACTTATACAGTATGTGTATTAAAGTAGTAAAAAGATTAGTATCCATATTTATAGAACATAACAACTACATTAAGCTTGTGACTACACATTTGTTGGATGAATTTGCTGTTGTTACATTATTGTATAAGTGTTTAGAAGCATATTCTATTCTTATTTACTATAAAAGTGACATAATATATTATTTACCATTCATTTCTATTGAGCACAAAATAATCTGAAACACAACCAAAACAAACAGCAAATGCATCCAACAAATTGGTAGCTTGATGTTGTCATTGTGTACTAGTGAGATACTGTGCTTTTTCCTACAGCTTGATGCAAACCACAGGCATTTCCACAGGAAACCTCAACAAAACAGGCCCAGCAGGACGGTAGACCAGAATAGACCTGACCTGCCCTCCCCTCCTTCCCACATCTGTTTACAGCTCATACAGTGCATTTTGCATTCAACACAACATATGCATGAACCCAGCCAATCCTTGATCGCCAATCCCAAACCAGATTCAAGGGCAAACATGATTGGATGGAATGTAATATTCTTCATTTCCATTGGATCAACGTCTAACTTCACCAGTCTTTGTCAAGAGACCCAACACCAGGATCAATAAAATAACTACATAGAGACAAGAAACCCCCAACCCAGCATAGAGACAATCGCCCGGTACAGAAACCCCCAACCCAGCATAGAGACAATCACCCGGTGCAGAAACCCCCAACCCAGCATAGAGACAATCGCCCGGTGCAAAAAAACCCAACCCAGCATAGAGACAATCGCCCGGTGCAGAAACCCCCAACCCAGCATAGAGAAAATCGCCCGGTGCAGAAACCCCCAACCCAGCATAGAGACAATCGCCCGGTGCAGAAACCCCCAACCCAGCATAGAGACAATCGCCCGGTGCAGAAACCCCCAACCCAGCAGACAAGACTGTCATTATGACCTCGTGGTGAGGTATACTAGATGTTTTTTAACATCTTTGTTTTTTTACTGACCACATAACAACCAATATATGAGGTCTTTACTTGATGTCTTTATGACGTACCTTGGCGTCATTGGGGTGCTGCATACCCACTGGGGTGACTGTGCATAGAGGTGTGTGTGTGTGTGAAGGGGTGACTGTGTATAGAGGTGTGTGTGTGTGAAGGGGTGACTGTGCATAGAGGTGTGTGTGTGTGTGTGTGAAGGGGTGACTGTGTATAGAGATGTGTGTGAAGGGGTGACTGTGTGTAGAGATGTGTGTGTGTGTGAAGGGGTGACTGTGCATAGAGGTGTGTGTGTGTGAAGGGGTGACTGTGTATATAGGTGTGTGTGTGTGAATGGGTGACTGTGTATAGAGATGTGTGTGTGTGAAGGGGTGACTGTGTATAGAGATGTGTGTGTGTGAAGGGGTGACTGTGTATAGGTGTGTGTGTGTGTGTGTGTGTGTGTGTGTGTGTGAAGGGGTGACTGTGTATAGAGATGTGTGTGTGTGAAGGGGTGACTGTGCATAGAGGTGTGTGTATGTGAAGGGGTGACTGTGTATAGAGGTGTGTGTGTGTGTGTGAAGGGGTGACTGTGTATAGGTGTGTGTGTGAAGGGGTGACTGTGCATAGAGGTGTGTGTGTGTGAAGGGGTGACTGTGTATAGAGGTGTGTGTGTGAAGGGGTGACTGTGTATAGAGGTGTGTATGTGTGTGTGTGAAGGGGTGACTGTGCATAGAGGTGTGTGTGTGTGAATGGGTGACTGTGCATAGAGGTGTGTGTATGTGTGTGAAGGGGTGACTGTGCATAGAGGTGTGTGTATGTGTGTGTGTGAAGGGGTGACTGTGCATAGAGGTGTGTGTGTGTGAAGGGGTGACTGTGCATAGAGGTGTGTGTATGTGTGTGTGTGAAGGGGTGACTGTGTATAGAGGTGTGTGTATGTGAAGGGGTGACTGTGCATAGAGGTGTGTGTATGTGTGTGTGTGAAGGGGTGACTGTGTATAGAGGTGTGTGTGAAGGGGTGACTGTGTATAGGTGTGTGTGTGAAGGGGTGACTGTGTATAGATGTGTGTGTGTGTGTGAAGGGGTGACTGTGCATAGAGGTGTGTGTATGTGTGTGTGTGTGAAGGGGTGACTGTGTATAGAGGTGTGTGTGTGTGAAGGGGTGACTGTGCATAGAGGTGTGTGTGTGAAGGGGTGACTGTGTATAGAGGTGTGTGTGTGTGTGAAGGGGTGACTGTGCATAGAGGTGTGTGTATGTGTGTGTGTGAAGGGGTGACTGTGTATAGAGGTGTGTGTGTGTGAAGGGGTGACTGTGCATAGAGGTGTGTGTGTGAAGGGGTGACTGTGTATAGAGGTGTGTGTGTGTGAAGGGGTGACTGTGTATAGAGGTGTGTGTGTGTGAAGGGGTGACTGTGAGACATACTCTACTTCCCCAGCTAACTGAGGAGGAGAGCCTATTCTGAGAGAGGCCTATTATAAAAGGGGAGATCACTTACTGCATATCAGGAATACCAACCAATAAACCCCTGACGCCCCTTTGCAACACTAGATTTCCGCTGGGTGTGTTCGGCATGAGGGACACGTGGAACATCTTTATATGGATACTGCTTACCCAGTGAGCACAAGGCATTGAAAATACATCTTTTCAATATCCTTTCAACCAAAAAAGACTACATTTTCAATTTATTTAACTTGGCAAGTCAGTTAAGAATAAATTCTTATTTCCAATGATGGCCTAGGAACAGTGGGTTAACTGCCTTGTTCAAGGGACAGAATGACAGACCTTGGGGATTTGAACTTGCAACCTTTCGCATACTAGTCCAACGTTCTAACCACTAGGCTACTTGCCACCCCAAGTATGTATTTTGCTCATAGGGTAACTGGAGTTCTGCCTCTGAAACAGAGAGGATTCCTCTGTCCTACCATATCCAACCATCTGAAGTGTCTAATTTTGTTTTTGTTTTCGGCTTTCGGGTTGACATTACTGACATCATAATGAATTCACCTCATTCTCAATGAGCAACTAAGGCGAGGATGTTGCCTGAGTTGTTTTGGAATAAAATACTGCGGTTTTGGAATAAAGTGCTGTAAACGCTTTCTAAAACATGATTCATTCCCAACCTCAAACCGTTTCATGTCCCACAGTCATCATCTCATGAAAGGGGAATATTTTAATATCCCATCATCAAACAGAGCCAACCATCCCCACCACATTTCTGCCCCCTGTTTTTGAACACAGTATATGAATATAAATAATGTCCTACTACTGCAATGTATGTATTAGTGCTTTATCAATACACAGCCTAGCAGGAGTTATTTAGTTTGTTATTTAGTGTGTGTGTGTGTGTGTGTGTGTGTGACATTTTGTGTGTGTGTGTGTGTAATTGTGTGTGTGTGTTTTGTCTCCTCTCCTTTGTTCTCTCAGCCTGCAGCTCTCTGATAGAAGATGACTTGGGATGCCTTGTTTTCATTCTTCTTGACACTCCTCTAAACTCCATTCTTAGCAGCTGATGGTTATCTGCACGGCTCCTCTAAACTCCATTCTTAGCAGCTGATGGTTATCCGAACAGCTCCTCTAAACTCCATTCTTAGCAGCTGATGGTTATCTGCACGGCTCCTCTAAACTCCCTTCTTAGCAGCTGATGGTTATCTGCACGGCTCCTCTAAACTCCCTTCTTAGCAGCTGATGGTTATCTGAACAGCTCCTCTAAACTCCTTTCTTAGCAGCTGATGGTTATCTGCACGGCTCCTCTAAACTCCCTTCTTAGCAGCTGATGGTTATCTGCACGGCTCCTCTAAACTCCCTTCTTAGCAGCTGATGGTTATCTGCACGGCTCCTCTAAACTCCCTTCTTAGCAGCTGATGGTTATCTGCACGGCTCCTCTAAACTCCCTTCTTAGCAGCTGATGGTTATCTGCACGGCTCCTCTAAACTCCCTTCTTAGCAGCTGATGGTTATCTGCACGGCTCCTCTAAACTCCCTTCTTAGCAGCTGATGGTTATCTGCACGGCTCCTCTAAACTCCCTTCTTAGCAGCTGATGGTCATCTGCACAGCTCCTCTAAACTCCCTTCTTAGCAGCTGATGGTTATCTGCACGGCTCCTCTAAACTCCCCTTCTTAGCAGCTGATGGTTATGTGTTATCTGCACGGCTCCTCTAAATTCCCCTTCTTAGCAGCTGATGGTTATGTGTTATCTGCACGGCTCCTCTAAACTCCCCTTCCTAGCAGCTGATGGTTATGTGTTATCTGCACGGCTCCTCTAAACTCCCCTTCCTAGCAGCTGATGGTTATGTGTTATCTGCACAGCTCCTCTAAACTCCCCTTCTTAGCAGCTGATGGTTATGTGTTATCTGCACGGCTCCTCTAAACTCCCCTTCCTAGCAGCTGATGGTTATGTGTTATCTGCACGGCTCCTCTAAACTCCCCTTCTTAGCAGCTGATGGTTATGTGTTATCTGCACGGCTCCTCTAAACTCCCCTTCCTAGCAGCTGATTGTTATCTGCACGGCTCCTCTAAACTCCCCTTCCTAGCAGCTGATGGTTATCTGCACGGCTCCTCTAAACTCCCCTTCCTAGCAGCTGATGGTTATGTGTTATCTGCACGGCTCCTCTAAACTCCCCTTCTTAGCAGCTGATGGTTATGTGTTATCTGCACGGCTCCTCTAAACTCCCCTTCTTAGCAGCTGATGGTTATGTGTTATCTGCACGGCTCCTCTAAACTCCCCTTCCTAGCAGCTGATGGTTATGTGTTATCTGCACGGCTCCTCTAAACTCCCCTTCCTAGCAGCTGATGGTTATGTGTTATCTGCACGGCTCCTCTAAACTCCCCTTCCTAGCAGCTGATGGTTATCTGCACGGCTCCTCTAAACTCCCCTTCCTAGCAGCTGATGGTTATGTGTTATCTGCACGGCTCCTCTAAACTCCCCTTCCTAGCAGCTGATGGTTATCTGCACGGCTCCTCTAAACTCCCCTTCCTAGCAGCTGATGGTTATGTGTTATCTGCACGGCTCCTCTAAACTCCCTTCTTAGCAGCTGATGGTTATCTGCACGACTATGCAATTCATTTGAGCACATATCCAGATGAGGCGTTGAGATGAATACTAATAGTGGAGCACAGAGCTACAGCTAATGCATAACAACAGCCAAAATACTCACCAGAATCAGTTGGTGTCCATCTATGATGGTTTCTATGAGCCAATTAGTCCAACCTGATCTTGATTTTTTAGTCTTTTCAGGGTTTAGTTTGGAATACATGAAGCTAAGAACATGTATAATATATGCCATTTGCCATCAAATGAAACCACTGCAAAGCTAATATACAAGATGATGCTTTCTTTTGGTAGACATACCATACCTCCAGATCCAGACACAATAAAGTAACTAAACGTTAGGTTGGTGTTGGGCTGGTAAAGTAACTAAACGTTAGATTGGGTCTAGGTTGGTGTTGGGCTGGTAAAGTAACTAAACATTAGATTGGGTCTAGGTTGGTGTTGGGCTGGTAAAGTAACTAAACGTTAGATTGGTGTTTGGTATTGGGCTGGTAAAGTAACTAAACACTAGATTGGTGGTTGGTGTTGGGCTGGTAAAGTAACTAAACGCTAGATTGGTGGTTGGTGTTGGGCTGGTAAAGTAACTAAACGTTAGGTAGGGTCTAGTTTGGTGTTGGGCTGGTAAAGTAACTAAACGTTAGGTTGGTATTGGGCTGGTAAAGTAACTAAACGCTAGATTGGTGGTTGGTGTTGGGCTGGTAAAGTAACTAAACGCTAGATTGGTGGTTGGTGTTGGGCTGGTAAAGTAACTAAACGTTAGGTAGGGTCTAGGTTGGTGTTGGGCTGGTAAAGTAACTAAACGTTAGGTTGGTATTGGGCTGGTAAAGTAACTAAACGTTAGGTAGGGTCTAGGTTGGTATTGGGCTGGTAAAGTAACTAAACGTTAGGTAGGGTCTAGGTTGGTATTGGGCTGGTCAAGTATTTCCTAATATTTTAAAGCAACTATTAAAATACAACAACGTGGGCCACTCTAGTCAATACCACTTGCCAACTGCAGCCTCACAGCCTAGTTGACTGCACAATTAAAGGCTTTTATTTTAGTGACACAAGAGCTAACACCATTAACACTATCAAGGGTTATTATCAACACAACACATCTACAGATGCTAACAGGAAGGTTGTGTACGTGTCAAATGAGTTTGGGTTAGTGCACGATGAAGCACAGAGGCCTGACATAAGGGGGTCCTGGCTGTTGCCATGGTGAGGTGAGAGACGTAGTGCCCCAGGGGAGTGCTTGGGCTTGATCAGGCCTGTGCACAGAAGCCCTCAAGGAACAAAACAAGGCCTACTTTCTCTCTCTCACTCTCTAACTCAGATGGTGATTACCTAATTGCCTAATTGCGATTTCTTGCGCTAAATATGATGCTATTAAAGAGTATTTCAAACCTCAGGAGCCACAGCTTAACACCCCGTGGGGCTGTGGCTACCAAAATATGAAATATAAAAGCTACTTTGACCCATTAGGGCCCCTTAAGTCCACATTTGTGTTGAATGGAAAACTTTAATTGGCAGTCAACAGAAACGCATACAGCTTAAGCTTAAACATCAACATAGGGATTTCCAGAACATCACTTCCCTATTTTAGCCCTACAATGAAAGAGGTGAGAGAGGTGTTGCCAAATACCACCAGCCTCACATTGTCTGCCGCAGCATCATGCAGTAAATAGCCCTGATCCAGCCCCTCCCTCTATCACCTACCCTACATCAACTGTTATCACGGGAACAGTACTTACTGAGGGTGATCTTCGCAGAAGTGCACCTTCTGACAGTGGCTGGTGACATCTCTGGAGTAAGACTCATCGTGAGACCCTCTCTGCAATTCTTACAGTGTCTTTAGCAAGCTATTACTGTGTGGTACTAACTATGGCTTCTAGTCAGGCAGCTGTCCAGGCTACTGGAATAGCATTAGCCACGAACCGGGTGATCCAAGATAGGACCCCAGTAGCAGGTATAAAGCAGTAAAATGCCTGCGACTGCATTCCCTGGACAGAAGGAGCGCACCTTAGGTTTGCGTGTGGAGCCCCATAGCTCAGCTCACCTCCAACATGGCCCCCTCTTGTTCCCCAAAAGGTTTACCAAAAAAAGGAGAGTGCCATGTGAGATTTGGCGGTCTAAGACAGTTTGGCTCCATGGGTATTTTAGCCAGGCTGTGCACCAATAGGAAGGCTAGGGGGACGGAATGGGGCCGCCACCGGACTCCCCATCCCAACAGCTTATAAGTAGCAGCAACGTGTAACAGGAGAGGCCCATGTGCTATTTCTTAAGAGTAAGGCTTCGTATACAGTCTAGTTATGTCGCCATAAACTAGACTGCACCATCCATCTCATCTAACCACAGGTCTTTACATTGATGTGTACAAGTGTCTGTCCTGGCGGTGTAATGTTAATGGTTGTCAGGGTTAACTGTAATGGTTGTTTTCGATAGTGTCGCTTTCAGGCATACAGTATTATCACAAGTGTCTGTCCTGGCGGTGTAATGTTAATGGTTGTCAGGGTTAACTGTAATGGTTGTTTTCGATAGTGTCGCTTTCAGGCATACAGTATTATCACAAGTGTCTGTCCTGGCGGTGTAATGTTAATGGTTGTCAGGGTTACCTGTAATGGTTGTTTTCGATAGTGTCGCTTTCAGGCATACAGTATTATCACAAGTGTCTGTCCTGGCGGTGTAATGTTAATGGTTGTCAGGGTTACCTGTAATGGTTGTTTTCGATAGTGTCGCTTTCAGGTATACAGTATTATCACAAGTGTCTGTCCTGGCGGTGTAATGTTAATGGTTGTCAGGGTTAACTGTAATGGTTGTTTTCGATAGTGTCGCTTTCAGGTATACAGTATTATCACAAGTGTCTGTCCTGGCGGTGTAATGTTAATGGTTGTCAGGGTTACCTGTAATGGTTGTTTTCGATAGTGTCGCTTTCAGGCATACAGTATTATCACAAGTGTCTGTCCTGGCGGTGTAATGTTAATGGTTGTCAGGGTTAACTGTAATGGTTGTTTTCGATAGTGTCGCTTTCAGGGATACAGTATTATCACAAGTGTCTGTCCTGGCGGTGTAATGTTAATGGTTGTCAGGGTTAACTGTAATGGTTGTCAGGGTTACCTGTAATGGTTGTTTTCGATAGTGTCGCTTTCAGGCATACAGTATTATCACAAGTGTCTGTCCTGGCGGTGTAATGTTAATGGTTGTCAGGGTTAACTGTAATGGTTGTTTTCGATAGTGTCGCTTTCAGGGATACAGTATTATCACAAGTGTCTGTCCTGGCGGTGTAATGTTAATGGTTGTCAGGGTTAACTGTAATGGTTGTCAGGGTTAACTGTAATGGTTGTTTTCGATAGTGTCGCTTTCAGGCATACAGTATTATCACAAGTGTCTGCAATCGGCCATCATATATCGCCAGGTCACGTATCCAAGTGTGGCACCCTGGGCTCTAGCCTGGGTTGTGTTCAGTAGATAGTTAACAAATAAATAAGTGAAATAGGTAGGCTATATTTGAACTATTAAGAAATGCTTTTTTACATTTTCCGTTTCATAACAATTTTAAATGTTTTGTTACAATGTGCCCTACTGAACACAACTTTAAACAGAGTTTATAGTCTGGCAGGGTTCTATGGGTTCTATGGTTTGCTTTCCATTCCCACACACACTGCTGAAAGCTTTCACCCAGAGCCATAGAGATACAGTATGTCTGGCCTTGTTTTCGCTCTAGAGCTTGATGTCCAGCAGAGGGAGGTAGAACTCAGTGGAGATCGACCCAGCAACCAGACTGACTGGCACCTGCAGCCCCAATGTCATTGGCTGAACCAAGTGTAAACTGAACAGGTTGAGAGCGTTTCTGAAAATAGATTCTTCTTGTTACAACCTAAACATGTTCAACCTAATATTATGTTAATCCAACAATCCTTAAATTATAGGGGAGCTATACAGGCTTGAAATTACTGTATAAAAAGATTTGCACTTCGACCGATAATTAGTAGCTGACGTGCCGGGATTAACTGCTAATTAGTACACATCAGTTTTAGCTACAGTCTATCTAAACCTGACTGTGACATAAACAGACAGGTGGACGAACGAACGGGTGGACAGACAGGCAGACAGATGGACAGAATGATTACTTCCACACGGGAAAGGGTCCCACCTCCATCTTGCGAGCTGAGCGTGTTGAGGGCGAACATCATGGCGGTGGAGAAGGTGGTGGCCTCTTCTTTGCTGGCGAAGTTGAGGCCGTAAACCTGCCTGGCATCGCGCCACTGGTGAAAGGTGGGCGTGGCCTGGTTATACTTCAGCCCCTTCACTATGGAGTAGTTGATCACCACCTGAGAGACAGACAGCCAATTACTCATTCATTCATTATTCACCAATTACTATGGTCAGCTTAGTTCTATGTACCGTAACTATAGAGATAAATATGTCTTACATAACTATAGAGATAACTAGTAACGAATGTGAGTGGTGGAGATGATGTCTATAACTAAAGACAGTGTGGTGGAGATGATGTCTATAACTAAAGACAGTGTGGTGGAGATGATGTCTATAACTAAAGACAGTGTGGTGGAGATGATCTCTATAACTAAAGACAGTGTGGTGGAGATGATGTCTATTACTAAAGACAGTGTGGTGGCGATGATGTCTATAACTAAAGACAGTGTGGTGGAGATGATCTCTATAACTAAAGACAGTGTGGTGGAGATGATGTCTATTACTAAAGACAGTGTGGTGGAGATGATGTCTATAACTAAAGACAGTGTGGTGGAGATGATGTCTATAACTAAAGACAGTGTGGTGGAGATGATCTCTATAACTAAAGACAGTGTGGTGGAGATGATGTCTATAACTAAAGACAGTGTGGTGGAGATGATCTCTATAACTAAAGACAGTGTGGTGGAGATGATGTCTATAACTAAAGACAGTGTGGTGGAGATGATCTCTATAACTAAAGACAGTGTGGTGGAGATGATCTCTATAACTAAAGACAGTGTGGTGGAGATGATCTCTATAACTAAAGACAGTGTGGTGGAGATGATCTCTATAACTAAAGACAGTGTGGTGGAGATGATGTCTATAACTAAAGACAGTGTGGTGGAGATGATCTCTATAACTAAAGACAGTGTGGTGGAGATGATGTCTATAACTAAAGACAGTGTGGTGGAGATGATGTCTATAACTAAAGACAGTGTGGTGGAGATGATCTCTATAACTAAAGACAGTGTGGTGGAGATGATCTCTATAACTAAAGACAGTGTGGTGGAGATGATCTCTATAACTAAAGACAGTGTGGTGGAGATGATGTCTATAACTAAAGACCGTGTGGTGGAGATGATCTCTATAACTAAAGACCGTGTGGTGGAGATGATCTCTATAACTAAAGACAGTGTGGTGGAGATGATCTCTATAACTAAAGACAGTGTGGTGGAGATGATGTCTATCACTAAAGACAGTGTGGTGGAGATGATCTCTATAACTAAAGACAGTGTGGTGGAGATGATCTCTATAACTAAAGACCGTGTGGTGGAGATGATGTCTATCACTAAAGACAGTGTGGTGGAGATGATCTCTATAACTAAAGACAGTGTGGTGGAGATGATCTCTATAACTAAAGAGTGTGGTGGAGATGATCTCTATAACTAAAGACAGTGTGGTGGAGATGATCTCTATAACTAAAGACAGTGTGGTGGAGGTCTGTAAAGGCTTGCGGTGTGAAGTCTTCCAACAGATCTACATCAAGATTTGTAGGTCCATTGAAATGACTAACATTACTAGAACAGACAAATTCCCCCAGACAATGGCAATTGGTGTGTGTGCGTATGTGTACCTCTACCTGTTGGTCCTGTAGCTTGACCCCGACCACGCGAAAGGTGTTGTTGGCCGTGTTGTGGTAGATGTTGATGCGGCTGAAGCCCTGCTGGCCCGGCTTGATTGGAACCCACTTCTTACTGGTGTCGTCGTACACCATGACTGAGGCGCGGGCTTGGCAGATACTCTGTTCACTGTGGAGGAGAACACAGGGGTTAGAGGTCACCGTGACTGAGGCACGGGCTTGGCAGATACTCTGTTCATTGTGGAGGAGAACACAGGGGTTAGAGGTCACCGTGACTGAGGCGCGGGCTTGGCAGATACTCTGTTCACTGTGGAGGAGAACACAGGGGTTAGAGGTCACCGTGACTGAGGCGTGGGCTTGGCAGATACTCTGTTCACTGTGGAGGAGAACACAGGGGTTAGAGGTCACCGTGACTGAGGCGTGGGCTTGGCAGATACTCTGTTCACTGTGGAGGAGAACACAGGGGTTAGAGGTCACCGTGACTGAGGCGCGGGCTTGGCAGATACTCTGTTCACTGTGGAGGAGGACACAGGGGTTAGAGGTCAACAATAAGGACATAGGGTGAATCTCAAACATATTTCCTTGATTTCTTGCATCCTCTCCTCCCCTTCTTCTCAAAACGGATTGGAGGAGACCCAATGGGTTTTGAGAAGGAGGTGAGGAGAGAGGATGCAAGGAATCGAGGAAATATGTTTGAGATTCACCCTATGTTCTTATTGTTGACCTCTAACCCCTGTGTCTCCTACTACTGGTGGATGCGGTGCTGTGTAGTACCGTACTGTTAGCAAGCCTGTTCAGTAGTAGTAACTCTCAAAGGAACCACGCCTATCTAATGGTACCGTTAGAAATTTGACAGTATGTCCCTAAAAAGAGGGAGGGACAGCCATTTAAAACCCTATAAACAAGCACACTAACCCCAACCCCTCCGAGAAAAAAAATCTCTCTCTGTGTTTTGCTTTGCTGTGGCGTCGTGGTATCATAATTAGCATATTTCAGAATGTTCGGCGACATGGGCAGGAAACATGTGTGTCGCTGATCTATGATAATAACACGGTGAGAGAAAACAGAAGCGTCTAATTAACTATCTGTTCACCAGATGTGAGGTATTTATCTGTCAAACCAGATAAATTGGGAATGTGCATCCACATCATGGTTTTGGCCCAGGCACAGACTGGCTTGATTCCAAACTCTCCATTCCTATCGACAACAAGAATTAAACTATTGAATTATGTGGTGAACAAGTACAGCCGTAGTACATCTACACTATAGTACATTTCAAAGCACTAATGCCAACTCCTCATAAGTGGAGAAACTTCCATGCTTCACCTTTACAATACATGTAGGCGGTGACTTCTTTCAATTGATAATAAAGAAAAATCCACAACGACAAAATGTTTTTTTAGTACATGGACGAAGGTGTAAGATATGAAAGGGTATGAATAACAATATGGTATGATTATTTTTTTGGGACCTTTTATTTAATTAGACAGGTCAGTTAAAGAACAAATACTTATTTTCAATGACGGCCTAGGAACAGTGGGTTAACTGCCTTGTTCAGGGGCAGAACAACAGATTTGTACCTTGTCAGCTCAGGGATTACTAGTCCAACGCTCTAACCACTAGGCTACGCTGCCGCCCTTACCCCTGATATGGTGTGATATTGTGTGAAATGGTGTGATATGGTGTAATATAGTATAACATGGTGTAATATAGTGTAACATGGTGTAATATAGTATAATATGGTGTAATATAGTATAATATGGTGTAATATAGTATAATATGGTGTAATATAGTATAACATGGTGTAATATAGTATAACATGGTGTAATATAGTGTAATATGGTGTAATATAGTATAACATGGTGTAATATAGTGTAACATGGTGTAATATAGTATAACATGGTGTAATATAGTATAAGATGGTATAATATAGTATAATATGGTGTAATATAGTGTAACATGGTGTAATATAGTATAATATAGTATAATATGGTGTAATATAGTATAATATGGTGTAATATAGTATAATATGGTATAATATAGTATAACATGGTGTAATATAGTATAATATGGTATAATATAGTATAATATGGTGTAATATAGTGTAACATGGTGTAATATAGTATAATATGGTGTAATATAGTATAATATGGTGTAATATAGTATAACATGGTATAATATAGTATAACATGGTGTAATATAGTATTATATGGTGTAATATAGTATAACATGGTGTAATATAGTATAATATAGTATAATATGGTGTAATATAGTATAACATGGTATAATATAGTATAACATGGTGTAATATAGTATAATATGGTGTAATATAGTATAACATGGTGTAATATAGTATAACATGGTGTAATATAGTATAATATGGTGTAATATAGTATAACATGGTGTAATATAGTATTGTAACGACCCTGGGTTTATAAGCGCGGATATCGACTCTGCCGCTCGAGCATGCTTTTGCGGGCACAGTCAATAACGCGCTGGACTTCGGGCTAGAAGGTCGAGGGTTCGAGACCTGCTCCCTCCCTGTTTCATTACAGTATAATATGGTGTAATGTAGTGTAATATTCCTGGCAGCATGACAGGCTATAGATGCTTCACTCATAGAGGTCTAAGAGGTGAGAGTGACTTACGCCCTCAGGGGACTGTGAAGTGACGAAAAGTTTCTTAACGTTCACCGTCAACACCACGGGGACAGCTCTGCTCTAACGGCTTTAAATACTCAGCTACTCAACATTCTCAGTCTTTATTGGCAAATCAGCACTATGCATTCACAGCTGTCATTTCTAGACAGCAATTCTTAAAGGAAATATTTTACAAAGTGGGTGCCTCACCACGGAAAGCAAAATAAGTATATTTCTGGAAGTCTTTCCAATATGGGGCGGCAGGATAGCCTAGTGGTTAGAGCGTTGGACTAGTAACTGAAAGGTTGCAAGTTCGAATCCCCGAGCTGACAAGGTCAGCCCCTGAACAGGCAGTTAACCCACTGTTCTTAGGCTGTCATTGAAAATAAGAATTTCTTCTTAACTGACTTGCCTAGTAAAATAAAGGTAACATTTTTATTTTTAATAAATATCCCCCCCAAAAAGCCATATTAATATCCCAAACAAAATAAAAGATTCCACCACAGAGACAGGTTGTCTTGTCTCCAAGGCCCCTAGGGCCTCGCCAGCATTCAAATGCCAGCATGTGACCTTCCTCTTCGATCTGCTTCCTTCCTCCTTACGAGACAGAAAATGGAGGCTGACACTTCAGCCATGTCTCAGCACAGCACAGTGTATGGTTGAGGCTGTATTAGTGCAGGATTCAGAACGTCCTCTATCAACATATGGTGTACCAGTAGATGTGCAATGCTACAATAATATTAGAGGGTGAGGCTTTGAAAGCATGTCGGGACCCAAAGCTGTCCCTCCTCGATTACTACCCTACTGTAAGCCTCACAAGCCTGGCACTGACTGACACATTCTCAAGACTCCTCAGTATCCATCACACAAACATCACAGAACCAGCCAACATCACTATCCTTGCAAGTGCTTTTCAAATTCAATTGAAGTGTGGTCTGGTATGTTTTAGAGTAAATCTGTAAGCCCAAATCAATCAATTACAGACACACAAAAAAGATCCAATCATTGTACAGTAAGCCCTTGAGGAGACACTGAACATGCAGTTGGATATTGCAAGTTTGGTTTAGGCCTACCCTTTACATCACAGCTCAGCCAGTTAGGAAGAAGAGGACAGTGTGTGTTGTGCTTCATTTGAGGCTTTGAGTGAGGAGTAGTTTGACACAGTAGGTGAAATAGTATCTCAGCAGAAGGAAGCAAAGGCCAACAGCTAAACGCTAACAGTTAAAGGCTATCAGCTAAAAGCTAAAGGCTATTATCTAACAGTTAAAAACTATCAGCTAAAGGCTAAAGGCTAACGGCTAACAGTTAAAGGCTATCAGCTAAAGGTTAAAGGCTAACGGCTAACAGCGATACATGAAGCAGAAGGTGTGAGTGCATCTTAATCTACCACATTACAAATAGGGAAGTCAATACCTCAATCGATATGGAATCAATAAAAGCCATTCAAATGAAATAAGCCAAACCTGACAGAAAACCTAGCTCTGGTATCTTACTTTAGACTAAACTGTAGGCACAGTTCACCAGTGTGCTACTCAGTCAAGTAGTACTTAGCAATGAAGGATATTACGACATCTATTGATGGATTTTTTTTTTTTTTTTTTTAACATTTAACTCATTTAACCACACAACAGGCACTTCTACACAGCACAAAGACCACCCCATGTCCCTGAGATGATACTCAGTTCCTTAGTGTTTGACAGATCCACTTACAAAAACAAACTATTTCTGGAGGCATTTTGGGGTCGATGGTTAACATGCCTTCTCTGTGAAGCATTGGGTTTCATTCAAATGCTTCGCAATCACTGGGGACGGAAAAATAACTCGGAGAAAAGGGCGGCGTGACAAACACAACTAAGCTAAAACTGGTGACAGAACAGCAAGTCAGGGTGACAGAGTGGGAAATGTCTTGACCTACATGACACAATGCGAAGGGTCAAATCATGCAGATTGGAAATCATGCACTGCCCCTATGAGTGATGGTACGAGCACGTGAACTGCAACACATACAAAAGGCCTACTCATACAACTGCAGCTCATCTTTAAAATGTTCTACACTGAGTAGACAAAACATTAGGAACACCTGCTCTTTCCATGACATAGACTGACCGGGTGAATCCAGGTGAAAGCTATGATCCCTTATTGATGTCCCCTGTTAAATACACTTCAATCAGTGTAGATGAAGGGGAGGAGACAGGGTATAGAAAGATTGTTAAGCCTTGAGACACTTCAGATGTGGATTATGTATGTGTTGCCATTCAGAGGGTGGGTAAGACAAAATATTTCAGTGCTTTTGTAGGGGGTATGGTAGTGGGTGACAGGTCTGTCAAGAACTGCAATGCTGCTGGGTTTTTCATGCTCAACAGTTTCCTGTGTGTATCAAGAATGGTCCACCACCCATATGATATCCAGCCAACTTGACTCAACTGTGGGAAGCATTGGAATCAACATGGGCCAGTATCCCTGTGGAACGCTTTTGATACCTTGTAGAGTCCAAGGTATCTCAATATTAGGAAGGTGTACCTAATGTTTGGTATACCCAGTGTGTATTGGGTTCGACTACACTGACTTACATTGGTTTGTGGTCAGCTAATGCTAATAGCTAATGCTAATATAAGCACTTGGTGGTAAACGACCGTCTTTCTGGTTCCAAGTAGGTTGCAGCGTACTGCACCTTTAAAGAATCAACACAAACCTAAAAAAAGGTAGTAATGAATGGATCACTGGTCACTTTAAATAATCCCACTTTAATCATGTTTACATATCTTACATTACTCATCTCATGTATATACTGTATTTTATACCAACTACTGCATCTTGCCCATGCCGCTCGGTCATCGCTCATCCATATATTTATATGTACATATCCTCATTCCATCCCTTTAGATTTGTGTGTATTACGTAGTTGTTGGGGAATTGTTAGGTATGACTTGTTAGATATTACTGCACTGTCGGAACTAAAAGCACAAGCATTTCACTACACTCACATTAACATCTGCTAACCATGTGTATGTAACCATTAACATCTGCTAACCATGTGTATGTAACCATTAACATCTGCTAACCATGTGTATGTGACCAATAACATCTGCTAACCATGTGTATGTAACCAATAACATCTGCTAACCATGTGTATGTAACCAATAACATCTGCTAACCATGTGTATGTAACCAATAACATCTGCTAACCATGTGTATGTGACCAATAACATCTGCTAACCATGTGTATGTAACCAATAACATCTGCTAACCATGTGTATGTGACCAATAACATCTGCTAACCATGTGTATGTAACCAATAACATCTGCTAACCATGTGTATGTAACCAATAACATCTGCTAACCATGTGTATGTAACCAATAACATCTGCTAACCATGTGTATGTAACCAATAACATCTGCTAACCATGTGTATGTGACCAATAACATCTGCTAACCATGTGTATGTAACCAATAACATCTGCTAACCATGTGTATGTAACCAATAACATCTGCTAACCATGTGTATGTAACCAATAACATCTGCTAACCATGTGTATGTGACCAATAACATCTGCTAACCATGTGTATGTAACCAATAACATCTGCTAACCATGTGTATGTAACCAATAACATCTGCTAACCATGTGTATGTAACCAATAACATCTGCTAACCATGTGTATGTAACCAATAACATCTGCTAACCATGTGTATGTAACCAATAACATTTGATTTTAATGACATTAATTCATATCATTGGTTAGGCCTAACCAATGACACATGGGAGATGATCCTAGAACCACTGTCCAAACAATCCAAATATTAGGATACATTACATTTACATTTAAGTCATTTAGCAGACGCTCTTATCCAGAGCGACTTACAAATTGGTGCTTTCACCTTATGACATCCAGTGGAACAGCCACTTTACAATAGTGCATCTAGGTCTTTTAAGGGGGGGGGAGAAGGATTACTTTATCCTATCCTAGGTATTCCTTAAAGAGGTGGGGTTTCAGGTGTCTCCGGAAGGTGGTGATTGACTCCGCTGTCCTGGATACAGCATGTAGCTATAGTTAAAGATGGAATCCGTAGTCGGGGGAAACAGCGCTACAGTCTGCCCCACAGCCCTTCTATTGGTTTTGTTTAGTTGACGTCAAGACAAAACATGCTGCTGTTCTATCCCGCGTGCTATGAAGTCTGACGGGGTGGGGGGGGGGGGGGCAGCACTACAGTCTGCCCCACAGTCCTACTATTGGTTTTGTTTAGTTGACGTCAAGACAAAACATGCTGCTGTTCTATCCCCGTGCTATGAAGTCTGACGGGGTGGGGGGGGTGGGGGGAACAGCACTACAGTCTGCCCCACAGCCCTTCTATTGGTTTTGTTTAGTTGACGTCAAGACAAAACATGCTGCTGTTCTATCCCGCGTGCTATGAAGTCTGGCGGGGGTGGGGGGTGGGGGTGGGGAACAGCACTACAGTCTGCCCCACAGCCCTTCTATTGGTTTTGTTTAGTTGACGTCAAGACAAAACATGCTGCTGTTCTATCCCGCGTGCTATGAAGTCTGGCGGGGGGTGGGGGGTGGGGGGGTGGGGGGTGGGGGAACAGCACTACAGTCTGCCCCACAGCCCTTCTATTGGTTTTGTTTAGTTGACGTCAAGACAAAACATGCTGCTGTTCTATCCCGCGTGCTATGAAGTCTGGCGGGGGTGGGGGGTGGGGGTGGGGGAACAGCACTACAGTCTGCCCCACAGCCCTTCTATTGGTTTTGTTTAGTTGACGTCAAGACAAAACATGCTGCTGTTCTATCCCGCGTGCTATGAAGTCTGGCGGGGGGTGGGGGGACAGCACTACAGTCTGCCCCACAGCCCTACTATTGGTTTTGTTTAGTTGACGTCAAGACAAAACATGCTGCTGTTCTATCCGCGTGCTATGAAGTCTGGCGGGGGTGGGGGGGGTGGGGGGACAGCACCACAGTCTGCCCCACAGTCCTACTATTGGTTTTGTTTAGTTGACGTCAAGACAAAACATGCTGCTGTTCTATCCCGCGTGCTATGAAGTCTGGCGGGGGGGGGGGGGACAGCACTACAGTCTGCCCCACAGTCCTACTATTGGTTTTGTTTAGTTGACGTCAAGACAAAACATGCTGCTGTTCTATCCCGCGTGCTATGAAGTCTGACGGGGTGGGGGGGGGAACAGCACTAGGGGGAACAGCACTACAGTCTGCCCCACAGCCCTACTATTGGTTTTGTTTAGTTGACGTCAAGACAAAACATGCTGCTGTTCTATCCCGCGTGCTATGAAGTCTGGCGGGGGTGGGGGTGGGGGGAACAGCACTACAGTCTGCCCCACAGTCCTACTATTGGTTTTGTTTAGTTGACGTCAAGACAAAACATGCTGCTGTTCTATCCCGCGTGAAGTCCAACGGGGGGGGGGGGGGGGGGACAGTGTTCATTGTTTGATGTAACTACTTTCGTTGATGTAATATCGCAAAACGTACGTGGCAATTTGACGGATACCCGCTTGAATTGAGGACATGAGGACGACTGTTCCTCTCCTCGCCAATCACTCATCAAACAGGTTTAAACCCTGTTGGTCTTCCTTATGTGGAAGACTACACCTTAACATAATGCATAACTACTTTTTTATGGCCAATAAAATATGAAATATAGATACACATAGACACTAATTCTGGGTCTTTGTTTCATAGAGGATATAAAATTACCCCTGAATAATTCAATGGCCGTGGACAGGCTATGTGTGTAATATCTCTTTGAGACGTTTGTTTGAATTATTTAGTTTTAAGGAACATCCATTCAATATAACCAGTCAATAACCCAGTAGTTAAATAACATTACTCACCCCTGTACGTGTGTGTGAGCTATTTCAACCAGTTGTGCTTTTGAAATGACATCTTTAAAACTAGTTTTGCTCACTGGGATTGGACAGAAGAGCTCAAACACATCACCATTTTAATCCGGGATTAGCTTCTGCTTTGGGGATACCTTGAAATTCTCATGACTCATGTCACACACACACGGCTCTCCTTGCATCTGACTGTTTCATTGGACAATCCAAATAATTACACAGAGAGAGTTAGTTCACAATCCGTTACAGGCTTAGAAGGATATAGAAGAAGGAGTTGAGACAAATGCCTCCAGTGACACACTGTAAATGTGTTCTAGCTAGACTACTGCCAGTGGGATTGAGAGGCTGGATGGAGGCTTCTGTTACACTGAGTGCTTAACCATGTAAAAGAAGCCTCATGGGCGAACTAGGAGAAAGTATGTCACCACGTTTCTAGCATTTTGAATTCAGCAAGCCTATACGTCAATCACTGACATTCACTAAATTACTCTAGCTAGCTATCTACACTTGGTCGCAGGGTAAGTGCCCAGGGACCCTGACATCCAGGTCTCCCCCATTTGATTTTGTTAGTCACCTACTGATATATTAATCTGGCACAAGTCATGGCAAAATGTGTAGAATTGCAGAAAAATTGCTGTAAAAAAAAATAATAATAATCAAGCTAATTTATTTGTTAACCATTTGTTAATAAAAATACTCTTTCTGCTAACAGATCCCTCTGTACGTATTAAATTATAGTTTTAAATCCCAGGGGCAGAGTTAATGTTTAGCGGTTAATATTATAGCTAATAGGCTATGTGTTTGTAGATAGACTGAGGTGAATGAAGCTACAGAAACCAATGTGATAATGGCTGGGGTCATTTTTTTGCTTGTTTTTTTTGCTGCTGTTCTCCAAAAAGCATTTTAGAGTTTTGAAATTGTGTAGAAATACAGTAAGAAAAGCTTGAACTTTCTAAACATTTGCTGGGGGATTTGATGTTTTTAGTTGCAAAACGTTTAGCTATGATGTGCACTAATGGACACACTCCTGGTTTCCTGAACCTGTCTAGGACTACTAAAACGGGTGCGTTGGTAAATAAACAGTTAGGTAAAGGGCAGACTTTTTCTAAAAGCAGACGGTATAGGCCTAATTTCCCCCATCAACAGTGGCCATCAACTAAATTACATTTTGCCTGGGAAAAGTCAGGGTTTCCATGGGAACCCTGGAGGCAGAGCAGGCGTCAGGCAGTGAGAGGGTGATGCCCAGCTAGCCAGCAGGCAGAGCTTTTGTTGCTGGGCAGGGTAATTGTTGAATGCTGCTGGTTCAGTGGAACGTACCTGAACAGACCCGAATGATAGACCACAAGGAGCATCACACACTGTCTGCTATATCATTGGCAAGGCCTTTCTCTATCACTCCCTGCTTTCTGGCTACCAATGATATGTCTGCTAATTGTAATTTACATTTGAACTGCAAGGCACAAAATAGAATACGACACCTTGAATGAAAAACATGTAAGGCAGATGATAAATGTAAAGATCCAGGGACACTGTGACTGTGACCATTTTAGACTTCAAGGTTTAAGCATTCAGCCTGTCTGTACCCTCCCTGCCTTCTCACTCCTCTCCCATTCAGCCTGTCTGTACCCTCCCTGCCTCCTCACTCCTCTCCCATTCAGTCCCTGTCTGTACCCTCCCTGCCTCCTCACTCCTCTCTCCACGCACCAACAATCACAAAGAGGAGTCTGTAACCCAATCCCAGAGCTCTATGGTGGATAAGAGATGTCTCTACAGAGCTCTATGGTGGATAAGAGATGTCTCTACAGAGCTCTATGGTGGATACGAGATATCTTAACAAGCTCTATGGTAGATAAGAGATGGCCACTACAGAGCTCTATGGTGGATAAGAGATGGCCACTACAGAGCTCTATGGTGGATAAGAGATATCTTAACAAGCTCTATGGTAGATAAGAGATGGCCACTACAGAGCTCTATAGTGGATAAGAGATGGCCACTACAGAGCTCTATGGTAGATAAGAGATGGCCACTACAGATCTCTATGGTAGATGGCCACTACAGAGCTCTATGGTAGATAAGAGATGGCCACTACAGAGCTCTATGGTAGATAAGAGATGGCCACTACAGAGCTCTATGGTGGATAAGAGATACTAACAAGCTCTATGGTAGATAAGAGATGGCCACTATAAGAGATGGCCACTACAGAGCTCTATGGTGGATAAGAGATATCTTAACAAGCTCTATGGTAGATAAGAGATGGCCACTACAGAGCTCTATAGTGGATAAGAGATGGCCACTACAGAGCTCTATGGTAGATAAGAGATGGCCACTACAGATCTCTATGGTAGATAAGAGATGGCCACTACAGAGCTCTATGGTAGATAAGAGATGGCCACTACAGAGCTCTATGGTGGATAAGAGATGGCCACTACAGAGCTCTATGGTAGATAAGAGATGGCCACTACAGAGCTCTATGGTGGATAAGAGATATCTTAACAAGCTCTATGGTAGATAAGAGATGGCCACTACAGAGCTCTATGGTAGATAAGAGATGGCCACTACAGAGCTCTATGGTGGATAAGAGATGGCCACTACAGAGCTCTATGGTAGATAAGAGATGGCCACTACAGAGCTCTATGGTGGATAAGAGATGGCCACTACAGAGCTCTATGGTAGATAAGAGATGGCCACTACAGAGCTCTATGGTGGATAAGAGATGGCCACTACAGAGCTCTATGGTGGATGAGAGATGGCCACTACAGAGCAGACTCCTCTCATTCTTGTCTCAAGTGACTGGCTCGGACATAAATTTGTTACATAGGTCAAGGCTAACGATTGCATCCAACTAGTTTCTCCATTTCCATTTATAATACAAGTTTCCTTCTGCCCATGTGACGTGCTTTTGACTATACAGACTACGTTCCTTTCTTTGGTCGTTTTGTTTTGTTAATGAATGGACAAGGACATTTGTGTGGAATTGTGAGTTGCTATCAAGAGATGTTGGTATAGTCAATGGTTGGTATAGTCAATGGTCAATGTTATGGTGCATTCTGCCATAAAGCTCCCTACAAAATGGCAATAAAACATAAGCTTCTAACTGAACCTCCACATGTTGCATTGGTGTAGAACACTAAGCTCCTGAACATACAGCTGGTGTATGAACTCAAAATAACGACGAGGATATTTAGAGGATATTTATGGCTGTGAGAGGCACCCTGCCCATTTTGGTGAATGAGTTGAACAATTTGAAGTTTAGTTCCTCCCCTGTTATTAGAGAGAGGGCAGCAGGGAGGGGATAGAGTGGGTGATGCACACTAGTGTTTTTTTCCCCAGAGTGCAGTGCAGTATAATCCTTTTGGGGCGGCTCCACCACACACGCACGCGCACGCTCACACACACCAGCTGTGAGAGAACGTCTCAGTGGAGGGATTACAGGCGACTTCCGAGGAGATCGTTACCTCACTCCCGTCTTAAAGCTACATTATCTAGGCTTTAACTCTCACACAAGTACAATGCTGTAATCTCAGCACAGAGACATTCCAGCTGGAAGGGAGTCCTGTAAGGACAGAGGACTACAGTATTTGTATTTTTATTTTTTTAAACTTCAGTTAATTTTAGTAAATGATTGAGCACTTATTTTTCTTAAGGACATTGTTTGTTAAAAAGGCTTGTAAGTAAGCATATCGCTGTATGGTCTACACCTGTTGTGTTCGGGAAAATGTGACAAATAACATTTTATTTGGTGGAAGACCGAGTGGCCAGTGTGGTTATATAAAACAAATGGACAGACATACTGTCAAGACCATTTTTTAGTCTATTTCCAATATGGCTGTAAAGCATGAGGATTTACACTACTATAAACTGTGCCTTATAAACAAATGTAGTGTGTGCTCACTAATGCAATGCATATTCAGCCAACAAGACGTATAAACTCTAATCTATGTCACAACAAGACGTAGAAACTCTAATCTATGTCACAACAAGACGTAGAAACTCTAATCTACGTCACAACAAGACGTAGAAACTCTAATCTATGTCAGCAAGCTCCAACTTCAATCCCTAGGAATCACTTGAATGAGAATTAAGCCACAAACAGGAGAGAGGGATGTGGCCCTTAATGGTATTTTCCTGCTTCTCCATTAATGATCACATGTTGTTAGCTAAATGTCCCCGCAAAAAGGTATCATGCATTAAAACCATTAGGGATTCTAAATGGAATACAACCACGTGTACTTGTCCACGTGCACACACACACACACACACACACACACACACACGATGAAGCGGATGCTAAGCGACAGGACTGTTTCACTAGCAGACTGGAATATGTTCCGGGATTCATCCGATGGCATTGAGGAGTTTACCACATCAGTCACCGGCTTCATTAATAAGTGCATCGACAATGTCATCCTCACAGTGACCGTATGTACATATCCCAACCAGAAGCCATGGATTACAGGCAACGTCGGCACTGAGCTAAAGGCTAGAGCATAGTCCCCTGTGTGAATAGAACCCACAACCCTGGCATTGCAAACACCATGCTCTACCAACAGAGCCACACGGGACACTGTTTTGAGTGACTACATCATCTCTGTACCCCACACATATCATTATCTGTAAGGTCCTTCAGTCGAGAAGTGAATTTCAGACACAGATTCAACCACAAAGACCAGGGAGGTTTTTCAATGCCTCGCAAAGAAGGGAACCTATTTTTTTAAATGACATTGAATATCTCTTTGAGCATAGTGAAGTTATTAATTACACTTTGGATGATATTAAATCACACCCAGTCACTACAAAGATACAGGTGTCCATTCTAACTCAGTTGCCAGAGTGGAAGGAAACTGCTCAGGGATTTCATCATGAGGCCAATGGTGACTTTAAAACAGTTACAGAGGTTAATGGCTGTGATAGAGGAGAAAACTGAGGATGGATCAACAACATTGTAGTTACACCACAATAATAACCTAAATGACAGAGTGAAAAGAAAGAAGCCTGTACAGAATAAAAATATTCAAAAGAACGCATCCTGTTTGCAATACAGCACTAATGTAAAACTGAAGAAAAAAATGTGGCAAAGAAAGTAACTTTATGTCCTGAATACAAAGTGTTATGTTTGGGGCAAATCCAACACATCACTAAGTAACACTCTTTATATTTTCAAGCAGGGTGTTGGCTGCATCATGCTATGGGTATAATTGCCGTTACATTTAAAAATATATATTTTGTTATTTAACCTTTATTTAACTAGGCAAGTCAGTTAAGAACGAATTCTTATTCACAATGACGGCCTACACTGGCCAAACCCGGACAACCTGGGCCAATTGTGAGCCGCCTGATACAGCCTGGATTTAAACCAGGGTGTCTGTAGTGATGCCTCTAGCACTGAGATGCAGTGCCTTAGACCGCTGCTCCACCCGGGGGCCCATCGGCAAGGACTAGGATGTTTCTTGATGATAAAAGTAAACGGAATAGAGGTAAACACAGGCAAAATCCTGGAGGAAAACATGGTTCTGTCTGCTATCCAACACACACTGGGACACAAACGCACCTTTCAGCAGGACAGTAACCTAAAACACAAGGGCAAATCTACACTGGAGTTGTTCCTCTCACCCCCCCTCCCCCTGAAAAGATTTAGATGCACTACTGTTCCACTGGAGGTCATAAGGTGAATGCACCAATTTGTAAGTCGCTCTGGATAAGAGCGTCTGCTAAATGACTTAAATGTAATGTAAATGTTCCTAAGTGGCCTAGTTACAGTTTTGACTTATATCGGCTTGAAAATCAATGGCAAGACTTGAAAATGGCTGTGTAGCAACGATTAACAAACAACTTGACAGATCTTGAAGAATTAAAAAAAATGTTTATGTACAAATATTGTACAATCCAGGTGTGCAAAGCTCTTAGAGACTTACCCAGAAAGATTTACAGCTATAATCGCTGCCAGAGGGGTGTGTGAATACTTATGTAAATGTGATATTCTGTATTTAATTTTTTATATATTTGCAAACATTTCTAAAAGCATGTTTTCATTATGGAGTATAGTGTGTAGATGGGTGAGAGGAAAAAACATATTGAATCCATTTTGAATTCAGGCTGTAACACAACAAAATGTAACCCGTTTGAAGAAGCTGGGCGTATGACACACGTCACTACTTCACAGGAGAGGCATTTGAACAATTGAATAAAAAAACAAATCTAAATTCATTTTTTTTGGCAGAAATGCCTTCTGGAATATTTAAACTTTCATGTGCCTTAATAACAAACTTGTATGCCATCTGTAATAAAGGTCGACCGATTAATCGGCATGGCCGATATTTATGTTTTCATAACAACTGGTAATCTGCCAATTATGGCCGATTACATTGCAATCCACGAGGAGACTGCGTGGCAGGCTGACCACTTGTTACGCGAGTGCAGCATCAAAAGCACCTGGTGGCTGCAAGGAGCCAAGGTAAGTTGCTAGCTAGATTTAAACTTATCTTATAAAAAACAATCAATCTTAACATAATCACTAGTTAACTACACATGGTTGATGATTTTACTAGTTTAACTACCTGCATTGCATATAATCAATGGGGTGCCTGTTAATTTATAATCGAATCACAGCTTCGCCTTAGGGGTGTCATGACGTTGGCCTGGGGGGGTAGGTTTATGACAGTCATAAATACTTCTTCCCCCCTTTTTCCTCTCTCTTCCCTACTGATGTTCCATTTGCAAAAACCTTTGTTAACATAGAGATTTTGGGAACATCAGAAGGTGGTGGGAAATTAACTATATTCTGGTAATCCGAACAACTGAACATATGCAGTGGTACTTAATGAATATGATGTCAGTTCGGTTGTCATCTGAGACATTCTCATCAATGATAAGATGACATAAACTCTACAGTGGAAAGTCTACACATCAGAGTTATCAGATTCACATGGAATTGTTGTTCAATTTAAATGTTGGAATATGAAATTATTCGTGATGGGATGAAATGTGATTTTAGCTTCTAAAATGTGAGATTTGGGTTTTCATAAGATAGGGCTCTGCTCAATCAGTGGCCCGCCCCTGTGAAGGGACATGGGCTATAAAACTTTTCAAACACGCCCTCCTCTTCCTTCCTATATAAAGCCTTGACGACAATATAACCTCCTGTTCCGAGGACGTGAGGACGACGGTCCGATGTCAGAATGGTTCAGATAATAACTACAGAACGAAGCCAACATCAGCGTGAGCTTTGGTTGCGAATGGTATGAACTTTGAACTCTTATTCACTACAGAAGTGATACCTCCTAGCCGTTGAGTTAGCAACAGCCGCTGCAAACGAGGGATAGGAAGGAACAGACGGAGTATCCCGTCTATCACACAATGACATTACTACAACATATTCAATTTACCAGCAGAGACATTCTTCAAAGGACGAAGGACTCGGTTGGGCAACACGGCCTTCCATCTACCACCAACCTACCGAAGCGCAGCTCAGAGTAAATATTTATTGCATTTTCCTTTCCCAAATGGGCGGTAATTTAGAATGCATAAGATACTGTATTTACGATAGCACAGCTTCGCCCTTTGTTCCTCAGTCTTCCCGCTCTTTCACTCACACCCAGCCCCTTTTCTTTTGTGTAACAAGCTGTCATATCTGTTCCGCCCTCTAGGGACGTTTTCCTTTATGACGTAATTTGTAATCAAGTTATGATTTAATTAGGTGTATGTGTAATTCTGTGTGATTAGTTAGGTATTTAGTAAATAAATAATTAAACCCAATTTTGTATTGCTGGTTCAACTTATTAGCCAGGGTTCGTGCAGATAACCAAGAATTTACAACTTTCAGATGAGACTGAATTAAGATGACGATTAATATTGACTGCTATTGATGTAAAATATTACTAGGTCTTTAAGAGTTTATTCGTAAGATAACAACTCTATAAATATTATGTTGTGGTGCCCGACTCTCTAGTTAATTACGTTTACATGATTAGCTCAATCAGGTAATATTAATCACGGAGAAATTATTTTATAGAATATCACTTAATCCGGCATAGCCAAAGACATGACAGGTGTGATGATTTAACAAAAGTGCATTCGCGAAAAAAGCACAATCATTGCACCAATGTACCTAACCATAAACATCAATGCCTTTCTTAATATCAATACACAAGTATATGTTTCTAAACCTGCATAATTAGTTAAAAGAAATTAATGTTAGCGGGCAATATTGACTAGGGAAATTGTGTCACTTCTCTTGCGTTCAGTGCAAGCAGAGTCAGGTTATATGCAGCAGTTTGGACCGCCTGGCTCGTTGCGAACTGTGTGAAGACCATTTCTTCCTAACAAAGACTAATTAATTTGCCAGAATTTTACATAATTATGACATAACATTGAAGGTTGGGCAATGTAACAGCAATATTTAGACTTAGGGTTGCCACCCGTTCGATAAAATACGGAACGGTTCTGTATTTCACTGAAAGAATAAACATTTTGTTTTCGAAATTATAGTTTCCGGATTTGACCATATTAATGACCTAAGGCTCGTATTTGTGTGTTTATTATATTATAATTAAGTCTATGATTTGATCTGACTGAGCGGTGGTAGGCAGCAGTAGGCTCGCAAGCATTCATTCAAACAACACTTTCCTGCGTTTGCCAGCAGCTCTTAGCAATGCTTTAAGCACAGCGCTGTTTATGACTTCAAGCCTATCAACTCCCGAGATTAGGCTGGCAAAACTATAGTGTATTTAAGAACATCCAATAGTCAAAAGTACAGTTGAATTCGGAAGTTTACATACACCTTAGCTAAATACATTTAAACTCACAATTCCTGACATTTAATCACAGTAAAAATTCCCTCTTAGGTCAGTTAGGATCACCACTTTATTTTAAGAATGCGAAATGTCAGAATAATAGTAGAGAGAATTATTTATTTCAGCTTTTATTTCTTTCATCACATTCCCAGTGGGTCAGAAGTTTACATACACTCAATTAGTATTTGGTAGCATTGCCTTTAAATTGTTTAACTTGGTCAAACATTTTGGGTAGCCTTCCACAAGCTTCCCACAATAAGTTGGGTGAATTTTGGCCCATTCCTCCTGACAGAGCTGGTGTAACTGAGTCAGGTTTGTATGCCTCCATGCTCGCACACGCTTTTTCAGTTCTGCCCACAAATGTTCTATGGGATTGAGGTCAGGGATTTGTGATGGCCACTCCAATACCTTGACTTTGTTGTCCTTAAGCCATTTTGCCACAACTTTGGAAGTATGCTTGGGGACATTGTCCATTTGGAAGACCCATTTGTGACCAAGCTTTGACTTCCTGACTGATGTCTTGAGATGTTGCTTCAATATATCCACATAATTTTTCTACCTCATGATGCCATCTATTTTGGGAAGTACACCAGTCCCTCTTGCAGCAAAGCACTCCCACAACACAATGCTGCCACCCCGTGCTTCACGGTTGGGATGGTGTTCGTTGGCTTGCAAGCCTCCCCCTTTTTCCTCCATACATAACAATGGTCATTGTGGCCAAACAGTTCTATTTTTGTTTCATCAGACCAGAGGACATTGCTCCAAAAAGTACAATCGTTTTCCCCATGTGCAGTTGCAAAACGTAGTCTGGCTTTTTTTATGGCGGTTTTGGAGCAGGTGCTGAGCGGCCTTTCAAGTTATGTCGATATAGGACTTGTTTTACTGTGGATATAGATACCTTTGTACCTGTTTCCTCCAGCATCTTCACAAGGTCCTGTGCTGTTGTTCTGGGATTGATTTGAACTTTTCGCAACGAATTATGTTCATCTCTAGGAGACAGAATGCTTCTCCTTCCTGATGAGTATGATGGCTGCATGGTCCTATGGTGTTTATACTTGCGTACTATTGCTTGTTCAGATGAACGTGGTACCTTCAGGCTTTTGGAAATTGCTCCCAATGATGAACCAGACACCTCCAATTGACTCAAATTATGTCAATTACCCTAACAGAAGCTTCTAAACCCATGATATTTTCTGGAATTTTCCAAGCTGTTTAAAGGCACAGTCAACTTAGTGTATGTAAACTTCTGACCCACTGGAATTGTGATACAGTGAATTATAAGTGAAATAATCTGTCTGTAAACAATTGTTGGAAAAATGACTTGTGTCATGCACACAGTAGATGTCCTAATCGACTTGCCAAAACTATAGTTTGTTAACAAGACATTTGTGGAGTGGTTGAAAAACGAGTTTTAATGACTCCAACCTAAGTTTATGTAAACTTCCAACTTCAACTGTATATGAAATAGAAACGGTATAGAGAGAAATAGTCCTATATTTACTTTAATAACTACAACCTAAAACTTCTTAACTGGGAATATGGGAATTAAAAATAACCACCAGCTTTCATATATTCTCATGTTCTAAGCAAGGAACTTAAACGTTAGCTTTTTTAGATGGCACATATTGCACTTTTACTTTCTTCTCCAACACTGTTTTTGCATTATTTAAACCAAATTGAACATGTTTCATTATTTATTTGAGACTAAATTGATTTTATTAATGTATTATATTAAGTTTAAATAAGTGTTCATTGTTCATTCAGTATTGTTGTAATTGTCATTATTACAAATATATATATAAAAATCGTCCGATTAATTGGTATCGGCTTTTTTTGGTCCTCCAATAATCAGTATCGGTATCGGCGTTGAAAAATCATAATCGGTCGACCTCTAATCTGTAAATATTAATACAATTTAAATAACGAGCCTAGTTGGTTTAGCCACGGAAAAAGACAGGAACCTTCCCGCTAGCCATGATTGGCTGAAATAATGGATGGACTGGTCATGCCGAGAAACGAGTTCGGATTGGTCTGCCATGTAGTACGCTTCTGTCTATAACATGAGCTGCTCAGTATCTGTAGACAATCCTTGCAACCACAGCTTTTTTTTAAAGATATAACATTAGCAATGGAGAACTGCAAAAGTGTTGCTACTGCTCTCAACAACATTAGAATTACAGAGAAGAGAGTTACTGTGCCAACAACTTAATTCCACAGAAGGCTTTCTCAACCAATGGCCTGATAATCGTTTTTGCATGTAGAATGTTCATTCCATTTCTATTCATGTTCATTCTATTTTCATGCATCTGTGTGTACTGAAAAAAACTCCTTATTGTAGGCAACTACTTAAACCACTTTTGGTCTTGAAATCTTTGGTTGTTTACCACACTACCGTACTCACTCTGTTTAGCACATGGCCTCACATGTGAATCCTTAAAAGAGTTGGGTGGGGCTAAGGCTTAAGAGGGTGTGAACGATGCTGAACGGGTGTAGAACTAAGAAGAGCTCTCCAGGAGGTGTACCAAAATATTCAAGGGCATTTACTCAAGTTTACAAGTTTATCAACTTTCAAAGCAGAATTACTTTCCCATTGTTCCTCAACTGTAGTGTGTGATATACAATGTTGTAGCTCTACTTTTATCCAATGTAAAAAAATAAATCATAATTCACAATTTGCTACATAAAACCGAATTGAGGTGGCTGGTCA